>NC_046654.1:19445655-19779405 GCF_900324485.2 Mastacembelus armatus
TAAAAGAGTAAACACAAAAGCCCAGGCATAATAAGTGAAATACACACAAGTACATTAGATAAACTACAAATAGCAAGACTGCAACAAGTGACAAACAGGGTAAAGAGGGTCTTCGGTTGAGATCGACTTCCAGGGAGCAGGCAACGGACAGAGTAAACCAATCAGAGAAACGAATGATATGATGCAAGAAAAAAGTTATTCATAAAGCATCTTAACACTTAAAAAAGATTTCTAGGGCGGAAAACTGGTGTCAGTCAACTACACTGCCTCAGAACTGTTGCATCTGAACTGCCGATCAGGGTCTTTCCTGACCCCAAGTACTTATCTACAGCGCGTCAAGTTGGGGATCCTTTGTCGACCGAGATATGTTCACCAGGGCTCACAGTCAAGTTGTCCAGGTTCCAATGTCAATCCTCAGGCGATACCTGTTATATGGTCAAAAAAGTGGCATGCTCCGTGTGAGAAACAACTACAGGGTGATGCTAACCTGGATTCTCTTCGTTCCTTACCAAAGACTGCTTCTCATGACCCCTCTTCACTGGAAACAAATGCAATTTCACTTAAAATGGCCTTGATAAACGCCAGATGTTATAAACAATTTTAGAAATGTTGCGCAGGTGAAAGAATGCAGTTCTAGAGATTTGTTTTATGTGTGAGTTAAAGGACATGTCCTGGTCAAAAATAACTCCAAGGTTTTTTTACAGTAGTGCTAGAGGCCAGGGTGATGCCATCTAGAGTAGCTATTATTTGAGAAAAGTTATTTCTGAGATTTTTTGGCCCAAATATAATGACTTCTGTTTTCTCCGAGTTTAAAAGTAAAAAGTTACTGGTCATCCAGGCCTTTAAGTCAGTTAGACAGGCTTGAAGTCTGGTTAACTGGTTTGTGTTAACAGGTTTAATAGATAGATATAACTGAGTGTCATCTGCATAGCAGTGGTAATTAATAGAGTGCTTCCTAATGACATATCCTAAAGGAAGCATGTACAGGGTGAACAGAATCGGTCCTAGCACAGAACCTTGTGGAACTCCATAACTAACTTTTGTTCGTGTGGAAGGTTCATCATGGACATGAACAAACTGGAATCTGTCCGATAAATAGGATTGGAACCACTTTAAAGCTGTTCCTCTGATACCAATCACATGCTCCAGTGTCTGTAATAAGATGTTGTGGTCAATGGTGTCGAATGCTGCACTAAGGTCTAGGAGGACAAGTATTGAAACAAGTCCATTATCTGAGGCTAAGAGAAGATCGTTGGTAACTTTCAACAGTGCTGTTTCTGTACTATGATGTGCTCTAAATCCTGATTGAAAATCTTCAAATAGTTCATTCCTGTGTAAGTGGTCTGATAGCTGCTTAGCAACAGCTTTTTCTAGGATTTTAGAAATAAATGGCAGGTTGGATATTGGTCTATAATTAGCCAAGACTCCTGGGTCAAGACTAGGCTTTTTGAGTAAAGGTTTGATTACTGCAGTCTTAAAGGCCTGTGGTACGTAGCCTGATACTAGAGATAAATTTACCAAGTCCAATAAAGATGAGTTCATTAATGGCAAGGTGTCTTTAAGCAGTCTAGTCGGGATGGGGTCTAAGAGACACGTTGATGATTTCGATGAAGCAACTACTGATGTAAATTCAGAGAGATCTATGGGAGAGAAGCAGTCTAAACATAACTGAGGTCCTACAGATGATTCAAGAGCTACTGTAGTAGAAGATTCATTTATTGCAGGTATAGGAAGCATCTGCTGAATTTTATCTCTAATAGTTGTGATTTTATTTGTAAAGAAACTCATAAATTCATCACTGCTGAGAGCTAAGTGAACACTGGGCTCAACAGAGCTGTGACTTTTTGTCAGCCTGGCTACAGTGCTGAAAAGAAACCTGGGATTGTTCTTATTTTCCTCTATTAGTGATGAATAGTATGCAGTTCTGGCTTTACGGAGAGCTTTTTTATATGTTAGTAGACTGTTTTTCCAGGCTAGAAAAATTTCCTCTAAGTTTGTGGAACGCCACTTCCTTTCCAGCCTTCGTGATGCCTGCTTTAAGGTATGAATATGTAAATTATACCATGGGGCTAGTCTTCTCTGATTCACTAACTTCTTTTTCAGAGGGGCCACAGAATCAAGCATTTCACGCAGTGAGGTTACAGCGCTGTCAACAACGTGATCAATTTGGTAGGGAGTGGGATTGAAGCAGCTGCCCTCCACTATGTTTATACTTGGCATAGATGTAAATAAAGATGGAATCATTTTCTTAAATTTATTAACAGCGTTGTCGGATAAACATCTGCTGTAGTGGAATTTTCTTCCAAACGCTGCATGATCCATCATTTTAAATTCAAAAGTTATTAAAGAATGATCTGACAAAACAGGATTTGGGGGAAAAACTATTAGATGTTCAATTTCGATGCCATAGGTCAGAACAAGATCAAGGGTGTGATCGTTCCTACTCTCACCTATGGTCATGAGCTCTGGGTCATGATCGAAAGAACAAGATCGTGGATACAAGCGGCTGAAATGAGCTTCCTCTGCAGGGTGGCCGGGCGCTCCCTTAGAGATAGGGTGAGGGGCTCGGTCACCCGGGAGGAGCTCGGAGTAGAGCTGCTGCTCCTCCACATCGAGAGGAGTCAGTTGAGGTGGCTCTGGCATCTGTTTCGGATGCCTCCTGGGCGCCTTCCTGGGGAGGTGTTCCGGACATGTCCCACTGGGAGGAGGCCCCGGGGAAGACCCAGGACACGCTGGAGGGACTATGTCTCCCGGCTGGCCTGGGAACGCCTCGGTGTCCCCCCGGAAGAGCTGGAGGAAGTGTCCAGGGAGAAGGAAGTCTGGGTATCCCTGATTCGGCTACTGCCCCCGCGACCCGGCCCCGGAAAAGCGGAAGAAGATGGATGGATGGATATTTATACATTTTTATTATTATTTGTTTTACGGGTATATGAGTATTATTCCCTCTGACCTTGTGCTTAGCTCAGGGACAACTCAGGGATGTCTGTGTTCCACAAAAACAGCACTGCTAAATTTCTATGACCTTTTGTGACGAGGTACATTGAAACATTTTAGTATTTGCACTTCTGATGTTATGGTCAGTCTGTGGATCAATATATGATCCAGAGGAGGGAAATGTAATGGAAAAATTAGTTTCAATGATTGATTATTGTTACTGATTATGATTGTTATTGTTTCTTACTGTATTCTTGGTTTTTTCAGGTTTCACAGGTTTTCATTTACAGGTTGATTCACAGAGTTCACTAAGGCTCATGTGTTTTTCATAATCATATCTGATGTTTATGTTCTTCCTGACCTAGTATAGCCTGACACTAAGGGACACAGTGTTCTCAAGGATGTTAGTGGAGTATCAGGGAGAAGGGTTCCTTCGGACACTAGGTGTGAGGAGTATAACAGAGCAGGCCCAGGATGGAGCGTTAACTGTCGAATGAGACTACAGAGTTTTAGAATATAGCCTTATTAGGGAATCACTTTCTAGAACAATAAGGAAGTACAGACTTAATTATCTGATTATGTGAATGATTATTTGCATTTACTTTGCATGTCTGTATAAGTAGCAGCCTCAGCCTAATAGGAGCTGAGCAACTGGGGAAGACTCTGATCAATTGTGTTCTATTCTGTTTTGCTCCTTTCTTGCAAGAAATATATTCTGAAAAGACAATCTGTCTGCACTCTCTTTATTGCTCCAATGGGTTTTGCCACAACAGTTACTTAGATTAGAATTTTACTACAGAGACAGTTTTGATTTTTGTGTAAATTTTATTCATCTCTAAATGTCTGTGATTACAAGGAGATATTCTTTTAGTGGTATGGAACAATATTTTGATACTCATGAATTTTGAATAAATGTTCATTGCATAATTTATAAAACACTAACAAGTTGTTGAACCTCAGGGGATGTTTTTGAGTTCATCAAAAACTAAAAATGATTGCTACATGTTTCTGAGCCAGTTATAACTGACTGGTCTTCCTTTACTAGAGCCAGGGTTGACATGCAGAATTTGTTGACAGAGTGTTGCAATGTTGGATGAGGTTATCCTTTAAGATAGATAGATAGATAGATAGATAGATATACTTTATATATGTGTTGTTTTAACTCTATGGTAATTTTTGAGGTTGAAATAGCACTTGCCTATGAACTAAAATTTACGTACAGTATAGTGTAAGGTGGATCTGACCCAACAGTTGTGAAATGTAACTATATTGATTATTTACTATTATATGAGTATTCCATATGAGTATTTATTTTTTATTTTTGCATAGCCAATCACTGTTATTAGCATCCATATTTTGTCCACTGTCCAGCTGAATACTGGCAAAAGGACCATGGTGTGTGTATTGGAGATTGTTTATGAAAGAGAAGGAATCAATAAATGTGACAGTGTGCTGGACTCTATTACCAACCCCATCACCCCAACCCTCAGCTAGACAAATATGTAGCAGTGAGTAAATCTGTGCAGTCGCATAACCTTATATAATGTTACAAAACAGCTGGGTTGCATTTAAAGAGTTCATCTACATCAAGTGTGCAGTGTTTTTACTGTGTTACCTTGCTGATGGTTTGAATATGATTTTACTGTACTGTTATATAAAATTGTAAAATTGTAAAATTGGGATTTACTTATGGGTAACTGCTAATTAACACTCAGCCTCCCAGTCAGCCAGCACTGGGCTTGAGAACTGCTATTGTCTTTGCTAGAGCTAATTTATTAAACATTACTATAGTGGGTCAGAATTTACCAAAAAGACAATTTTCATCTGGAATCCCTGGGCATGTTACAGAGTTGCATCTAGTAAAAAAAGTAAATATATGAACAAAATATTTAAGGTCATGAATAAAGAGAAAATGTCAGGATCTGCCCTGTGCTTCCAGTTTCTGGGACTTTATTTTGAAAGGCGGTTTCTCCCTTAGTGATTTTTGTTTTACCTGTGTCATTAGTTATTGATTACGTTCAGCTGTGCCTTGTTAGTCTCCTTGTGTGTGTATATGTACTTCCCTGTGTACTTTGTTCAGTGCCAGATCCTTGTGTTAGTGTGCATTATGTTCCCAACAGGTGTGTTGCCTGTGGCATATTGCTGTTCCCCCTGTTTATTTTGTGTTGTGTAGCTGGATGTCTTGCCTACTCACCCGAAGTGTTCCCGGTTATTGTTTTAGTGTTTGCTTTGGGCGTTCCAACTTTTTGGATGGTGACTCAGGTTGTTCATTAAGTTTCTTTGTTCTACTGTGTTTGTGTTACCTGAGACACTTTGAGTTGATTAATAAAACACGGTAAGTACATTCTTTTGTAGTGCATGTCCAGTCTGCATTCTTGAACCCTGCCAGCACCCAAAACTCCTAACAGAAGGTTCTGGCATCAGGACAGATGATGAACAGATTTTTTTTGGTGAATCCTCAATACTCTAATGAATATATTAGAAACTGCCCCCGACTACGATGAGGCCATTTCTGCATGTTCACACATTGAGCATTAAACCCTCCCAGTACATGAGCAGACTGTAACTCTGAAACCTTCTGATGATGTTCCGTATGACTCATCCCCCCTCCTGGAGCAATCTCCGCAGCCTCTTCCTGTTCCTGCCTGTGTTTGGCTGCCTCTGTTGAGACAACAAATGATCCTGTTCACCTAACAGGCTGTCCTCTGGTTGCTCCAGTCTTCAGCTGCTCATGTTTGCTGGTTGCCTGCGGGGCTGACCTCCAGATTTGTTTAGCCTTCCTGCCCACTCACCCTCTAGAGTCTGCCTCCTGATGCCCTCTGCCTGCCCTGCTCTTCATTGACTATTTTTGTTTAGGCAGTCTGTCTTCTGATCAGTACTGATCTGTCTAGATCAGTACTGTGCTTCTGGTTTCTGGGCCTGGTTTTAGGACTTCCTGTTGGTGGCTTCTCCCTTAGTGATTTTTGTTTTACCTGTGTCATTAGTTATTGATTACATTCAGCTGTGCCTTGTTATTCTCCTTGTGTGGGTATAAATACTTCCCTGTGTTCTTTGTTCAGCGTGAAATCCTTGTGTATGTGTTAGTGTGCATTATGTTCCCAAGGGGTGTGTTGCCTGTAGTGTAGCGCTTTTGTTCCCCCATTTATGCTGTGTTGCGTAGATGGATATGTTGCCTTCTCAAAGTGTTCCCAGTTATGTTTGTGTTTTCTTTGGACTTTCCCACATTTTGGATAATGACTGAGGTTGTCTGTTAAGTTTCTTTGTTCTTCTGTTTGTGTTACTTGAGATACCTTGAATAGATGAATAAAACATGTTAGGTACCCTCTTGAGTAGTCTATGTCCAGTCTGCATCCATGAACCCTGCCAACACCCAAACCTCCTAACAGAAAAATCATAAAAGAAATTTAATAGTACTGAATGGCATTGTACAAAAACTATTACAGTTTTTGAATGAACTCTAAATGAAGCATAGGAGCTGTATTAATAAATTCCCTAGCACAAAGAGTAGCTCCTAGGAAGGTAAATCTAAGGAAATTCATAGAATTTTGGGTGTTTCCCAACAATTTCTCTCGAAATTTAAGCATAGGTATAAAGTTATTCATAAAGCTCTACATAAAGCTCTTGTGATTGTGTAGCGTCCACCTGTCAATCTATGGAATTCTCTATATAGAAAAACGGTCCACCTTCAAAAAACAGAAAATCCTGGCTCATATAGCAACAATGTAATCATGTTTATTAAACTATGAATTGTGTGAATATATGTGTATATGTGTGGGGGTGTGTGCTTTCTAGTTGTGCTAATTAGTTTATGGACATTTTATTGTATTCTCTGCTAGTCTTTGTTATTCATTTATGTACCATTAACTGTCAAAAGCCCATTTAGGGACAGGTGTTGCGAATTAGCCTTATATTCTTGGCTATAACCACTGTGATACTGACATTGGATTACTTTGTGATACTGACATTGGATTACTTTGTGAAGATAATCCATGTTTATTGTATGTATTCCAACCAAATAATTCATAAAATAAAATAAATAAAAAATAAAACAGTATGGTATGTGCCTTCCTTGCCTTTATCTCACTGACTTTCTCCTTATCCTTGTTGCCTAATCTGTTCCCTAGAGGCCTAACCTGTTTCCTGAGAGCCAAGCCTGTTTCCTAGTGGCCTAACCTGTTTCTTGAGAGCCAGGTCTGTTTCCAGGAGTCCTAATCTGTTTCCTGAGGACCAAATGTGTTTCCTAAAGGCCAAACCTGTGTACTGAAAGCCAAGTCTGATTCCTGAAAGCCAAGCCTGACTCCTAAAAGCCAAACCTGATTCCCAATAGCTGAGCCTGACTCCTGTTGATATGTCTTATCCTGATCTCTAGTCTAATCCCCTGGTCTCTGTTTCCCGGTTCCACGTCTCCTGGTTCTGATTCAGCTCCTGTATTCCTGAGTCTCATCTCGTTCCTTGTGTCTCCTGGTTCCACTTCTATGTTCCCTGATAAACCATTAGTTAAATTTCGTGTTGTGTTGTATTTTTATAAACTCATTGTCTGCACCTTGGATCTGAAATAGAATTATTTCCAAAACGTGACACCTTGTAAAATAGTTAATACAAATCTCTGGCACTAACTAAAAAGTCAAGGCCACAGATAAGTATAAGAAATAGAACCATGATCACAAAGAAAATATTAAATGCTAATAGCTTATTTGGTCTTGTAGCAAGGGAAGGCATCCATCCCATTTTGGATGGTGTGGCTCTCATCTGCAGAAGTCTGGCCGAGACAATCCAGAGTGGGGACTGGGATGCAGAGACAATGTAAAACGCCCCTCAGCAGTTTCATTAGAGCCACACCCCCCCCACCCCCATGCAGACTGTCTGCTCCTCGACCATCTAAATCATTAAATCATATAAATCAGAAGTTAACACAAGAGGAGTTATTCATACCTGTCCAGGGTGTACCTCTGCCTTTCACCCGAAAAACAGCTGGGATAGGCTCCAGCAGATCCCCATGACCCTAATTAGGAATAAATGGGTATAGATAATGGATGGATGGATAGAGTTATTCATAAAAACCTAATAAAAATTAAGACTACTTCTCTCACTGAACAGAAAAACAGAATAGTCAGATGTGGATTATTAAATATTAGGTCAAATTGACTTACTCTGTCTTACTGAAACCTGGTTACAGCAGGATGAATATGTCAGTCTGAATGAATCAACCCCCCTCAGTCATAAAAATTGTCATGTTCCTCGAAGCACAGGTCGAGGTGGAGGAGTAGCTGAATTTCCAGACTTCCTGTCTGATTTAGTGCTTAGCTCAGATAAAGCAAAACTTTAATGCCACTTGGAGCCAAGTGCAATGTCCAAACAAGGCTCTGACAGGGCAGAGTTCTGGGTTGACGATGAGGTCGACCCCTTGGGCAAACAAAATCCGGAGCCGTTTGGGAGGACAGCCAGTGTATGTCCTAGGCCGTTTGGGAAGATGGCCTCTCAAGCAGACCACCGATGGTCCTCGGGCAGTCTAGGCCTATAGCAGCATAACTAAGGGATGGTTCAGGGTTGCCTGAAGCCAGCCCTAACTATATGCTTTGTCAAAGAGGAAGGTTTTAAGTCTAGCCTTAAAAGTATAGAGAGTGTCTGCCTCCTGAACCCAGGCTGGGAGCTGGTTCCACAGGAGAGGAGCTTGATAACTAAAGGCTCTGCCTCCCAGCCTGCTTTTGGAAACTCTGGGAACCACAAGTAGACCTGCACTCTGAGAGCGAAGTGGTCTATTGGGATAATATGGTACTATGAGGTCTTTGAGGTATGAAGGAGCTTGATTATGAAGGGATTTGTATGTGAGAAGAAGGATTTTAAATTCTATTCCATATTTTACAGGGAGCCAATGAAGAGAAGCCAATATAGGAGAAATATGATCTCTCTTGCTAGTTCCTATCAGGACTCTGGCTGCGGCATTCTGGATTAATTGGAGGCTTTTTATGGAGATATTGGGACATCCAGATAGTAATGAGTTACAGTAATCTAGCCTTGAGGTAACAAATGCATGGACTAGTTTTTCTGCATCATTTTGAGACAGGATGTTCCTAATTTTGGCAATGTTGCGCAGGTGAAAGAATGCAGTTCTAGAGATTTGTTTTATGTGTGAGTTAAAGGACATGTCCTGGTCAAAAATAACTCCAAGGTTTTTTACAGTAGTGCTAGAGGCCAGGGTTATGCCATCTAGAGTAGCTATAATTTGAGAAAAGTTTTTTCTGAGATTTTTTGGCCCAAATATAATGACTTCTGTTTTCTCCGAGTTTAAAAGTAAAAAGTTACTGGTCATCCAGGCCTTTAAGTCAGTTAGACAGGCTTGAAGTCTGGTTAACTGGTTTGTGTTAACAGGTTTAATAGATAGATATAACTGAGTGTCATCTGCATAGCAGTGGTAATTAATAGAGTGCTTCCTAATGACATATCCTAAAGGAAGCATGTACAGGGTGAACAGAATCGGTCCTAGCACAGAACCTTGTGGAACTCCATAACTAACTTTTGTTCGTGTGGAAGGTTCATCATGGACATGAACAAACTGGAATCTGTCCGATAAATAGGATTGGAACCACTTTAACGCTGTTCCTCTGATACCAATCACATGCTCCAGTGTCTGTAATAAGATGTTGTGGTCAATGGTGTCGAATGCTGCACTAAGGTCTAGGAGGACAAGTATTGAAACAAGTCCATTATCTGAGGCTAAGAGAAGATCGTTGGTAACTTTCAACAGTGCTGTTTCTGTACTATGATGTGCTCTAAATCCTGATTGAAAATCTTCAAATAGTTCATTCCTGTGTAAGTGGTCTGATAGCTGCTTAGCAACAGCTTTTTCTACGATTTTAGAAATAAATGGCAGGTTGGATATTGGTCTATAATTAGCCAAGACTCCTGGGTCAAGACTAGGCTTTTTGAGTAAAGGTTTGATTACTGCAGTCTTAAAGGCCTGTGGTACGTAGCCTGATACTAGAGATAAATTTACCAAGTCCAATAAAGATGAGTTCATTAATGGCAGGGTGTCTTTAAGCAGTCTAGTCGGGATGGGGTCTAAGAGACACGTTGATGATTTCGATGAAGCAACTACTGATGTAAATTCAGAGAGATCTATGGGAGAGAAGCAGTCTAAACATAACTGAGGTCCTACAGATGATTCAAGAGCTACTGTAGTAGAAGATTCATTTATTGCAGGTATAGGAAGCATCTGCTGAATTTTATCTCTAATAGTTGTGATTTTATTTGTAAAAAAACTCATAAATTCATCACTGCTGAGAGCTAAGTGAACACTGGGCTCAACAGAGCTGTGAGTTTTTTTCAGCCTGGCTACAGTGCTGAAAAGAAACCTGGGATTGTTCTTATTTTCCTCTATTAGTGATGAATAGTATGCAGTTCTGGCTTTACGGAGAGCATTTTTATATGTTAGTTGACTGTTTTTCCAGGCTAGAAAAATTTCCTCTAAGTTTGTGGAACGCCACTTCCTTTCCAGCCTTCGTGATGCCTGCTTTAAGGTATGAATATGTAAATTATACCATGGGGCTAGTCTTCTCTGATTCACTAACTTCTTTTTCAGAGGGGCCACAGTATCAAGCGTTTCACGCAGTGAGGTTACAGCGCTGTCAACAACATGATCAATTTGGTAGGGAGGGGGATTGAAGCAGCTGCCCTCCACTATGTTTATACTTGGCATAGACGTAAATAAAGATGGAATCATTTTCTTAAATTTATTAACAGCGTTGTCGGATAAACATCTGCTGTAGTGGAATTTTCTTCCAAACGCTGCATGATCCATCATTTTAAATTCAAAAGTTATTAAAGAATGATCAGACAAAACAGGATTTGGGGGAAAAACTATTAGATGTTCAATTTCGATGCCATAGGTCAGAACAAGATCAAGGGTGTGATTGAAACAGTGGGTGGGTTTATTAACATTTTGAATGAAACCAATTGAATCTAATATAGAATTAAATGCAATGCTGAGGCTGTTATTTTCAACATCTACATGAATGTTAAAATCTCCCACTATAATAACTTTATCTGATCTAAGCACTAAATCAGACAGGAAGTCTGGGAATTCAGTTAAAAACTCTGAGTAAGGGACAGGTGGACGGTACACAGTGACAAGTAGAACTGGTTTTTGTGTTTTCCAGTTTGGATGCGAGAGACTAAGAGTGAGGCTCTCAAATGAGTTATAACTGTTCTGAGGATGAAAGTTTAATAATAAGTTTGAGTGGAATATTGCAGCTACTCCTCCACCTCGACCTGTGCTTCGAGGAACATGATAATTTTTATAACTGAGGGGGGGTTGATTCATTCAGACTGACATATTCATCCTGCTGTAACCAGGTTTCAGTAAGACAAAGTAGGTCAATTTGGTGATCAGTTATCAAATCATTTACTAACAGAGATTTAGATGAAAGAGACCTAATATTTATTAATCCACATTTGACAGTTCTGTTTTTCTGTTCAATAAGAGGAGTGGTCTTAATTTTTATTAAGTTTTTATGAATAACTCCTCTTCTGTTAACTTCTGATTTATTTGATTTATATGTTCGAGGGGCAGACACAGTCTCTATGTGGTTTGAGGGGGGCGGCGGCTCTAAGGAAATTGCAGAGAGGCGTTTTAGACTGAGTCTCTGCATCCCAGTCCCCACCCTGGATTGTCAGGCTTTAGGTCGGCTAATAAACTCGGCCAAATTTCTAGAGATGAGAGCTGCACCATTCAAAGTGGGATGGATGCCGTCTCTCGCTACCAGATCGGGTTTTCCCCAGAAAGTGCCCCAATTGTCTATGAAGCCCACATCGTTTGCTGGACACCACCTAGACAGCCAGCGACGGAACGACGACATGCGGCTAAACATGTCATCACTGGTCAGATTGGGGAGGGGTCCAGAGAAAACTACGGAGTCCGACATTAATTTAGCAAAGTTACACACCGACTCAACATTAATTTTAGTGACCTCCAATTGCCGTAATCAGGTGTCATTTCTACCGACATGAATAACAATTTTTCCATATTTACGATTAGCCTTAGCCAGCAGCTTCAGATTTGACTCGATGTTGCCCGCTCTGGCCCCAGGAAGCATTTGACTATGGTCGCTGGTGTCTCTAGCTTCACGTTTCTGATTATGGAATCACCAATTATCAGAGTCGGTTTCTCAGCGAGAGTATATTAGAGTTTAGTTGGTTTTTAGGTGTGTTAGACTATAGCTAGTCTGTTGCTAGTCTGTAGACGAACTATACAACACACACAACACGACACGCTTGCAAGATAAAAGTGATTCGCTTACCCGGAGAGCAACACCAACAGGGGGAGCTACGTTGTCTTGTCTTCCAAATCAATGACACTGGACTGAGGGAGGTAAGGGAGGCAATCCGTTTGGACTGCTCCAAGGCCACATCAATCACTCTGGGCAACAAGGAGTCCTTCTGTCGAAGATCATCGGACAAACAGCGGATGTCTTCCTTCAAGTCAGCAATCTTCTTGTTCTTCTCTGAAGCAGCAGGTTGTCCTCATCAAGAGTAGTTAGTGCAACAATAAGATTAACTGCAGCAAATATGCTTAACTTTTACCCATGATGCATTTTGGAATACATAAAATGTATTGTGAATATATAATATATTCACAATATATTTTATGTATGTATTTATGTTATTGTGAATATATAATATATTCACAATACATTTTATGTATTTTGTATTTATTTGGAATACATAAAATGTATTGTGAATATATAAATTAAATTCATATACTGTTGGGGCAGTTTTGGAGAGGTGAAGGTGAAGGTGGTGGCCAGGTGAGGAGGCTAATGTTGAATGATGACACGATATGAAGCAGGGAGACAACACTTAGGAGTTCTGTAAAAAATGCATATTGATCACTTGAGGCACCTAACTCACTTTTATCGTTTTATTTGTTTATGTATGAACTATAAACAGGAAGACATTCCTGTGTAACTTTACATGCCTGGTTAATACAGTGATAGGGATTTTAGTTTTTAGAAATGGGATTCGCTTGCAAACTTATTACTCTGCAGAGCCTATCTTTAACTCACCTACTATCTAAATTTAGCTCACCATTTAAAATTTGGGGTATATTAACAATTTATCTTAAATACAATAAAGTAAATAGCCTATAGCCAGCAATTTTAGAATGAAGGTTTTAATGAAGGTCTTGGTCCTTTGGCACGGCTCCTGCATTGTGCATGAAAGAAAAACTAGTTAAAGTGACATCAGAAAGACTGACAACGTCACCTGCAAATATCCAAAACCAAATTCATAGCTTCATTAAATATTACAAGTTTAGTTAACATAGGCCCTCAGCCTAAATATAGCCTACCTATTTTATACAATCAAATTTGTGAATCAAGTATTTTTAAGGTATTGTTAATTCATTCAGCTTCTATCTTAAATTACCTATCAGGACATCTGCGATACACTAATGTTAGCTAACTTAGCTAATGTATTTAGTGCAGTGCAGATGATTTTTTATTTATTATTTTTATTTTTTATTCCATGATTTTTCCTCTCTCTCTCTCTCTGGCCTAGGCCTGTTTCCCCAGCAACTGATGACACACAGCTGCTCCTCATTGTCTAATCAGGCCAGCTTCTTAAGACTTTGCTTCATGCTCACTTGTCAGAAGTTTCCAGACTATGTGCCTTGTTGTTGCATTACATAGTAAAACTAAAGCCTGATACATACTCCCCAAGAAGCAAGAAATTTGTTTGTTTCTCGAGGTGGCAAGAACAAAAACAAACTTCGTTCTCATTAGGACATTTCATACTCCACGAAAAACTCAACTGCGAAACTCCTGGGAAGTCCCTCCCACTGCAGCACACGTCACACTCGCTAAGCATTGTGGAAATTTGACAGAAACTACAGTGGATAAGATATCGGATATCGCTATCTTTTACGACAGATGCTCTCCGTACACAACGTATCCTCTTTCCACGAATTATTAGACATTTGTGTGTCTTTATATTCTCTGATTTTTACACATTCTTGGTGAATCAGAAGGGTCACGAGTCTACCATTAGATCCTAATTACCCTCACCTGAGCTCACTTCTATTGTTCAAATAACGATCCTATTCAGGCCAGGGGTGGAGTGAAACCAACTCAGGAATGTGGGTCTAACGACTCTCACCTGATTTAAATAGCTCACCTAATGAGCCTATGGGACTAGGGGTGGAGTGAAACTAACCTGGAAGATAAGTTCCAGACCAGCTTTCTCTCAGACTGATGAAGCGACTTGGATGGGTGGTGAAATGTTTAGACTTAAAAAACTGAAAGTCCAGTTGCCATGACTGAACCTTTAGATATTTCTGCTTTACGCATTAACCCTCTGTGGTCTAAGGATGTTTTGGGGCCCTGGACAAGTTTTGACATGTCCTGACATTTGTGCTTTTTTCAGTTGCTTTTAAACATATTAATGGCTAAAGTCTGATAACACTGTAATCAGCACAAACTGGGCTACAATAATATGTGAGCAGCAAGTTTATACATGATTGTGTTTTTGAGAAAACAGTGTTTATGTGTTTATGCATGGTTAGTGAAAAACTACAATTTTTAAGTCACTGAAATAAGACCATAAAACATACAGAACACAAGACTTTAGAGAACTGCATCTTATACACTGATTTAAATTTTCTAAGACACTTTTTTTAGTAGAAAAACTAGAATGTCATGGGTGTGCATAGTTTTCACATTCATGGTTCCAACTCAGACCACACACACAGTCTATGGTCCATCGAAGTTGTCTTTGTTGTATGTCAGTCCTCTTAATCACCAGCTGATAAAAATACCACAGCGTACCAGGACAAAGTAATTCATTAACTAAACTCAAATAGCATCTTGGCAGTGGAATGCTAATGTGCCATGGTGTTTGATGCAGTCTTGTCACATCCTCTTGACTATATTCCCATAAGGGTAAAGGAAGCATTTACTGATTCCATATGTATTCTACCACATTGTAATGTAAGCATGTTTTTTTTTTTTTTTTTGATTAATTGATCTTGTGTGATTCCTTGTTATTATGAATAAATCACAAAATGACTACAAAAAAATATAAAAAGACACATGTACAGCAAGTTACTCACATTCATTATTTTTCTGTCTGTGTTTGTCAATCAGTGGCCAGTTAGCAGGCCGTTGCAAAACATGTCCTTGGGAGGACACATTGACCAGACATAAAATCAAATAAATCTCATTCACACAAACTAAATAACCTGTCCTAGTGATTTCCTGTCTGCCTTGTAGCTAACTGTTGTCTTTAGTTATTTGGATGTTTGCTGTCTGTCTGTCCTTTCAGACAGGTCAATATACTCCTTTCATACTCTCTGCCAGTGACCTAGCCAAAAAGAGAAGCTCATGAGACTTATTGTTCCTCATACTGGCACAGAAAAGTTTACACTTTCTGAGATGAAAAATCTGACAGAAATAAATGCTGTCAAGCAAAATAAAATCTATTTTGTGTTAGCAGAGTGCAAGTACTTGTTTCTGACATTACTGTTGGCTATAATGGTGGAAAAAAAAGTTATTTTCAGGAGGATTCAAAACCTGAGAGAAAGGTGCTTAAAGTCAAGACGATTGTCCAAAATCCTAGCATATTAGAAACCAAACTACCAGAGTGGTGGACGCCACCACAAGGTAGGTTAAAACAGTATTGTTGTATTCAGTATATGAAAATGTCTTTTGTCATCTGTCAGCTTATCCTACTTGTGTGAAGATGCACAAATTTGTACCAACTACAAAGCTTAAAATAAATGTATATAATTGTCTAATGTGGAAATACATCTGACGACCTGTCCAGTGTGCACCCCTACCGTTTGCCTGAAGAGACCTGGGATAGGCTCTAGCAGATTCCCATGACCCTAAGTAGGTATAGATACTGGATAAATGGATGGAATTACATTTCATACAATCTGGCAAGGTATTCCAGAAATAAAGGAAATAAAACAGAAACCTTAGAAGAATTTTCTAATCAATTCTGCAACTCACCAGAAGTATGCAAATGTAAGATCTAACAACAAATGTGTGATCATATTACTTTTTTCTTATTAGCTCAGCAACTACAATTGTCTGAAACCACACTAACATGCTGTATGCCATTTTACAGTTCTCTTTGTAGACAGTCTATAAAAACCAGAGGTTTTTTTGCCATAGCCCTTGTTGGTGGGCTGTACCATTACAGGGACATCATTTATAAACACTGTGCACAAAAGAAAGCTTACTACACTTTCTGAGCAAACTTTTGGATTTTTAAAAAACAAACTTAATGGCAGAATCTACAGTCTTTGACGGAAACTCTGACCCATCTGTTCATACATGAACTCAGGAAAAGAGAAATAGTGCCTACACCGTAAAGTCTAGACACAGTGTAATTGCACAATGTCTAACTGTATATAAAATAAATCCACATATACAATATAAAACTATACAATGTACAAAGAGACTACTAGGTAAGTTTGTTTCTAACTTAAAGTGGGCTAGTAGAAATGGCAAGCCAAAAAATTCACAGTATTTCAATAGTAAAAGGCTGTGCTGGTTGTACAAAAAGGCTCTGTTTGTCTGCCAGTCGAAAGTTTAGCTCTCAACAGCCACAGGTCCTGAGGCAACATGTGATCTGTGGAATTAAGAGCATAAAGATATCTGAGCTCACAGGCAAACTCAAACTGAGGTACTGCAGTCTCATCTTTTACCACAGTTGTTATGCCCTTGACAGTATGTGATGTACCCATCTGAAAGGTAGATAAATTAGAGTAAATTTAATGTGTACATTAGAAAGTGGCACTGGTGACCTGTCCAGGGTGTACCCCTGCCTTCCACCCGAGAGAGAGCTGGGATAGGCTCCAGCAGATCCCCGTGACCCTGAGCCAGGAAAAGCGGGTATAGAAAATGGATGGATGGATGGATAGAAAGTGGCTGGGAGATTCACACTGCCAATGTGTATTGTATTGTAAAGGAGATCTCCATAACAAGTTTAACAGAGGAGTTTACATGTGCTAATGTTACAAACAGAAGCCAGAGGACACAATTGCTCCATGGACTGGCAGACTGGGAGTTCTGCTGGAGGGTGACCTGATGTTTTCCATGTGGGACAGAGATCCACAGAGGCACAGTGACAAAACCTATAACTTTTTGGTGCTGTGTGGGCCAGAGCTGGTTTCCAGATTGTGTCTGGGCCACCCTGCATCTATTTTTATGTTTGCTGTAGTAGGGAAATCCAAATATATTACTCTTTGTTTGATGTGATGAAATCATAATTGGTATCTGTTGTTGACTTCAGTGAAAGATGTCACATTTTTTTTCCTACCTTTCTACTATGTTCGTCCAGAAATTCCCTTGTATGGCAAAAATGTACTTGGTATTCCCCAGTGAAAAAAAAAAAGATTTTATATACATAAGTTTGGCACACTAAAATTTCTGCTCTCTGTATAGTAAAAGTAAGCTATTTTTGGTATGTCTCCAAAGCACAAGAAAAGAGTTGAAACATGAAAAAGTATGATCAAAGTAAATAGTTGCAAAGTATACTGAAATAGTAATAGTTAATTAGTAATTAATTGAACACATTTCTTTAAAGTGTACATTTTTTAAAATACATTTTATGTATATATAGTTATAAGTCCATTAATGTGTTATGGTCTAATGGTTTGGGTGTCCAGTTTGGAATTTTATTTTGGTATCTGATTTCCTGTCGCCTGTGTTGGTTATAGGTAGCTTTATGTTGATTAGTAGAATTAGTAATTAGTAGTAACTGATGAACAGTGACATAGATGAACAGTGTCATAGTCTTTTGTTTCCTAATGTATATATACTTCCTGTTTTCCTTTGTTTGCTGTTTGGAGGATTATTGCTTATGTTTAGTAGTGTCCGTTTGTGTAGTGGTGATGTATGTCTGGCCAGCGAGTGCTGTGTAACTTTGATGCCGAGTGGCGGGATGCCTTGACGGCTTTGTTTCGTACTAAGAGAGAGCTCCTTTGTGCCTGAGCCTGGTGGATCCAGAGAAAATAAAGAACTGTTGTCCAGCAGTTGGGTCCTGCGCCTCTTTTCCTTCACCATCACCATACCTCATAACATAATGTTGTGTTATTTTAGTTTAATGTGTACAGTTTTTGGTTAGTGTATTTAATGTGATATAACATTGCATTTACGCCAACAGACATTTCATTTAAATTAAACTTTTGTATACTTAATAAAAATATACTTTTTTAACGTGTATTTCTGAATGTGTTTGAGTATAATTTTTCAGGAGTGTTAATACCATATGTCAATTGAGTGTTTAGTACAACTTCAAAGTACATGTCATAAAAAGTTGTGTTTTTTAACATCTTATAGTATTAGTCTGAAAGAGTATACTATGCCTAAATTAAACTTTTGGTATATTTCATTACACTTATTTAAGTACACACTTTGAGTTCCTTGGTGTGATTAAACCTACTCTTATAAGTGGTCTCACATATACATAATCGCAAATAGCAGCATAGAGACCATTACTATAAGTGACCATGGCCCACGCTATTGGTCGCGTTCAGTAAGGAATCCTTCTTCAAATATATCAATTTTATCAGAAGAAATGGTTGTCAAAGAACTAAAACAAAATTTGGAAAGCTACTTTCAAATAAATAACAATGGTGAGGTCTCACCATCAACTTTGTGGGAGTGGGAGGAAAGCAGTTATAGGAGGGAAAATAATAGAAATAACATCCAGATTGAGAAAAGCTTGATAGAAACAGCAAGGGAAGCTAGAAAATAAAATGAGACCGTTAAAAAATAAAAGAACATCATACATGTGGCATTCCACAAACTTAGAGGAAATTTTTCTAGCCTAGCCTCACCAGTAGCTTTTTACTTTTAAACTCAGAGAAAACAGAAGTCATTATATTTGGGCCAAAAAATCTCAGAAATAAGTTTTCTAAAATTATAGCTACTCTAGATGGCATAGCCCTGGCCTCCAGCACTACTGTGAAAAACCTTGGAGTTATTTTTGACCAGGACATGTCCTTTAACTCACACATAAAACAAATCTCTAGAACTGCATTCTTTCACCTGCACAACATTGCCAAAATTAGAAGCTTCCTGTCTCAAAATGATGCAGAAATGTCAGGATTCGTATCTTTTGACTTCCTGTTTTCTTTTATTTTGTAGGATCCTGACAGGAACTGGTTCTTGTTTCATTTTGGTTCACTTTTCTTTGACCTAATTAGTTATTGTTTTCACCTGTTCCTTGTTTGTGTCTTGTCTTCATATAGCTTGGCTGAACCAGGTTTCAGTGCCAGGTTGTCTGTTTAGAGATCGCTCGTTTTGGTTATGTCCTTTTGACTTCATGCATCAAGTTCCTGATTTCCTCAAGTCTGTTTCGTTCCTCCTCCCTTTTGGATTTTGTTCATGGACTGCCTTTTGTCTCCCAGGTTTGAGTTAAGTGTCTGCCACCTTTGTATTAGTTTTCTGGTCCTTTTTCCCATGTCTTGTGTTCATGTGTCTGTCTCGTGTCGTGTTTCATGCCTTGTGTTCCCATGCCTTGATTTCCTGTGTTCCATGTTTTTGTTCTTTGTGTAGTATGGTGCGTCTCCCTCAATGTGTGCGTGACCCAGACTACCTCATGCCCTGACTCCCTAGTTTCACGTTCATGTTTTCTTGTAGTCTGTGTCCCAGACTACTTCGTGTGTGTGCGTGTGCGCGCGTGCCTGTGTGCCTCATGTCTTGACTCCCTTCCGGTGTTCATGTCTTTGTTCCATATTCATGTTCCATGTCCTTGTGTTTCCATGTCTTCACCTGTAGCCTAGTTTCTTTTTCTTGCTTTTTGCCTAGTTCCGTTAAATAGTCTTGTTTTTAACCCAGAGTACCAGAGTGGGCGCATCATTGGTCCTAATATTTATAGTTTCCCAAAACCTGACACAGAAAAACTAGTCCATGCATTTGTTACCTCAAGGCTAGATTACTGTAACTCATTACTATCTGGATGTCCCAGTATCTCCATAAAACACCTCCAATTAACCCAGAATACCGCAGCCAGAGTCCTGACAGGAACTAGCAAGAGAGATCATGTTTCTCCTATATTGGCTTCTCTTCATTGGCTCCCTGTAAAATATAGAATAGAATTTAAAATCCTTCTTCTCACATACAAATCACTTCATAATCAAGCTCCTTCATACCTTAAAGACCTCATAGTACCATATTATCCCAATAGACCACTTCGCTCTCAGAGTGCAGGTCTACTTGTGGTTCCCAGAGTTTCCAAAAGCAGAATGGGTGGCAGAGCCTTTAGTTATCAAGCTCCTCTCCTGTGGAACCAGCTCCCAGCCTGGGTTCAAGAGGCAGACACTCTCTATACTTTTAAGGCTAGACTTAAAACCTTCCTCTTTGACAAAGCATATAGTTAGGGCTGGCTTCAGGCAACCCTGAACCATCCCTTAGTTATGCTGCCATAGGCCTAGACTGCCCGAGGACCATCGGTGCACTGAGCTCCCCTACCCTAACCCCCCCGTCCCCCCTTTCCCTTCCCTTCCCCTCTTTTCCTCTCCTCCCACCTCATGTATATTCCACCATTGAATGTCACTAACCTTCTCTCTCTCTGTACCTTCTGCAGGTGTCCCTGGTCCTGGAGCTGTATATCGCTGATGTGCAGTTACTGGTCCCACCAACTTGCAGTGTCTATTTGTTGTTTATTGTTGCTGTTCTTTTCTCTCTGCTCTATCCACTCACCCCAACCGGTCGAGGCAGATGGCCGCCCAAACTGAGCCCGGTTCTGCTGGAGGTTTTTTTCTTCCGTTAAAGGGAGTTTTTCCTCTCCACTGTCGCCAAGTGCTTGCTCATAAGGGAATTGTTGGGTTTTTAGTTTTTGTAAAGTGCCTTGAGATGATTTGTATTGTGATTTGGCGCTATACAAATAAAATTGAATTGAACAATTCCACACTTGTCAAACCAAAGAAAATTAGGCATGAATTAGACAAACTTTTAACTTTGAAAAGCTCAAACAAATAGAATAGAAAAGATAGTGGAGGCCTTTGTGGAATATTATAAAAACTTCAAAGTCAAAGTTCATTGAAGCATAAACACATGTTTACCATCATTAATGGCAGAAGAGGCATCTGAGATGATAAAGCCAGTATGACTTCTATAAATTCTAGAAGACTATGTCCAGAATGGGAGTATATTTGTAAGACACCATCTAAACTAGAGGAATTTGTAATGTCATTTTCAGAGGGAGAGACAAAAAAGGGAGTTATATGAAAAATCTATAAAGCACTTGAACATGAATCTAATCACAATAATATGGATATCAAAGAAAAATGGAAGTTGGAAGCAAATATTATAATAATGAATAAGAACAATAAGAAAACCTTCATTTGTCCCGCAATGGGGAAATTGCATTGTTGCAACAGCAAGTACAGTACACAGCAGAGAGCCAGAAGTAGCAAGATGTGAGCTAAATAAAAAATAAAAATATTAAAAAAGTACAAGTGGAATAAAACTATGAAGCTACAAAAACTATAAGTATATACAACATGTGCCTATGTGTCACGGTTTGGCCAGGCTCCCTCCGCAGACAATCAGCACAATCCATTTCACCTGAGTCCTCACCGCGATCACCTGCACCTCATCACCACAGTCATCTAGCCATGCATAAAAGCACTCCCCACACTCCTCTCCTTGTCTGATCTCGTAAACACGACGTGGACCTTACACTTAAAAAAATGATTCATGGCCCTGATAAACAAATATTTTTAAGTAAAATCTAACTGAAATATACAATATCAATTGTTTATTCGTTCATTTAAATAAACATAAAGTAAATATACTTATGTATAAGCTGAATGTAAATAGATCAAATACTCTTTATTTGAATAGATCTAAATAAGGCTGTGCGGTAGGGGGCAGCAACAGGTCAATGTAGCATCTAGTCCGCCTAATCAAATAGAGAAGAAGAAGAGGAATGCTGCGCATACGCAAAATCGAAAGAAAGCATCTTTAGCGGGAACTCTGATACGGCTGTCGACTTCTCGTGTGGCAAGTGATAAGGTAAGTTCAGTTGTTTTCTCTCTGTTACCTTAAAAGAACAGTTTCGGGGTTCACAAGGTCGAATGTGACTGATGTAGCATCTATGTTTTGAGACGTTGATGAATTTAGGCAAGTGTTAACTAGGTAACTTAGGTTTTGTCTTGTCTTACTGGCACCTGCTATCAGTTTAGCAATAGCTAACAGCGCCACTTCGACCCTGGGCTCATTGTTTATGTATGTTTTTTTTGGCGACGTAGGTCTGCGGTGGAGAATACTGCTTATGAGACTACTGACACTCAGGCAGCGTCTGTCCTGCATAGCCGTTAGCTCTGTTACATGGCTTATCATTAGCTAGCAACTTGACTGGCGTGAGGGCGTGGGGTGGGGCGGCAGTGGGCGGCAGGTTGGGTGGTGGCGCGTTAGATATTTTTGCCTGGTTTTCACTCGGGGATCGACAGCTGAAAAAATAATTCCACTACACTACAAGTGAATGATGTAAATTACATTCTATTATTTGAAGGCAATTATTTTTAAGATTTTGTATAAATAAAAATTTATGTCATCAAATGTGGTTTAATTTGCAAAACTGTCCTTATACAATGTATTATTGCTTGTCTGAACAAAAGACAGGTTTTAGAATAAAATTGCCAGTAGTGTCGTGCCTTAATGAAAGTTTGTATTAGTTACTTGTTTAGCTCTCATATCTCTTTCACTGTTTCTGCCATAGATAAACGCAGAATTCATGCATATAACCTTGCCTCTTCAAGCCACGTTCCTGGCCCAACTTGACAAATACACGCCTAACTTAATGTCTTCAGCAAAAGAGGAGGAGCTGTTGGAAAGAAGCTGTTGGTTTCCTCATGGCTCCAACAGCTAAGGCAAGTGCATGTACAGTTGATTTATTTAGTCTAGTAATAAAATATTATTTTTCATATATAGACACATTGTCTTACGAGATGGATGCAGACAAATAGGATCACATTACAATCAGTATATGACTACAAGGCTTTGAAGACATTGGATAAAAAGTCAAATTCATATCATCACTGTTTTAATCTAATATGACCTTGCAAACTGGAAAGAATGTAATACAGTTTGCATGTATATGTATAAAATATTTCATTGTTTGGCACCTCCTTCACTCAAAGAATTCATTAAACAAAATCAACTCATCTACCGAGCCTACTGCCAGAAGGGACAAGATCATGTAGGAAAAGTGCCTTTGGGCAGTCAGCCTTTTGTTATAGAGCAGCACACACCTGGAAACCTATACCTGCTGTATTGAAGAACATCACATCTAAATTGGTGGTTACTGGATAATCAAATGTCATAAATTTAAGGAGTCGCTATGCCACTGTGTTACTGCCTTTGTCTGTGTTTTTTGTTTTTGCTTATGTGTTTTTGTCTGAGTCTGTGTTTTGTATGTAACTGCCAGGTCTGATCAGGACCTCAGTTTCTAATTGTGATGTCTGTTGTGTGACTGAGTATTGATAACACACTGAATATATGAAAAAATTAACTAGACTACATTGTGTTTATTTCTATTTTAAAAAACAATGGTGTGCATGGTATCATGAGCATGTGGGCAAGTTATGTTATTGGAGTCTGTCCCAACTTTGCATACCACCATCTACCTGAAGGCTAGTGAGAACTGAGGAACATCACATCTCTCCACTTCATAAAACTCTAAGGAACAATGTCCTGGAAACTGTCTTACACAAAACATTAAGATCCCCTCTTTTGCAGAGTGATGACATTGAACTCAAGAGGGACTAAATCCTTAAAAGTCTGTGTGCCTACCTAAATGAGGACAGCAACACTGTCATCAAGGAGTACTTGGTAAGTAGTGACATTTTATTGTGATCTCTCAGGATTAATTCAGTATTGGGGGAAAAAAACTGATGTACAACAAGAAAATACATGAGTACAAGATAAAATAATTTACAGTTTCATATTGTAACTACTCTAACAATCTGAAAATACTTGAAAATATATACAAAAAAAAGCAAAACAATATATCATATATATTAACCTAGGCACATCAAATTTGATGCTTGTCCCCATGAGGGGTCCATAGCAAATACATGGACTAGTCCTAGTCACTGCACTCAGATGAGTCTTTCTTTATGGAATCCCTGTCAGAACAGTATACCCAGGTTCACAAGTAAGGTTGTATCAGTGATGGGTGCAATACTTTATCTTGATCACTAGGTGACAACATATCCTCATAAAATGGAATAGGACAGCGGATTCTCATCACAATGTGAATCATTTAGATTTAAACTACTCGTACTCCTATTATGGGGACCCAAACCTGTTTACACACGTCACACTGTGGGGATTCGTCCTTCCCTGTAATGATCAAATGTTGGTCCCCATTACGTAAATCATTAAATTTTAGGATGGCAACTTGGTTTAAGATTAGGGTTAGACCATTAGAGGTTCTTGTTAAGCTTAGGGGTAAGCCCCCAGGAAATTAATGTTGGCCAGTGTAAAGTCTTAATGAGGATGGAAAAAAACATTAAAGGCACGTTCATTTGGTGTTTGAAAATTACTTTTTTCCCACTTAAGACATTTGAATGGGATAAACGGTATATACAAGAAACAGATGAAACATTTTGCCAATTTGTGAGGCCAAACATTTATCCATGGCTTAAGTGTAGGTTTAATGCAATTATATTAACAGCTACAGCAGAAAATATTATATACTTTGTTAGATGCCTATGAATGTATTAATCTTTGTCTTTATTGAGGGATGGACCACAAAAAGAAAAGTATAAAGTAAATGTGCTAATTGCTTCTATATTATGTAAGCTAAACCATACTTCAGTTTGTCTGTGCCAAAGAAAAGTGCTATCTCTAATGAAGTTGTGTGAGATGATTAGCGTAGGATCATTCCAGATGGCCCTTGATGAAGTTATAGAATTAAGTGCACAGTGAAGGCTTTTCAAGTAACCTATGACTCAGACTCATAAAATTGGAACATTATTACTTTGCATAAAACAGGTGTAGGAGGGTGGTTCTTAAACCACAGATGTGAGCTTGTAGTTCCCATTACAGATATTCAGTTCTTATCTAACACCCCATACCCTGTCTGTGTGCTTCTTTGGCTCCAGTACCTCTTAATTAGAAACATTCATTGACATTGTTATAATACCCATAAAACACTTTTGTTGTAAAAAGCACTGATGTCATGAAATGTTAACATGCCATGTAGTGCCTCTCTGCCCAGTAGGAATGGTGTTTTGTCTGCATTGTTAAATGCATTTCTGCTGATCCACCAGAGCCTTTTGAGACAAGGAATAGAGCAAGTCTGTAACAATGGGGACATAGAGTAGAGTAGTGATCGTCAGCTATAGTTATTTGGCATGAGATTTTCTAAAATTATTTTGTCATGTTAGGCATAAAGGGAAAGTTACCAGCAGAGGGTCTGTGTAACAAACCCCACCTGGGGTCATGAACTTTAGGTAGGAGATCAAAGTTTCCAGTACACACTGGAGAGAATTACATATCTCATCTGACATGGGTTTGCCTTGCTATCCTGGAGGAGAAATTGGAAGACATTGCTTGACACAGGATTAGATGCATGAATTACTGCATCTCAGAAACGTCAAGATTTGCCGAACTGTCTCATAAACCCATTTAAGCACCATTCATTAATTTGCATGGTGTGACTATTCTGTTTTGTTCTCAGTAACATATTCACATATAAATCAGTTTAAAATCCTTAGCCCCAAAACTACCAGAAAGAATAAACCCTACCTCAAAATTAAATGGTATCTCAGGCTCAAAAACTGGGTTCAAAATTCCATGAATCCCTTTCCAATATGTGTTTAGTTTGGGGCACCCCCAAAAATTATGGAAACCTCCTACAACATGTTAACATTGTATTCCTATATTTATCAAGCACCTAGCATCTAGTGTGTTTTTGAAGACCACTGAAATCTCCAGACATCACCCCAATTATTGTTTGGAATATTAATTTTTTGCATTTTTCTTTTATGTAAAATGTGCTATCTTTGGTAAAGAAGAGTGTTGTATACAATAGAGATTACCTTATGTGTCATTGAACCATCAGAAATCCTTTTTATGTATTTAATATTCTATTGAATTAAACTGAATGATTGTAATATACAGTATATGTATAAATACCTGGGATAAGAAAAAAAACAATTTAATAACAAACTGAGGAACTAAGAATCACAAGAACTGAAGTAGAGAGCTAACATGAAACACTGAGCTAGTAGCAGGAACTGAGCAGCAAGCACCATGAAGACTGAGTGAATCCAGCAATCCCTGACACTGAGAAACAGGGAAGTGTGTCTTAAATTAAGCGGCTGATTGCTGATCGGGAATAGCTGCACCCAATCAACTCTCTTACCACCATCTGTGGAGGGAGAGAGAGAAAACAACACACATAACCAAAACACCACAAATCTTGACAATATATTTCTAATTTATTCTGTGTTGACAGTGACAAATTAGGTGTCAAAGAAGTCACAAAACACTTGTGGACTGGAATTTACCTTCAACAGAAGGAGGTAGAATTGGAGATGATGATATTTTTATTATGGAGTTATGGCAACTGTGTGACGTACAGTGGGTACGGAAAGTATTCAGACCCCTTTAAATTTTTCACTCTGTGTCATTGTAGCCATTTACCAAAATCAAAAAAGTTCATTTTATTTCTCATTAATGTACACTCAGCACCCCATCTTGACAGAAAAAAACAGAAATGTAGAAATTTTTGCAAATTTATTAAAAAAGAAAAACTGAAATATCACATGGTCATAAGTATTCAGACCCTTTGCAGTGACACTCATATTTAACTCACATGCTGTCCATTTCTTCTGATCCTCCTTGAGATGGTTCTGCTCCTTCATTGGAGTCCAGCTGTGTTTAATTAAACTGATTGGACTTGATTAGGAAAGGCACACACCTGTCTATATAAGACCTTACAGCTCACAGTGCATGTCAGAGCAAATGAGAATCATGAGGTCGAAGGAACTGCACAAGAAGCTCAGAGACAGAATTGTGGCAAGGCACAGATCTGGCCAAGGTTACAAAAGAATTTCAGCAGCACTCAAGGTTCCTAAGAGCACAGTGGCCTCCATAATCCTCAAATGGAAAAAGTTTGGGACGACCAGAACTCTTCCTAGACCTGGCCTTCCAGCCAAACTGAGCAATCGTGGGAGAAGAGCCTTGGTGAGAGAGGTAAAGAAGAACCCAAAGATCACTGTGGCTGAGCCCCAGAGATGCAGTAGGGAGATGGGAGAAAGTTCCACAAAGTCAACTATCACTGCAGCCCTCCACCAGTCGGGGCTTTATGGCAGAGTGGCCCGACGGAAGCCTCTCCTCAGTGCAAGACACATGAAAGCCCGCATAGAGTTTGCCAAAAAACACATGAAGGGCTCCCAGACTATGAGAAATAAGATTCTCTGGTCTGATGAGACCAAGATTGAACTTTTTGGCATTAATTCTAAGCGGTATTTGTGGAGAAAACCAGGCACTGCTCATCACCTGCCCAATACAATCCCTACAGTGAAACATGGTGGTGGGAGCATCATGTTGTGGGGGTGTTTTTCAGCTGCAGGGACAGGACAACTGGTTGCAATTGAAGGAAAGATGAATGCGGCCAAGTACAGAGATATCCTGGAAGAAACCTCTTCCAAGAGTGCTCAGGACCTCAGACTGGGCCGAAGGTTCACCTTTCAACAGGACAATGACCCTAAGCACACAGCTAAAATAACAAAGGAGTGGCTTCGGAACAACTCTGTGACCGTTCTTGACTGGCCCAGCCAGAGCCCTGACCTATACACAATTGAGCATCTCTGGAGAGACTTGAAAATGGCTGTCACCATCCAACCTGACAGAACTGGAGAGGATCTGCAAGGAAGAATGGCAGAGGATCCCCAAATCCAGGTGTGAAAAACTTGTTGCATCATTCCCAAGAAGACTCATGGCTGTACTAGCTCAAAAGGGTGCTTCTACTCAATACTGAGCACAGGGTCTGAATACTTATGACCATGTGATATTTCAGTTTTTCTTTTTTAATAAATGTGCAAAAATTTCTACATTTCTGTTTTTTTCTGTCAAGGTGGGGTGCTGAGTGTACATTAATGAGAAATAAAATGAACTTTTTTGATTTTGGCAAATGGCTGCAATGACACAAAGAGCGAAAAATTTAAAGGGGTCTGAATACTTTCCGTACCCACTGTATGTGTTTGAAGACTCGTGTATTGAGCCTGATGGTGCTTTTTCTTTAAGTCAAACACAAGGAGCATGCACACTCTTTGCCAGAACAATACATCTCATTGTACATTAATTATATTTACTCTGAAAATTTTCAAACAATTCATTTATGTGCAAGTGTCACATTTTAAAGTGTTTTACATGTTAATTCAATATGCCACCCTTCTATAATCTATGCCCCTATCTGGCCCCCCAAACTGAAAAATCCTAGAACTGCCCCTGGAACCAAACCTGCTCGCTGGCAGGTTTTATAAACCCTGAGTTGTTTCTGAGCCTTGGAATTCAAAACGAATTCTTTCAGTAGCTTTTTCCATTTTGCAAGTGGACACTTCCTTTATAACATTGGTGATGCAGAACACACTTGAAAGGCAACTGCG
Source organism: Mastacembelus armatus (assembly GCF_900324485.2). Taxonomy (NCBI): domain Eukaryota; kingdom Metazoa; phylum Chordata; class Actinopteri; order Synbranchiformes; family Mastacembelidae; genus Mastacembelus; species Mastacembelus armatus. The sequence goes on from NC_046654.1 coordinate 19,474,223, forward strand.
CGTTGCCCAGTGAGAAATGTGACCTTTGCTCTTGAACGTCTGCTGTACAGCTTTGTGGTCTTCCCCAATCAGAGACCCATGTCTTATCAAAAAGGAATTCTACAAATTTACAGGTATCAGTACAAGCAACAATTGACACTTTCAGCCTATAGCTTTGACACTTTATGCACAAATTTGTATATTTAAGGGTTTCCAGGCGTGATCAGCTGCATAGATGGGACTCATATCCCTGTTGTGGCTCCCTCTGTAAATGAAGGCAATTATGTCAATAGGACATCCTTCCACAGCATTAATGTTCAGGTAAATAGTGGCCTTTAGCATTCATCATGAAAGATCATTTTATCACAGCTAATGCAGTTTTTTTTTTTTTGTTCTGTGTGCTTAAGGCCATATGTGATGCATCACATGTGATACGGATGAACGTGGAAGCAAAGTGCCCTGGATCTGTGCACAATGACAAATTTTTCATGTGTGCACTAAGCCACAGATTTGCCCGTGATGAGTACTAACATACATCTTTCTATGTTCTGTTATGCATGTATTTCTATATGTATATTAAAACATTAAAATGCATGCTTTACTTTTTATAGGAGAGTTTGATGGTTAACTCCTTGGAATTAGAGGATAGCCCTGCTCAGGGTCACACCAGACAGGTCCTGTGACATTACATTACTGTGATGTGTGGTTCCCCACAACATAGCAACAATGCGAAGAGAGCAATGTCCTGCACCAAGAGAAAGTGAAACAGTCCATTTTGACCACCCTCAAAATATGCCAGATAGCCGAATAATTAGGGACACAATTTGTTTGAATTATTTACTATAAAATAAAGAGAGCATATATGCATCAAGTTCTCTTTATTTCTTGCAATCATTTTATGTTTGATTGTTTGATGATTGATTTCTTGCAATCATTTTATGTTGTTAAAACCGTCATACATCAGTAGCACCATATCACGTTACCCACCGTTAACTTGCGTTGCAGCAGCAGGATTTCGGGTTTTAGTAAATTGGAATTTTAAATGGTCCATCTCCAGATTTGTTTTGTATATTTGCTTCTCCAAGTATACTTTGTACAGTTGTTTCATTGGGAGCTAGAAAAACACAAAAAGAATGATGTTCATAGTGCCAGAGCCACTTAGTATTACTGGAAGTCATTATTCAACAGGAAACAATCTTACAATGGCTAGTTGGGCAGTGGATGTGGATGGATGGATGAATCGATGGATGGATGGCTCCTCTTCATTACTACATTCAGCATTGCTCTGTGATATGTAATGATAAATAATTCAATAATAATATCTGTTTGAAGGAGGTTTTTATATTTCATTTTAATTTGCTGCCACGTTGGTTTGGCACCTGTAGGGTTGCACCTGCAAGAACATTGAACACTCAGAGAAGCACATTAATGTTGTGTAAGAGGTTTTAAAAAAGTTGTAAGTGTTGAAATGGAAAAAAAAAACAAAAAAACATTGAAGCGGTCAGCAGTTTTCTGCCATGCCAACTCATGTTGTTTTGCTGCAGTGTTGGTATTGCTTTTTTAAAAAACAAAAATATATGCTCATGTTCTGCATACGAGGCGATTAAAACTCCCAGTTCCACTGCGGAAAAATATGTGGAACGCGTCTTCTCCGTTGCCATGGTGAATCAGTATGTTCCACTGATGTGGGCTTTTATAAGTTGTCAGACACGTGCTTTACTCAGGGTAAGTTAACTATGGGTTGACTGACCCTAACATGGGAACTCTGAGTTTCCAGTTTCAGAAAACCAGATCAGAGTTAGTTCAATCAAGCCAGAGTTCAGGGTTAACTTTGGAGTTTGTTCAACCTGCTTTCTGAAACAGGCCCCAGCTCTCCAAGTCTGAAAAAATCCTAGAGCTTAATCCAGGCCAAAGGAGTATGAGGTGAGAATAGGTTCAGAATCAGCAACACTGAAATCTAGTATTTGAATGTTTGAAATAACATTTTGAATGTAAAAATTTTGGTTTTAAAACTGAAAGCTATGATTCAAACCTTTTGAAAATAAAGTTTGAATATCTGAAATGCTTAATTAATTTCAGTGTTACAAATCACTCTTCAATTTTTAAAACTTGCTTTGCAAGCATTCACCTCTGTCCTTTCAAACATTGAACTCACTTTATTCAGACATTCAACACTCTTTTCAGAGTTTCAGACCTGCTCATTCTGACACTGTCTTCGCAGGCAAAAATGATGTGATACTTCAAAGAAATGATTGTAATGAAAAACTGAGTTTCACTGATTGATTATTCTTACTGATTTTGATTTTTGTTCCTTACTGTATTCTTGGTTTTTACAGGTTGATTCACAAATTAGCTCATGTGTTTTTATAATTGTATGTTTTTGTTTTTCCTGACCTAGTATGGTCTGTCACTAAGGGACACAGTGTTCTCAAGGATGTTGGTGAGGAGTATCTGGGAGAAAGGTGTGAGCAATGGACAAATACCCAAAGGATGGAAGGTTAACTGTTGAATGAGAATATAGAGTTTTAGAATATAGCCTTATTAGGGAATAACTTTGTAGTACAATAGGGAAGTACAGACTTATGTGATTATTTGCATTTACATTGCATATCTCTATAAGTTAGTGGCTTCAGCCCAGTAGGAGCTGAGCAACTGGGGAATAACTGATCAATCAACTGATCAGTTGTTCTATTCTGTTTTGCTCCTTTCTTGCAAGAAATGCATTCTGAAAAAAGACAATCTGTCTGCACTCTCTTTATTGCTCATCCAATAGATTTTGCCATAACAATTTTGGAGGTCCCACCGAGATCTGTCAAGTCGTCGTCGGAGAAGATGTACAGGGGATGGTACACCCTGAAGCATCAATCTTCAGCGTCAACCTCTTCTGACAAACAGCGTAGAGACGTAGGACTGTAACCGTCTGCTCTGATTGCCAATTCCAGATCTTCAAGCTCAAGAAATTTATCTTACCTGGTGAGTCGTAGAGAGACATAAAACTGAACACATTGGAATTAATTAATGGGATTATTCAATAGAAAAAAATTGAATCTAAATCATAAAATTTAATAAGTAGACCGTTTTGTCACTACATTTGTCCTATTGGGGGAGACAGTCGAACTCACGGAACTCTAAGTGGATTGGGCTAGTGACTCAGGGGTTAGGAACCTTTGATCTAAAGTTGTGGGTTAGGAACCTAGGTGCTTTAGTGTTAACTTAGAAGACGGGTCTAAGCAGTCGTAGACTTACGTAAGGGGATCGGAACCTCTGACTGTAGTCAACTCGATCCTAGATGTAAGGGTCCGGGACTGAGGATCCGCTCTGCGGATAGTCTGCGTTAGTCCATCAGGAATAGGGCAAGCTGATAGTAGGAGACCCACAAATGTGGGTCAGCATGGTCCGATAGTTGATGTCATGATGGGCAAATGTGGTGACAAAGCGGAGGCATGCCTACAAACATGGATATATGATTATGGGTTTCCTAAGGGATGTTCTTTGAGTAAATACCAATCAGAGAAATTGGAGGTTAAAGGAAAGGTTAAAGAAAGTAGAAGCAACACTCATGAAGCAAAAGAATATACCAACTAAGATTTTCCAAGAACATGCATGAAGAGTGTGAAAGACTGGAAAGAGGAGGTAGAGTACAGGAAACGTTAACTAAATCTAATGCTTTAGAGGATGTAGTTGATAAAAAGCAGGGAAAAGACTCAAATTCCTCAGATGTTTCAAAACCTTCAGATGTATCAGAAACTTCAGATGCTACAAATGAGAAAAAAGAGGATAAATCACAGCCGATTATACCACCCCCATATACTCTCAATGCTGCTTTTCTCTATCCTCAGATTCACACGGCGTTGAAACTGGACTCTGAACTGGATTCCTGTCTGTCAGGCCCTGAATCACCACCAGCACCTCCTCCTCCACCACCATCATTCCAGGCAGCAGGAGCACAGCAGCACAGCCCTCAGACAGTCAGTGCATCAGCCTCATCTCCACAGGCCACTCCATTTCCACCTACTCTCACCCCACAGCCTGCCGTGTTGCCTCCTCCTCCTGTGCCCTCACCACAGCAGCCTGTGATTTCCCCATAACAGCCTGTGTTCACACCACAACAGCAATATATGCTCTCCGCAACTGCAACCTGTGTTTTGGCCCCCAGTATCACCATGACCATCTTCTGTGCCTCAGCCCTTGAGTCGACGGCAAAGTCAACGTCATCATATGCTGATCCATAACCCGATTGGCTGGCATTGACCTTCACCATGCCTATGGTTTAGGTTGGGGGTCCACACGTTCCACAACCGGTTTTCAGAGCATGGACTGAGGATGATGTTCAGGCATCAGCAAGTCATCTTCCTTCAATTCAATTCAGTTTAATAAAATTGAATTGAATTGAATTGAAAAGGGAAGGGAAGGGAGGGTTAGGGTAGGGGAGCTCAGTGCACCGATGGTCCTCGGGCAGTCTAGGCCTATAGCAACATAACTAAGGGATGGTTCAGGGTTACCTGAAAGCCAGCCCTAACTATATGCTTTGTCAAAAAGGAAGGTTTTAAGTCTAGCCTTAAAAGTACAGAGAGTGTCTGCCTCCTGAACCCAGACTGGGAGCTGGTTCCACAGGTGAGGAGCTTGATAGCTAAATGCTCTGCCTCCCATTCTACTTTTGGAAACTCTAGGAACCACAAGTAGACCTGCACTTTGAGAGCGAAGTGGTCTATTGGGATAATATGGTAGGTACTATGAGGTCTTTAAGGTATGAAGGAGCTTGATCATGAAGGGATTTGTATGTGAGAAGGATTTTAAATTCTATTCTGGATTTTACAGGGAGCCAATGAAGAGAAGCTAATATAGGAGAAATATGATCTCTCTTGCTAGTTCCTGTCAGGACTCTAGCTGCAGCATTCTGGATTAACTGGAGGCTTTTTATGGGGATACTGGGAAATGCAGATAGTAATAAGATACAGTTATCTAGCCTTGAGGTAACAAATGCATGGACTAGATTTTCTGCATCATTTTAAGACAGGATGTTCCTAATTTTGGCAATGTTGTGCAAGTGAAAGAAGGCAGTTCTAGAGATTTGTTTTGTGTGAGAGTTAATAAGTTTGAGTGGAAGATTGCAGCTACTCCACCTCGGCCTGTGCTTCTAGGAGTATTACAATTTTTTCTCTCTCCTAGGACGAGAAAAGAATGACATCATTCTTTATGACAACTATAATGCGATTGGTCAGAAATTTGAAGTGGGTGTGGTTAATGCGGATGAATGTTAACCTTTTCACTTTCAATTTGGTCATAACTTTCACTGTATTGCAGCAGTGACATAAATTTTGGAAATATGATTTTGAAATTTTCTGTAATTCAATAATACACTGTGGGCAAATTCACTACCCTTTTGTTATGTTCGGGATGAAAAGATCCACTAAAATAAACTGCTGTAAAAATATATCAGATAAATATTTTTTTCAATTTTTTTTGCGTCAATCTCTTAATCAACTTCAGTCAAAAGGTCGTCAAAACTAAAAGGGCCAGGATTTTAACTCTTCAAATGCCAATGTCATACATTTCATTTCATGGATTTGGGGGAAAAAAAACACAGGGTAAACCAGAATGTTATAACGAAGCATTTTAAAGTTAGCTTGCACATTTACTATGGCCTTACTCTTATCATTCCACTTATGGCAGGGTGGGAATGGTATATAATGAATGGTGCACTGTTTTTATATAAATTTAATCTTTCTCACAGTTCTCCCATCAATGTAGAATACGCGCAAGTAGTTAAACCACTCATTGTGAAGTACCCTTTTCTTAGGGCCCTGGAAGGAAATGGTTACCTAAGTAACGATTTAATAGTTCTGATTAGGGGTACTTATGAAAATCATATGTTTTACTGCAGTTTTCAAAGTAATGAATGAATGAATGAATTAGTAAAATAAATAATTGGTCACTGGCCTGATTCTGAGCATTTCCATCCATCCATTATCTATACCCGCTTATTCCTAACCAGGGTAACAGGGATCTGCTTGGAGCCTATCCCAGCTCTCTTTGGGTAAAAGGCAGGGGTACACCCTGGATAGGTCACCAGTCACTCACATTCACTCCTATGGGCAATTTAGAGCCACCAATCAACCTGACATAGATGTTTTTGGACTGTGGGAGGAAACCGGCGCACCCGTGCTTTACTCCGCAAGCATGGGGAGAACATGCACACTCCACACAGAAAGGTCCCTGTCAGGTTGCAAACCTGGGCCCTTCTTGCTGTGAGGCAACAGTGCTAACCACTTACCACCGTGCTGCATCCTGAGTATGTAAATCTGATAAACAAACTATGTTCCCTGCAAAATTAAGTGTTAAAGAGATGTTATTCTGAAACACTGCAAACGTTGGGTGTTTTTTTTTTTTTTTTTTTTTAATGGCATCATTTATTGTCCATTGGCTTTTCTCAAAATTCCAATCAGCTTTTTGAAAATCAGCTGATCTGTATTTTAAATTAAATTTTATTGACATTGCAACTGCACGAAAAAAGTTTGTGTATTATGTTAATATTTTTTTAGCTCTGTCTATTGATATTTCTATAGTGTAGGTGATCTTTGTTTCATTGTTAATGTTAGCATACCTGGCATCAGTCCCTCAAGTGCAAATTCAAATCAGAGTATGCACCTTTGATTCATGAAGACAAAGTAAAAAAAGTTTAAGAAGTTTGGGAAAAAGAGGACCAGAGAGTCAGTGGAAGCTGCAAGATTGTGTTGCAGATCTGTGTCAGAAGTGAGTGATTTAATACAGAATTATTATTGGAAACATGTAAGTATTTTACAAGTTTTTAGGTGTCTGAACAGTAATCAACTTTGTGTGGTTGTAAAATTCCACTTTAGACGAAAAAACAAATGCACTCCAGTTGAAATGTTCTGCTTTTCAGTTTGGTCCTTCAATATGAAGCTATAATGATACTGTAATGTCTTTGGGTTAAAGACAAATAATTACATATATGGGTGAATTCATGTTGGGATCGGTTTAAAAATGTTGGTAGTAAAAAACAAAAAAGAATCGAACAGACTTCAATAGAAACAAACGCACGCCTTGTGTGGAGTCTTTTCTTTTTGTTCGCTGGCTGTCTAACAACATAGGGAACGTGTTGTGAGGGCAGCACAGTAAAAAGACATTTGCACAGCGGGCCCAAGCAACACGAAGGAACAGTAGCACACGAGTCTACGCTCAGGGAAAAGTTATCTCCGAGAGTACACTGCTGAACAGAAAAGCAAAGCAAGTGAGGAACAACAACTGGAGATTACAGATCAACCAACAACAATGCAACAATCTTCACAACCATTCGACGCCAGGTCACACTCATCTAGAGCAACAAGACGCTCTCAACAGTCATCAACAACTTCTTCAGCCACAAAAGCCTATGCCAAAGCAAAAGCTGCACAAGCTCAATTAGTCTTTGCAGAAAAAGAAGCTGATATGATGAAGCATAAGGCAGAATTGGAAGCAAACATGCTTAAACAAAAAGCTGATTTAGAGGCAAGCATCCATCTTCTACAGTTCCAGAAAGTAGCAGCTGCAGCTGTAGCAGAAGCTTCAGCCTATGAGGAAGCAGAGGTTCAAAGCGGGGAGTTCAAAAATGAACCCTGTATCGAAGCAGAGCCTTTTAATACAGCGCAACGCACCAGTGAATATGTTCACCATCAAAGTGAGTTACTCTTCACAGACACTTTCTCTCATCACAGAGGTACAACCACTGGTGTACTAAGTAACAAACTTTGAACAGGTAGGAAAACAGCAGCAGTTGACAACAGAAACTTTGAGAGCTGTAAAGAATGATCCTAAAACAACTCTTAATAACAGCAGCAATACCTCAGGAGGGCAGGAGTGAACGTATCAATGTATTGTATTGTTACTTTGTATAAACAAAACAAAGATTTACTCCTTCGCTGATGAGCCAGGTTTTCAGTTTCAGATTTCTGTCACTGTTTGTGTGGATGAAAAGGCTTTGACAGCACAGACTAAGGAAAATGGTTAATACATGTTTTAACTTAACATAATAATGAGAAAATGGCCAGTGTTAAATATTTTGCTGACATTGGCAAATATTATTTTCAAGACCAAAACAATTCTGGTTCCATATGACTCCATATTCTGTTCTCTGACTTATCTGAATAAAATTAATTTATTCAGATGAAGGAGAAAATAACATGGAGAGTAAAAATTTGGACAAGGGCTAGAGAATGCACCTGGGACTCTCAAAAGGTGTTAAAACACCAGGCACCCTCTCCTGCAAAGCAGGGGATGGGTCATATAAGGCTGGCTGGCAGGTGCAACTTTCACATTAAAGCATAGACTAAAGCCTCCCTAATAAATGCCTTTATGACTTCATCTGTTTTCAAGTCCTGTGGTGGTAATGTCGGTGAACGAGAGGAATTCTTTATAGGGTAATTAATGTTGGGAGCGTTTTCCTCTGTACAAGTGTTATAAGGAAATATGCTCTACAAAAATAACTGAATGGAAAAATTGTGTCTACCCAGTATTTTGGGTAGGATGTATACATGCAGCATGTACAATCTTGACCTTCCAATATGAAGTAGACAACAAAAGCTAGATGTGCAGAAATAGGTCAAATGCTTCCCCCACTTGGGATTGACACTTCAGTCTGGCTTCAGGAGGCAGACACCCTCTCTCCTTTAAAGATAAGGTTTAAAACATTTTGACAAAGCATACAGTTAGGTCTGGGTCAGGTCACCCTGAACTGTGCCAGAGCTGTATATCGATTTGCCCCAACAATCTGTAGAGTGTTTTTTTTTGTTTGTTTGTTTGTTTAAACCATTTCTTTCGCTTCTATCCACTCACTGCAATTGTTCAAGGCCAATAACCACTCAGACTTAGCCCAGTTCTGCTGGAGGTTTCTTCTGGCAAAGACATGATGGATTTGTTGGATTCATATGTAAGATGCTTTGATATTATTATTTATCTTTATTTATTTGCAAAGAAATTTGACATATACATTTGACATGCAATATGAATAAAAGAATATAAACAAACATACGGATCCCTCCCCAACTACCCACCCTCACATCTTTCCCAAGCATATACATTTCAGTATTATCACAACAAAGTATGGTATTTGTATACATATGTGCATTATACTAATGAAGAAGAAAATTGACAATAAGGGAAAAATGCATTAATAAAAGACAAAAAAAAATTGGAAAATTTTGAAATTGGAAAAAACAAAAGAAAAAATTTTTTTTAGGAAAAAAATTAATTATCCTCAATATTCCTCATTCAAAAAGAGGGTCTAGGCCTCTGAAAACTGTTGAGTATGTCAAAGTAGTATCTTGACAAAGTAGTTCCTCATAATGTATACCTAATTTTTTTCCAATTTCAAGAAATACATAATGTCTCTTATCCATCTAGTAAAAGTAGGTGGAGATTGCTGTCTCCAATAGAGAAGGATGACTCCTCGCAATAGGGGATGTAAAAGAAAAACATCTCAAGCTTTGTCTGATAAAGAACAAGGTGTTGTAATAATTCCAAATATGGCAGATAAAGGATTAGGAGACTGTTTATCTAAAAATCTTTCTATATGCATCAAAAATATCTGACCAGAAGGTCGAAACTGTGTATGTGATCAGCTGGCTGGCCTTTACTGTGAGGGCAAGAGGGGTCTGCATTGGGATGCATACTGTATCTGCCAGCCTCGCATTGGTAAGGTGAGCTCTCAAAACCACTTTCAGCTGTATCAGACCATGGCGAGCACAGACTGAGGATACATGTATTCGCCTAAGAGAAGCCTCCCAGATGTCAGCGCTTATTACCTAGCCCAAGTCAGTTTCCCATCGCCTCTTAGTTTCCTCTAGTTAGGAAGGGCTAATGTCACTTATTAGGTTGTTTAGAGTGGAAGTTAATCTCTTGCTTACCGGTGACAGTGAGAGAAAGAAGTCCATTATGCTATTACTTGGCAGGTTTGGAAAAGAGATTTTTTTAAAATTAAAATTTTTTAATTTGTAAGTACCTAAAAAAATGTGACTTTGGTACATCAAGTGTTTCACTCAGTTTGGAAAATGAGACAAACTGGCCCTTGAAGAATAAATTATACAGGTATTTAATGCCTTTCACATGCCAGAAAGATGGTATCCAGAGAGGCTGGAGGAAAGTTAGGATTTCTCCTGATGGGAGAGTATACTGAGACCATATTTAAACCAAAATGTTTCCTAAACTGCTGCCAGATTTTTATTGTCTGACTTACTGTTGGATTTAGTGGCTGAAGAGTTGAAAGAGCTGATTTAGCACTCACTAGTGAGCCTAGGTGTAGGTGTTCAGTGCATACCCATAATTCATATTGATTTGTAACATCAAAATAAATCCACTAAAGGATTTTTTGTATATTGCAGGTGCAGTAATTGGTAAGCACTAGTCCAGCCATATTTTTGCAGAGCTGTTTTATTTTGTGTGAACAAATAAATTCAGTTTGCCAAGTAATTTAAAGAAAGTTTTTCTGATAAAGATAGGAATGTTATGGAAGAGATATGTAAAATTTGCCAAAACATTCATTTTAACTACATTGACACTACTGTCAACATACAAGGCATTTTTCTAGTAGAACTGTAACATTTTTGGTGAAAAGTGATGGGAAATTGTGTGTTATGTCCATGCCAAGAGATTTAAAAGAGGTTTTGGTCATTTTTAATGGAAATTAATGCAGAGAGGGTGTAATGTCTTCTTTTAAAGGGAACATCAAACTTTTACTATGTTGAATTTATAACCTGTGAGTCTCCCTTAATGTCCGAAACAGTCAATGATATGAGAAATAGAAGAGTGTGAATCAGCTACATAGAGTAGCAAATCATTTGCATACAGACAATTTATGACACTGACCTCCTCTTTCTATATCTTGAAAATCTGTGGAGTGCCTCAAGGCAATAGCTAGAAGCTCTATGGCCACAGCAAAAAGGAGTGGAGACAGAGAACATCCCTGACGCATGGCTTTGACGAGATTTGTATTGAGATTGTTGTCCATTAGTCCATTGTCCATTAATGCTGCGATTGGGTTGTAATAGAAAAATTTTGTCCACGAAATGAACCCATCTTTGAAACCAAATTTCTTAAGTGTAGCAAACAGAAATCTCCACTCAACCTGGTCAAAAGCCTTCTCTGTGTCCAAAGATAGAACTCACTCAGTGCTTTGATCTTTGTGTGTGGCTAAAATATTAAGCAGCTGACTCACATTGGCACTATAATGTCTTCCTTTGATGAACCCTGTTTGGTCTAAATATTATTTGTGGCAAAAAATCTTTTCCAGCTAGAATTTTATAGTGCACGTTGTGTAATGAAATCGGTCAGTATGAAGCACAGTGGAGTGGATCTTCATCTTTTTTCAGCAAGACTTTTGTTGAGGCTTAGTGTAATGTTGGTGGGAGGTAGCCAGAGTTCAGTGATTCATTATAGGCCATTTGTAAAAGAGGGGAGAGTTCATCTGCAATTTTTTTTGAAGAACTCAGAGCCGTAGCTGTCAGGACCAGGTGTTTTGTTTCTCCTTGTTTGTGAATTAATGGCCCCGTGACACTAGTTAGGAATAAGCGGGTATAGACAATGGATGGATGGATTGATGGATTTAGCCACTGAAATGTTGTTTGTGTAATGGTTTAAACTGGCATTAAGGCCTTTACTTGGTGGTCCTTCTGCTGTACATATTTATGGAGAGTATTTATGGTATTGCACACATTTGCTTAAGTAATTTAACTTTGTGTTGTGTTATTGTAGTAATATAAATTATATGTAGTCTAATATAGATTTTTAGGCCGAAGTAAGCACCATAACTACAGTGGCATCTCACCTGTAATCCTGTCATCTAGATCTCTAAAGAAAATTATGTATTACATTTATTTTCATATTCAAAAATAATACCCAGACTTTGTGCAGTTTTGGCAAATCAACATACATAAAGAGCAAAATCAACAAGACTCAGCTCAATGACATTTTCATTTTAATTTATCGAAATTTTAATGTTCCTTCAAAAACCATATCTCTGCAAAGATATTTCCTGGTTGCAAAGTGGAGAGTGACTCAGCTACTCAGCAGTGGTAACTCAGCTACAATTTCATACATTTCCAATAGTTGTATTTTGTACTGACTACAGTGCAAGCAACTATGCATTACAAGTTTGGCTGGAACTGAGTGGCTTTCAGATGGGAGCAGCAGTTCAGAGGGGCTGGCACTGTACCTAGATTTACCAGTAGGAATCATAAAATATTTTATTGGTGCCTGATTCATAAAATAATAATACACTGTGACTGCAGTCGGTATTAAGCAGTGCCCTGTTTCGATAGATTGAGTGTAGCATAGGCCTACAGGCGAATGATGTAATACTTGAATAATGTAATATATGAACAGTGCTATATGGCAGGCTCCAAAGGGTTAATCGGTAATTTGAAATGTACAGTAAATTTGGTGTATATTGTATGTTGTAATTAGAGGAGTTACATAAAGTTTACATACAGTTAAATGAAAATAAAGTGATTAGTTTACCTTTGATATCACAAGACCTGTCATGGAGTGAGGTTTAAGTTCCGGTTCTGGACTCTTATTTTGGTTAATTTCCTGTTTTTTCCTGTGTTGATCTTGGTTTGCTTTGTCTCGTTAGTTCATTAGTTTCACCTGTTGGTCATTAGTCTCAGTTCTGTCTATTTATACTCCTGTGTTTCCTTTGTTCTCCGTCGGAGCATTGACGTTGAAGTTAGATGAGCATGGTACGATCATTAGTGTTACTTTGCGAGGAAGGTTTTTCGTGTTTCTGTTTGTGACGCCGAGTGGCGTTTGCCTGCCTGTCTGTCTGTCTGTCGCCGTATGGCGGAGCGAAGTTGAGTTTGTTTGTGCCTGCGCCCTGTATTATCCGGGAGAAATAAAACCTTAGTTGTCCTGCACTTGGGTCCTCACCTCTCCTCCTTCATCAGCACACTGACACCACCGCTCCAATTCGTGACAAGGCCTATGTTTTAAGTTTCTGTTTGTCTCTATTTAATGATAAAGTTGACTGAAACTAACTCTTTTCATTTTGATTTTTTTATTATTATCTTTTATTAGAGCTAGTGAGAGCATAGTGAGACAGACCTTTGCTTTTCAGTGACTGTATTCTGTGTTTTGTATGACAATGGGTGAACCTGTAAACTAAACAGTAATGTACTGTACTTTTATTTTTATTTTACTGGCCACCCCTGTACTATATATATACTATTGCACTTTACAGCACAATGAATATATTTACACACACCCCAAACCCCAAATGACCTCAAACACACACACACCTTCAAAGCAACCAATTTGCTAATTTGACAAATGCCGCTCTGCTCGTTTGGGAATAACAAATATGCATGCATCATAGACTAAATTCTTGGTGTTATTGAAATTTAGAAATGGTTGTTGAGATAAAATGTGCAAGAAAACGTTAATGTTGTCACGAGCTGGTGTGTGTGTGGAGGTGCGGGAGAGAAGGCTGGACCCAAATGCAGGACAACAAGACTTTATTCTTCCCGGGACTTCCAGGGCAAACGAAAACACAAATACTAGGGAACCGGGTGAGACGGTAAACTTAGCTAAGACCAGGTGGGACGGTCGTCATAAAAACAAGCACTAGCACAACTCCCATCAACTACAAATGTAACTAAACACAACTAATGATTCGGCAGGGAACAAAGGAGAGAGGGAGGTATAAATGGGGAGAAACACAACAGGTGATTAAACACAGGTGAAACTAATAAACACAAATTGCAACATGAAGCTGCCGGGGACCAGTGCACAGGGAAAAGGAGGTCTCTAAACAATAAAGATTCCCAGCAGGAAGTCCCAAACAGGGACTCATGACAAATGTAGCAATAGGATATAAGATTTTTTGTCCTGACTCCCAAAAGCAGAACTGGTCAGTGCTCTGGTCTTTCATAATTTAGCCCGTTTAGTACCGGGTTTCGTTACCCATCCCTCATTAGGATGTCCATCAGTGCACATGGAACCAGGACACCCTAGGCCAGGGGTCAATGATTGACTTTGTGGTCACGTCATCTGACCTCGGCTGTATGTCTCAGACACTCAATTCAATTCAATTCAATTCAATTTTATTTGTATAGCGCCAAATCACAATACAAATCATCTCAAGGCACTTTACAAAAACTAAAACTAAAAACCCAACAATTCCCTTATGAGCAAGCACTTGGCGACAGTGGAGAGGAAAAAACTCCCTTTAACGGAAGAAAAAAAAACCTCCAGCAGAACCGGGCTCAGTTTGGGCGGCCATCTGCCTCGACCGGTTGGGGTGAGTGGATAGAGCAGAGAGAAAAGAACAGCAACAATAAACAACAAATAGACACTGCAAGGTGGTGGGGCCAGTAACTGCACATCAGCGATATACAGCTCCAGGACCAGGGACACCTGCAGAAGGTACAGAGAGAACAGAGAGAGAGGGAGAGAGCACAAACTAGGGGAGAGAGAGAGCACAAGGTTAGTAACATTCAATGGTGGAATATACATGAGGTGGGAGGAGAGAAGAGAGAGGAGGGGAAGGGAAGGGGGGGGGTTAGGGTAGGGGAGCTCAGTGCACCGATGGTCCTCGGGCAGTCTAGGCCTATAGCAGCATAACTAACTAAGGGATGGTTCAGGGTTGCCTGAAGCCAGCCCTAACTATATGCTTTGTCAAAGAGGAAGGTTTTAAGTCTAGCCTTAAAAGTACAGAGAGTGTCTGCCTCCTGAACCCAGGCTGAGAGCTGGTTCCACAGGAGAGGAGCTTGATAGCTAAAGGCTCTGCCTCCCATTCTGCTTTTGAGAACTCTGGGAACCACAAGTAGGCCTGCACTCTGAGAGCGAAGTGGTCTATTGGGATAAACTCGGGTGAAGAAAGGGGCTGAGGTGTCAACTGAACACCACCTGGTGGTGAGTTGGATCCACTGGCGGAGGAGGAAGCTTGACAGACTGGGCAGACCTAAACGCATTGTTAGGGTCTGTTCAGAATGTTTGGCCGAACCCCTCTGTGAAACAGATCCTGAGGAAGGCTGGGGACATTGAGTTCAAATGGACAATGTTCTTCACCTCTATTTTAGATGCAGCTGCTCGGAGCTGTGGTTGTAAGGTCTCTGGTGCCTGTTCGTAGCGGCAACCCTGAAACCCAGTGGTCGACACCAGAGGTAGGGGATGCTCTCAAGCTGAAGGAGTCCTATCAAGTCTGGTTGGCTTGTGGGACTACTGACGCAGCTGATGGGTACAGGACTTTCTAGGAATTTCTAGGCATTCAGTTTGGGGACCACAAGATTCCATCTCTGCTTTTTGTAGATGATGTCCTGTTGGCTTCATTGAGCCAGGTCCTTCAGCGTGCACTGGGGCGGTTTGTGTGTAAAGTGACTGGGATGAGAATCAGTGGAGGACTTTAAGTATCTGGGATCTTGTTCAGAAGTGAGCGAAGGATGGAACGTGAGATTGACAGATAGACTGGTACATTGGCATGAGCTCAGTACCCGGGATGAGCTCAGAGTAGAGCAGCTGCTCCTCCACATCGAGAGGAGCCAGCTGAGGTGGTTCGGGCATCTGTTCCGGATGCCTCCTAGGCATCTCCCTGGGGAGGTGTTCCGGGCATGTCTGGGAGGAGGCCCCAGGGAAGACCACAGACACAGTGGAGGGACTATGTCTCTCGGCTTACCTGAGAACGCCTCGGTGTCCCCCCAAAGAGCTGGAGGAAGTGACCAGGGAAAAGGAAGTGTGGACTTCCTTGCTTAGGCTACTGCCCCTGCAACCCGGCCATGGATAAGAGTAAGAAAATAGATGGATGGCTATTTCATCCTTTAACTGTTCACCAACTCAGTTCAAGAATACTTTGTGGTAAGCTTCATCATTACAATATTCAGTCTCCAGTACTAAACGATGGAACTTAACTAAGAATTCTGCCACATTCTGTTGACTCTGTCTGGTGGCAGCACTAGCAGAATGTGCTTGGTGGTCAAAAGCTTTTTCAGCCTCAAATTCTGATTGCAATAGGAAATGAGATTGGGCTGAAGCTGTTTTGTTTAATTCCCAATCTAATTTTCAATCCCTTCATAATCCTGTGATGATACCTTAGCTTTGTCTGAAGCATAGTAATGGGCAGCCAGTCAAGCACAAGGAAGCACTGCAACAGGAAAACCTGGTAAAGGAGAGAGGGAGGCTAAGCTGCTTCAGGAGAAGCATGTGCAGTAGGACAAGATATGCAAGTGTGCTGGACCTGATGGCATTCCTGGACATGTACTCAGAGAATGTGCTGGGCAACTCACAGGGGTCTTCACAGACATTTTCAATCTGTCCCTCACCCAAGCAACAGTTTCTATGTGCTTCAAATCCACCTCCATTGTGCCAGTGCTGAAACACTACACCCTGACGTGCTTGAACGACTACCATCCTGTTGCGCTCACACCCATCATTATGAAGTGCCTTGAGCAACTGGTCCTGGCACACCTAAAGAACAGCCTTCCAGACTGGATCCTCAATTTGCCTACCATAGGAATAGGAGCACTATGGATGTAGTCACCACAGCGCTGTGCTCACACATCTGAACAATAACAACACATGCTAGAATGTTGTTTATAGACTTCAGAATTCAGCATTCATCACTGTTAGCCCCTCCAAGCTAACCACTAATCTTGGAGGTCTGGGCATCAGCAACTCCCTCTGTAACTGGATACTGGACTTTCTGAGCGGTCCTCAGCATGTTAGGTCAGGTCACACCTGCTCCACCACCATCATCCTCAACACCAGTGTACCACAGGGCTGTGTGCTCAGCCCATTTCCCTACTCCCTCTTCACCTTCAACTGCAGGCCTGTGCATGGCTTCAATTCCATCATCAAGTTTGCAGACGACACCACGGTGCTCTGCCTCATTAGTGACAACGATGAGACAGTCCGCAGGGAGGAGGTACAGCTCCTGGCGACATAGTGCACTGACAATAACCTGCTCCTCAACACAAGCAAGACCAAAGAGCTCATTGTTGACTTCAGGAGGGAGAAAGGAGGCATGGATGACCCCATCCACATAAATGGGATGGCTGTTGAGTGCTTCTCTAGCTTCAAGTTCCTGCAGATTCAAACACCTCCAGCCTGAACAAGTAGGCTCACCAGTGCCACTTCTTCTTAAAGACACTGAAGAAAAACCACCCGTTTTCAGCCATCCTGCTGAACTTCTACTGCGGTGTGATCAAGAGCATTCTTACAAGCTGTATCACAGTCTGGTACAGGAACTGCTCTGTTACCGACTCCAGCGGGTGGTGATTATTGCTCAGCGCATCACAGGGACTCCACTTAAGGACGTCCAGAGGAAAGGCTGTCTACATAGAGCTGGCAGTATTCTCAAGGACTCCTCTCACCCTGCCCATAGACTGTTTGACCTCCTGCCCTCTGGGAGGTGCTTTAGGAGCCTCCGCACAAAGACCAGTAGACTGAGGAACAGCATTTTCCCCACAGCTGTTAGCTTACTGAACTCTGCCCCTGTGGACACCACTGTCCCACCAACCCCCACACACACCACCACACTTTCCTCACCCTTCAATATATCGGTGCAGCAAAACTATACATTCAGAACACTGAACTGTTTACACCTACAATGTGTACTATGTACTAATCTTGCACTACCTTTTACACTGCACTAGTAACGTAGATATGAGTGGAGAAGCGAGAAATTTGTTCTCTCTCCTAGGGCTACGAGAAAAAAATGAGGTAATTTTTTTCTTGCAGCTCTGGTTTGTGAGTTCTCATAGCTTGTTCTCAACACATCTGGGCAGAACTTTTTTCTCAGGTGGTGTCCGAGAACTATTGTGTGATTGGTCAGAAATTTGAAGTGGGCGTGGTTAATGCAGAAAGCAGAAATGTTGTCTTCCCGCTTTTTCAGCTGGCGGTCGTCATAGCAATGCATAGTTTTGATGAACAGCGGCCAGAGGCGGTGAGAAAGTATGAACATTTTTATAACACATCTTGTAAGACACATATGAAGACACACATATTGTAGTTTCTGTCAGATTCCCACAATGCTTAGAGCGCGTGACATAAGCTGCAGTGGGAGGGACCTCCCAGGAGTTCGGCATTTGAGTTTCTCGTGGAGTATGAAATGTCCTGGCGAGAACATTTGAACATTCGTCAAGGTGATGAGTTCATTCTCGTCACCTTGAGAAAATGAACAAATTTCTTGCTTCTCGTGGAATATATATCAGGCCTAACCTCTTTGGGGTTAGGTAGGCAGGGAATGGTTGTTGTGATTTGATTGTATTCTGTTAGTGTTACACTCTCCTCTCTTTGTACATTATTCACAATCCATTTTACTTATAATAGATGCTGGTTTGAGTGGTGCGGGGCTGAAGTGCTTGTACAAAAGTTCAGGTCTTCTGGATAACTCAGTTGCTATCTCTGGGTGTGACATGCACAGCGTAGTTCAATTAAGAAGCCTGAACATGTTGTACTGACTAATTTCAGATTTGTTAGGTTTAAATCAATGTGATTTACTTTGCAATGAGCTCAATTGACAACTGACAAAGGATAGGATAAAAACTTGTTTATTCACAAAAGGTCATTAATCTTCTTTGTGGGAGAAGGCTCTGGTTTGGCAGGAAGTGGAAACAGTGATTGGGGTCTGAAAAAGGGGAGACTTTTTGAATCAATTTCACTTGTGTTAGTCCAAGATGTGTTACTCACTCTTGCTTAGTTGCATGGGTACTCAAAAACAGTGAAGAAGGTAATTGGCTGTGAGGAGGCGTAGAACCAGAACTGATTTTTTTGCACTAGAATCAGGTAGTGGTAAGTCTGGGAGCGTGGTGAAGATAACACAACAGGCTGCTAACGTAAAGCACAGGTTAATGTCTGGTAAGTTACAAGTCACAACGGCTTTGTTTTAAGGTCCTGAATAGACCTTAGGTTCCAGGACCTTTACTGCAACGATTAAGAAGTTCCCTGGATGTGGAAGAAACAGAAAACTCTTTTTGCTGGAAGACACTAATCATGTCCATAGGTTGTAGTGACACAAGCACCATAGCTCACTCTTTCAAAAAAAAAAAAAAAAAACCCAACACACGCACGAAATTAATTTATGAATATAAATTAATGCCTTTTGGCGATATTTATGAATATAAATTAATGGATCAAAATTTGAGTCCAGTTTTAATCTGGGTCTCCTGACACTCATTCAAAAATCCTTTACTTTACTTGAGGCAGGATATCAATGTCCAAAATCACAGTCACTTTTACTTTTTTCCTTTACTAGGAGGGAAGCAGTTTAGGCTTCAGGTCAGATTAATCACAAGTGGATATTTTGTCATATGTGGAAAATCAGGTTCAGAGTGCAGTGGTATTCCAACAGGGCATAGTGCAAAGTAGTCTTTGATCCAGTACAATTCAATGTACTTATCTCCAGGTCTGAGACAGCAAGAGGTCAGAATTCCAAAAAGCATTTGGCAGGAAACAATCAGGTACACAGGCAGGTTCGGGACAAAAAGGCAAGATCAGGAAATCAGGTATGAACAGATCAGGCAGCAGGAATCAGGCATGGATGGCTGGAGAATGATCACAGAGGGTGAACCAAAGATGTGTGGCTGCTGAGCTGTTGAGGTAGTGTAGATCAAAGGTGCATTCATTCATGTTTTCTTTTTTGCAGTACAAATGTTTTGATGCCAATGTTTAATTTTCTGTTCTGATTTTAATTGTCACTGTTCTGGCTCCATACTAATAGGCTCTATAAATTTAAACTTGTGTCCCTTTTCTAACAAAGATGGAAGTCAAACATCTTGCTCCTGACATTGAAAAATTCAATTCAATTTGAATGATTAAAAATGATTAAATTATTCATTATCATCATCATTATACCATAGATATAACATAGAAAATCATTGTACTACTCCTGAAACCACGTCTTTTGAAATAAATATTTTGGGGAAAAGGAAAAGGGACACCTTGCATCCTGACTTAGTGCTGTCATTTATTTTCACATGACGTTTCACATGACGTCATTGTAAAATTAAGAACCTGGTTTCATATTTCCTGCAGATGAGGAGGCTTGATATTACATTCCCTGTGCCTATGCCCAATTTCATCAGTGAATTTACAGGTTGGTATCCTAAAAGGGGGTTTGGCACAAAGTCACAACAACATCCACCCACCCTGCCACAGACCTTAACTACTTTGGTTAAATTACAGTTAAACCTCAGTATATCAGGTAGTTTTCTTAAGAGCAGACAGTAGATAGTAGATAGTAATGAGAAAACTATGACCACAATTATTGTTAAAAATCTTGGTGAAAAGTTGTTGCATAATGTAACACAGTCAGCGTAAATGGTTACTAAACAGGTCTATTTCTGTGAATATACAGTTTAAGACTACAGAATGATCAAATGGTAAATTGTGAAAATTCTCATTCTTTTCTATTTAATTATGTATGGGAGAAAATCTTAGCAGGTAAATCGAAAGTTACGCATGTAACTACGATTCTATGAATCCTGAATGATCGCCAGAGGGTGGTGCTGTAAGCACTGAATCAGAATCAGAATCAGAATCAGAATGAGCTTTATTGCCAAGTGAGTGTGCACACACACACACACAAGGAATTTGTTTTGGTACAGGGGGGGGGGGGGGTACTCCAGTGCAAACAGACATAAATACAAATGCTACAAAGGGTCAAACAGTAAACATAAATGCTACAGAAATGCTACAAAAAACTAAAAGACTAAGAGAAAAATGCACAGATAACCTGAGAAACAGGATGAAAGGGGAACTAATTGGTGTGCAAAGAGCAAGAAGGTGCAAGTGTCATAGTGCAGGTGGTGGAAGGGAATGGTGGAGAGCTACGAGTTTAAGAGTTGGATGGCCTGAGGGAAGAAGCTTCCTTTGTGCCGGGCTGTCTTGATGTTTGGAGCTCTGAAGCGCCGGCCAGACGGTAAGAGCTGGAAGAGGTGGTGACTCGGGTGGGTGGCATCCAGAGTGATTTTCCGAGCTCTTTTTCTCACTCTGGAGGTGAACAGGACTTGGAGGGTGGGTAGGGTAACACCGATGATCTTCTCAGCGGTCCGGACTGTCCTCTGAAGTCTTCGGATGTCTGATTTAGAGGCAGAACTAAACCAGACAGTGATGGAGGAGCACAGGACCGACTCGATGACCGCTGAGTAGAACTGGGTCAGCAGCGTCTGTGGAAGGTTGAACTTCTTCAGCTGGCGCAGGAAGTACAACCTCTGCTGGGCCTTCTTCGTGATGGAGTCGATGTGGAAGTTCCACTTCAGGTCCTGAGAGATGGTGGTGCCCAGGAACCTGAATGACTCCACTAGTGCCACAGTGCTGTTCATAATGGTGAGAGGGGGGTGGGTGGGGGCATTTCTCCTGAAGTCCACAACCATCTCCACTGTTTTGAGCGTGTTTAGCTCCAAGTTGTTGTGACTGCACCAGCGAGCCAGCTGCTCCACCTCCTGTCTGTATGCAGACTCTTCACCGTCCTGGATGAGACCAATGACAGTGGTGTCATCTGCAAACTTCAGGAGTTTCACAGAGGAGTCACAGGAGGTGCAGTCGTTTGTGTAGAGGGAGAAGAGCAGTGGGGAGAGAACACACCCCTGGGGGGCGCCGGTGCTGGTGATGCGGGAGCCAGAAGTAAATTTCCCCATCCTCACTAGCTGTTGCCTATCCGTCAGGAAGCTTGTAATCCACTGACAGGTGGAGTCAGGAACAGAGAGCTGGGAGAGTTTATTCTGGAGGAGTGATGGGATGATGGTGTTGAATGCTGAGCTGAAGTCCACAAACAGAATCCTTACATAAGTCCCTGGTTTGTCCAGATGTTGCAGGATGTAGTGCAGCCCCATATTGACTGCATCATCCACGGACCGATTGGATCGGTAGGCAAACTGCAGGGGGTCCAGGAAGGGTCCAGTGACGTTCTTCAGATGGGCCAACACCAGTCTTTCAAAGGACTTCATGACCACGGATGTCAGAGCCACTGGTCTGTAGTCGTTGAGTCCTGTGATTTTTGGCTTCTTGGGGATGGGAATGATGGTGGAGCGTTTGAAGCATGCAGGGACTTCACACAGCTCCAGTGATCTGTTGAAGATCAGAGAGAAGATGGGAGCCAGCTGGTCAGCACAGGTTCTGAGGCATGATGGTGAAACCCCATCTGGTCCTGGTGCTTTCCTTCTCTTCTGCTTCCTGAAGAGCCGACACACATCGTCCACACTGGTCTGAAGTATCAGAGCGGGGGAGAGGGGGTTGATGGATGGAGGTGTTAATGGTTGCTCTGGAGGACAATCAGAGCGGGTGGGGGGTGATTCAAATCTGCAATAAAACTCATTCAGATCGTTCACCAGCGTTTGATTGCCTATTGAGGAGGAGGATGGAGTCCTATAGTTGGTTATTGTCCTCAGGCCTCTCCACACTGAAGCAGAGTCGTTAGCTGTAAACTGGTTTTCCAGCTTTTTGGAGTAGCTCCTCTTAGCTGCTCTGATCTCCTTATTCAGTGTGTTCCTGGCCTGATTATACAAGACCCGATCACCACTTCTGTAGGCATCTCCTTTGGCTTTACGAAGCTGTCTGAGTTTTCCAGAGAACCATGGTTTGTCGTTGTTGTATGTTAAGAAGGTCCGGGTGGGAATGCACATGTCCTCACAGAAACTGATGTAAGATGTGACAGAGTCCGTGAGTTCATCCAGGTTTGTGGCAGCAGCTTGAAAAACACTCCAGTCAGTGCATTCAAAGCAGGCCTGTAGCTCCTGCTCTGTTTCCCTGGTCCATCTCTTGACAGTTCTCACTACAGGCTTAGCAGATTTAAGCTTTTGCCTGTATGTTGGTATGAGGTGG
This sequence comes from Mastacembelus armatus, assembly GCF_900324485.2. Lineage (NCBI taxonomy): Eukaryota > Metazoa > Chordata > Actinopteri > Synbranchiformes > Mastacembelidae > Mastacembelus > Mastacembelus armatus. The sequence goes on from NC_046654.1 coordinate 19,497,005, forward strand.
ACCAGACAGTGGTCAGAGAGTCCTAAAGCTGCTCTGGGGACGGCGTGATATGCATCCTTTATTGTGGTGTAGCAGTGGTCCAGAGTATTCCCCTCTCTGGTGGGGCACTTGATGTGCTGCCTGAATTTTGGCAGTTCGTGGCTCAAGTGTGCTTTATTAAAGTCTCCGAGGATGATAAAAACAGAGTCCGGGTGTTGCTGCTCCGTGTTTGCGATCTAGTGTATTTCGTCCATCTTGTTGGGTAGCGAGCGGAGATTCGCCAGGTGTATGCTGGGCAGCGCTGTCCTGAGGCCGCGCTGACGAAGTTTCACCAGCGCACCAGCGCGCTTCCCGCGTTTGCGCTTTCTGAGAAGCGCAGCTGCTCCGCCAGCTAAAACGCTCCACAAAACGTCCGAATGTGCAAAAATTGGAGGAAAAATATCCTGGGAGTGCTGCCGAATGCTTAGCAGTTCAGCCCGAGTGAAACTGAATGTTCCCTTCGCGCATGCACAGTTTGAGTATTTATACCAACAAAGTCACGTGTGACCCTGGATGATCCCCGGAGGTGATATATTCCGGCGTCATCCAAGGCTCTTTTCCTACAGAGTCTTCTCGCGGGAACGCGAGGATTCTGAGGGACAAGAGAGCTCTGGCGGTCATTCAGGATTCATAGAACCGTAGTTACATGCGTAACTTTCGTTCTATTTCATCCTTTCTGACCGCCAGAGGGCAGTGCTGTAAGCACTGAATGACTTATACCAGCGAAGTCACGAAGAATCCTGAGCGACCCCTGTTAGGTCCCCCATAGCACAGGAACAGCTGGTCAGCTGTTCGTATCGCCGCTGTAGCTGCCATGTATGCCCGCACTGTGTGTACCGGGCACAGTAATCTCAGCCTGTCCCCCCCTGATTCCGGTGGGGGGTCAAACCGTGCAAGCCGTATGGGTTGATTGCGGTGCGAACCAGACAGCACTTTTGGAAGGAAGGCTGTGTTTGGCCACAGCATAACGCCAGACTCGTCCGGACTCCATCTCAGGCATGTGTCACTGACCGACAGGGCATACAGCTCGCTGACGCGTTTTGCAGAGGTAATGGCCAGCAAAAACGCAGTTTTACGCGATACCCACTTCAGTTCTGCCTGTAACAACGGCTCGAAAGGAGGCCTGCACATGGCCTCCAGTACCAGCGGCAGGTCCCATGCCGGTGCACGTGGGCATGTCGGAGGGCACAAGCGGTACCAGGGTGTGACGTCCCACCATATTGTGGCCCACCCAAACATAGTGACATGATATCGCAGCCACATAAACTTTCAGGATAGGGGGAACGGCCCCTCTCCAGGAGGAATTGAAGGAAATCCAGGATCGTGGCCACTGGGCAAGATACCGGATCCTCCGCACGCTCAACACACCACTGTGTGAACCGCTTCCACCTGTTCTCATACTGCTGGCGAGTGGACAGTGCCCTCGCGTTCAGGATGGTCTGCCAGACAGGGTCAGAGAGACCTGTCCGCTGCAGTTTGGACCCTCCAGCGGCCAAACCCACAGCTGGAGACATCGGGGATTGTGGTGCCAGATCCTCCCTCCCAGCTTTGACAGAAGGTCTTCCCTGTGCGGAAGGCACCATGGCCTGCCGTGACAGAGCTCGCACAGCAGTGGGAACCATGGCCGCGCTGGCCAGAAGGGGGCAACCAGTAACAGTCTGACCCTCCCGAAGAACCCTGTGGAGTGTTGGAACCACTAGGGATAGCGGTGGGAAGGCATACAAAAGACCCCGGGGCCAGGGATGGGCTAGAGCATCCTGGCCCAGGGGGCCTGTCGGCCCCATCAAGGAAAACCAGAGGGGACAGTGCGTCGACTCCTGCAAGGCAAACAGATCCACCTCCGCCCTGCCGTAGAGGCCCCAGATGTTGTGTACCACCTCCGGGTGGAGACACCACTCCCCTGGAGGGAGCACCTGCCGAGAGAGGTAGTCTGCGAGCTGGTTCCTCTCTCCTGGTAGGTATATTGCCCGCAGGCTGGCCAGGCGTGGTGCGGCCCACACCAAAAGCTCCCAGGATGCCTTCAGAAACTGCGCCGACCTGGTCCCCCCTTGATGATTGACGTGATAGACGGTCGAAGTATTGTCCGACCAAATAAGCACGTGTCTTCCCCTTAGACATGGCAGAAAGTACTCGAGGGCTCGATGCACCACCCGCAGTTCCAACACATTGATGTGGTCGGTGCGTTCCCTGACAGGCCACTGCCCCTGTGCCGTCCTGTGTTGCCACACTGCTCCCCATCCTGTGGGGCAAGCGTCCGTAGAGACAACTTCTCTCCGCGACACTACAATGCCCATGGGGACCCCCCTGGACATGTAGGCCCTGCTCCGCCAAGGAGCTAGGGCACGAAGGCACCGCCCTGATACCTGGAGCCTCTGACGCCTGTGGCGCTCTGCATCCAGGTGGAAGCCGTTCAGCCATCTCTGAAGGGGGCGTATGTACAGCAGGCCCAGAGGAACAACCTGCGAGACAGAGGTTAGCTTGCCCAGAAGACGGAGAAACACGATGTAGGGCAGCGACCTGCCCCGCCTGAAGCAGCGGAGCAGGCGAAGAATGTCGCCCACCCGAGTCGGGGTTGGGCGAGCCATCATGGAGACTGTGTCCAAGGACATCCCGATGAAGGTCACCGACTGAGAGGGGATCAGACAGCTCTTGTCCGGATTGATCTGGAAGCCTAACCTGGCCACGTGGAACAACAGACGAGCCGTGTCCCGAGTGGCCTGATCCTGGGATTTGGCGCAGACCAGCCAATCGTCCAGGTATGATAACAGCCTGACCCCCCGGGCTTGCAAGGGAGCAAGAGCCGCTTTCACACACCGAGTGAACACCCGCGGTGAAAGCGACAGTCCGAATGGGAGCACCCGGAATTGCCAGTGGCGTCCCCGGTATGCGAAGCGGAGAAACCTCCTGTGCAGTGGTGAGATGGGGACGTGGAAGTAAGCGTCCCTGAGGTCTATAGAGGTGAACCAGTCCCCGCTGGCGATGGTCTGCAAAACCTCTGTCACCGTCAGTAGATGAAACGGCAAAACTTTCAGATACCTGTTGAGCCGTCGTAAGTCTAGCATCGGGCGGAACCCGTCCGTCCATTTCGGAATGAGAAAATATGGGAAAAGAACCCTCTGGGCTGTAACAGAGGGTCTACTGCCTCGATCGCACCTTTGGCGAGGAGGGCAGAAAGCTCCTGGTCCAACGCCAGAGCTTTTGCCAGGTCTCCGATGATGGTCATTTTGACCCGGTTCGAAACGGGGGGCCGGCGTCAGAACTGCAACTTGTACCCAAGGCTGTTCTGGCGTAGGACGGGCTTGCTCCTGAAAGCCCCTGCCCACCCTCAGCGCCCGCTGATGCTGGTAAGGACCAGTAGCATGGTGGTTCCTACGCGGCAGCCGGGTCCTCGGAGCTGCTGTCCGAACTCTGAATGTGGGTGGGGGCGCCATGGGTCTACTGAGGCTCGACAACTGCTGTATGGTCTCCCGAGCCTGAATGGTACGCTCCAGCACTGCCGATGCAGCTGACCCAAACAATTGTCCCGGTTCCACAGGGACACTACGGAGGACATTGCGACACTGCTCAGTCAGAGCTGACTGTGCCAGCCATATCTGACGCCGAGTCTGGACAAGAAACGACATCATCCTACCCAGCTCACGGGTTAAGAGAGCAATACCGCATCGCTGAATGCCGTAGCGGAAGCCGCATCTGTGGTGTCCGGCAAGGAGGCCGATAAGGCAAACATCAGGTGCGCCAGTGAGTTTCCCAGACGGCCAGCACGCACACCAGCATCATAGGCCCTTGTCACCAGGTCGTCCGTGACCCGGCATTGGGGCCGCGGGCACCGGACAGTGGGGCGCAGGGCCTCCTCAGGTGTCACAATGAGGGAGGCAACCGCTGGCTCTACCGCTGGCATGTGTGCCAAGCCAGCCTCTGCTGCATTGTGCATGGATGCTAGGACTCGACCATCTGCTGAAAGCCGATGGGTCCCTCCAGCAGGTATGTAGCTCCTCCAGATATTCTCTGGAAGGGGGAACAACAAAGGCCGTAGGAGGCCGCCCACGCCTGAAGAAGGCACTCTGGGGGTTCGGACCCACCTGCTGTGGGATCTCTATATTCAAGCACCCCAGTGCCATGCGCATGAGGTCTTACATCAAAGTGTTCTCTGTGGTACTCGCCGAGCTGCGACCAGAGGATACTGAACTCGTGCCTGAAGCCCGAGAGGGCCCTTCCTCAGCATCATCCGTAAACTGAGAAGCTGAGGCGGCCAATGAAAGGACATCTTCCTCCGGGGCCCAACTGGGCCCAGGCAGAGACGGTGGCGCTGCCGCCGCTGCTGGAGGGTCTGCATGTTGAGTCAAGAACACAGATCTCATCTCCGCTAATTCTGCTGACAGCCTGTCAACCCTCGAGGAAAGCCCGCGTCCGACCCCTGTCCTCTTCCTAGGGGGGGCCGTTGTCACCGCGCGCTCAGCCAGGCGCCTTGACCGCCGAGGGGGCCCTAGTGCCACTCGTCCTGAGGGGGGGGGGGGTCAGCCTCATCCCCCAGTGTCAGCAGTGCCAACCTGGCTACTCTCTGTGCCCGAGGCAAGTAGCTGCAGTTCATGCACGGGTTGTCGGACAACGCTTCCCTCAGGTGATCTGGGCTGGGGCAGGCCGGGCAGAGGTCGTGCCCATCGTCCGGTTGAAGCCTGTCACCACAGGTCACATAGCAGTGAGCCCCCTCAATGCTGAGAGGCTTTTGCTGTTTGCCCCAGTACCAAATGGCTGGTACGCCCCTGACGCTGCAACCGCCGCCCAGGGGAATAATCCAAGTGCCAGAAACTGGGAGCGGGGAGCGCGAACGCTGCCGTCACCAGTAGAGGCTGAGAGTGCTGACTGTATGTCCCCCCCTTTTTTTTTTTTTTTAATTCAAAGAAAAACCGACACAGCGCCCCACCCGCAAGGTAGAGACGATGCAGCAACCCAATTGGGATTGGGGAGCGCGAACGCTGCCGTCACCAATTGCGGCTGAGGTGAGTGCACTTCCCTCCTTTTCTTGTTGTTTTCACGGAGAAGGCAGGTACAACAACTCACCCGCAGGGGAGAAATGATGCAGCAAAGCCTATGTGGGAGCGGGGAGGGCGAACGCTGCTGTCACCAATAGAGGCTGAAGGCGGGTGCACTTCCGTCCTGTTCTTGTTGTTTTCACAGAAAGAGCAGGTACCACAACTCACCTGCAGGAGAGAAATGATGTGGCAAAGCCGATGTGGGAGCGGGGAGTGCGAACGCTGCCGTCACCAGTAGAGGTCCGTTTCTTTTTCTTTTTTTTTTTTTTGTTATATTATTATATAATTAGGAATCTAGCTACATCGTCCCGACCAGTGAAGAAATGATGCAGCAAAAGGAAAAAGTTGGAGAGGGGAGCGCGGACGCTGCCGTCACCAGCAGAGGCTACAGGCTTAGCGCCGTCAAAGAAAAACTGCGGCGGTTTAGCCGCAGCGGAAAACACGAGTAAATGTCTGTGATATTGGAAAGTGAAACACCGCTATGGCAGCGGAGCAAACAAATCATGCAGCCGACAACCAGTGGGAGAGGGGAGCGGAGACGCTACCGTCACCACCAGCACTGCGATACCACTAACGAAAAACAACCACGCCGTTTTCACCGAGGCGGACACACAATGCGTCCGATGCCGAGAGAAAAAGAAACAATGGGAGAGGGGAGCGCGAACGCCACCGTCACCAACAAATTCGGCACTCCAAACAGAAAACAACTTTTGCTGATGCGGTGCACCCACAGCGAAAAAGCGTACAATTATTACCTCCCGGGTAATGTAACAATGGGAAGATCCTGAATCCACAGTCGCAGCCCCTGGAGGGCGAATCCGCTTCTCCGACCACTCGGGTCACGGGTAAGGAATGTGCCGATTCATGTGAATCGCGCGCGAGAAGAAAAGAGGAAAAGAGCCTTGGATGATGCCGGAATATATCACCTCCGGGGATCATCCAGGGTCACACGTGACTTTGTTGGTATAAATGCTCGAACTGCGTATGCGCGAAGGGAACATTCAGTGCTTACAGCACCGCCCTCTGGCGGTCAGAAAGGATGAAATAGAATCACTTGTATAGGTGTGTAGGTTATTATTATTTTGAATACATACTATATATACTTCTATATATCTTCTGCTTCCCAAGGTATGGTGTAATTAATTTTAATGTGGCCATCTGCCTCGACCAGTTGGGGTGAGTGGATAGAGGAGAGAGAAAAGAACAGCAACAATAAACAACAAATAGACACTGCAGGTTGTGCAGAGCACAAGGTTAGTGACATTCAATGGTGGAATATACATGTGAGGAGAGAGGTGAGAAAGAGAGGGGAAGGGAGGGGAGGGTTAGGTTAAGTTAGGGGAGCTCAGTGCTCCAATGGAGAATCCTCAGGTAGTCTAGGCCTATAGCAGCATAACTAAGGGATGGTTCAGGGTTGCCTGAAGCCAGCCCTAACTATAGCTTTGACAAAAAGGAAGGTTTTAAGTCTAGACTTAAAAGTACAGAGAGTGTCTGCCTCCTGAACCCAGTCTGGGAGCTGGTTCCATAGGAGAGGAGCTTGATAGCTAAAGGCTCTGCCTCCCATTCTGCTTTTGGAAGCTCTGGGAACCACAAGTAGACCTGCACACTGTATTCATCAAATGTTAATGTTAGTGTCCCTGATAAATGAGAAATTTATGTATCTGTGAGACTGAATCTCAAGCAAATGTACCAACCACAATGCAGTGAGAGTTGTTACGAAGTTTTTTGCAGAGGCTCATTCACTATGCTTGCATTCATTAAAATTGAATATGTACTCATCTGCAAAAACTGTTTGACCAACATTTTAGAAAAAAAAAAAGCAGTAGTTCTTTTGGTTCCACGCGCAATGTGAACAGCACCTCTGAGATGTTTTTTTGTGTAACAAAATATCAATCTGCCTAACGCACTTTATTCACTTGGATTTTGGACTACCCCCTTTGTTGTCTCAGTATCCTCCTCTTTTTATGCGCATGGCTGGGGCTAAGTGGTTTTTCCAATTTTTCAATATTTTCAGCACTGGCCTGTCTCATCGTCAGGAAGGGCCCACACCTGTGGCTGATTGGACCCTTCTGGAGTACAAAGGCTCTGATTTATAGCTCTGAGTTGCTGTAGGCCCTGCTGCAGCTGCAAGCTGGCAGGGGAGGGAAGTTGTTTATCACACAGTCTACATTTCTCTGCTGTGATTCTAGTGCAATCCAGACCCTTGCATCTCAACTAAATGATCAGGGGCAAAATAATGCTTTTTATTATATATTACATCTACAAAACTGGCTGTGGTTTAGTTAAGATTTAGAAACTTTGTAGGTAAGCCAACAATGGCTAAATTTAAGGTAAATTAAATTGGGGCTGCCTGATTGCCAACACTCACTCCAAACTATGTTTCCGCTGCATACTTCATTACCTGCACTTTGAAGTCTGCAGTATAGCTCGTCCTTTTGGGCAGCATTACTTTAGTGTGAACATAAATGCTTTTAGTTTTTCAGTGGTACATTATGTTCAACTGAGTCAAGCAGAGGCCACTGCTCTAAGACAAAGGAGGCCCTACCTCCTATAAAAATTCACAAAAAAAATGTATTAATTACTACTGCATTTATATTACTATTCCAACTCTAGCATGCTAGAACGTGTTCGACTTAATGGTTAAATTGTTCAGCAATAAGTTTTCACAAGTTTTTCAGAGGCAACATGACCCATTTCAACACATTGAGGCACAGCCTCACTGGACTTCAGTGGCACTTCGGAACACACCTACTTTTAGTGGAGAAGAGCTAAACATTTATTGGACAAACGCTTTAAAATCCATTTGATGATGATCCTTTTGAGAAGAGACTCAAAATTAAAGAGCAGGGCGGATCAACACCTAACACTGATTTAGTTAAATAGGTAGGGAAAGAAAACCGGTCTTTTCAGCCCTCCTGATGTGACAAGGTGAACTGGCTGACTGCAAGTGCAATGACAAAGACAATGTACTGTTGGCCATGTCTCTTGATGAAACCACCTGAGGGATGTGTTCTCTGGTCAAAACTGGGCTTTGAGGATCTGCATAACTTTTCAAGAGCATGCAAAAGACATGACATAAGCAATGAACATGTGTACAGCTAAGTTGTCTTGACAGGGTTAGAGTAGAACATGGAATTGATGGTGTTCGCATTCAGGTGGCAAACAATCAAATGGTGAAAAAAAATCATGGCCTTTCTGAATCGCCTGATTGAGGGCACAATGAGGGCATTGAATCTGCTAACAAGGGGAATTACAGAGAATTCATAGAAACATTAGACAAATATGATATGTCTTGGCCGCACACTTCCATTCATTGTCTGTGTTTTCTGGCATGTTGCATGCTATTCAAAATGTAATTTGTAATGTAATGTAATGTAATTTCTGCTATTTCAGTCAGGAAATCAAAGATCAAGTTCTGACTGCTCCTTTTTTTGCATGGCAAGTAGATGAGACAACTGACATTACATGTTGTGCTCAATTGTCTGTGGTACTTTGCTTTGTTGATACTACAGGCCAAATTCAGGAGCAATTTATTGTTTTTATTTCATGTTTCAGGGGGACAAGATGCTCAGTCTGTCTTTGATGTTTTAAATGAACTCTCTGTACTTTTAAGGCTAGACTTAAAACCTTCCTCTTTGACAAAGCATATAGTTAGGGCTGGCTTCAGGCAACCCTGAACCATCCCTTAGTTAGTTATGCTGCTATAGGCCTAGACTGCCCGAGGACCATCGGTGCACTGAGCTCCCCTACCCTAACCCCCCCCCCTCTTCTCTCCCACCTCATGTATATTCCACCATTGAATGTTACTAACCTTGTGCTCTCTCTCTCCCCTAGTTTGTGCTCTCTCCCTCCCTCTCTCTCTCTCTCTCTCTCTCTCTGTACCTTCTGCAGGTGTCCCTGGTCCTGGAGCTGTTTATCGCTGATGTGCAGTTACTGGCCCCACCAACTTGCAGTGTCTATTTGTTGTTTATTGTTGCTGTTCTTTTCTCTCTGCTCTATCCACTCACCCCAACCGGTCGAGGCAGATGGCCGCCCAAACTGAGCCCGGTTCTGCTGGAGGTTTTTTTCTTCCGTTAAAGGGAGTTTTTTCCTCTCCACTGTCGCCAAGTGCTTGCTCATAAGGGAATTGTTGGGTTTTTAGTTTTAGTTTTTGTAAAGTGCCTTGAGATGATTTGTATTGTGATTTGGCGCTATACAAATAAAATTGAATTGAATTGAATTGAATTGAACATATGCAGAGCTACAATTACAAAGAAAAACCTATAAAACCTATAATGGAGCTGCTGTCATGGGAAAGAATGGACTTCTATAGGGAACCAAAACTGCCATTATTAAAAATAAGTGAAGAAGGAAATAAATGAAATAAAATGAATGAATGAATAAATAAAATGAATGAATAAAAATGAATAAAACAAATTTCAACCCATTTGTGACTATAACCTGCAGGACAGTTGATTCAAGATTCTTTATTGTCACTGTACTAAGCACAGTGAAATTAGAGCAAACCTTAAAGTGCAAGACAAGAAATAAATAAAAGTAGAAGAATAAAGAAAATAAAAACAATACACATTAGTCAAAGCAGTGCAAGCTGAGAAATGCAACCAGTAAGTAGATGAATAGTATGAATATGATAAATTATTGCACAGTAATTGACGAGTGAATTTGCATACACATCAAAAATACAATATTGCACAGTGATTGAGATATGAATAGAGTGTTAAATCCACTATTGCACAATAGCTGAGATGGACAAAGTGTTAGAATGTCATGGGGTGTGAACATATTAAGTGTACAATCTAAGGTGCAGCGAAAAGTAAACAGGATTAAATACAACAGAATGTAAACATCAGTAATGCAGCAGGATTTAAATGAGTGAAAATTATAAAGTGCAGCAATGGTAACCCTGAGTAAGCAGCGAAACCTAAGCATGAGATAATTGCAATCCTTCAGTTTGTGTACGTGTGTGTGTGTGTGTTACAAGCCAGCAGTGATTAGCTCCCGTATGGTGCTGGGGTAGGAACTTTTCTTGAGTCTGTTGGTTCGTGATCATGACAGCAGTAATTTCCCGAGGCAGGTTGAAAGGCCTGACAGAAACTCCAGATCAGAAGAGCAGTGTCTGTCTATGATGCTGGCATTAGTGCACCAGTTGTCGTGTACATAGATGCAGAGTCCCCCGTCTTTGGTCTTACCGGAGTATTTGTTTCTGTCCCAGCGGAATGCTGTACGCCCGGTTAACTCCATGGCGGCGTCCGGTATAAGTGGGTTTAGCCATGTTTCCTTTATTGGAAGGATGCAGCAGTCCCTTATGGAGTTATTCACGGTGATCAGTGTCATGACCTGCAACTTGACTACCTGTTGTATGCTTTTGTTTTGAAGGATCATACAGGATCTGGTTTCTCCATCATGTTCACGCTTGACAGATTGAGTAATTGTTTTCACCTGTGTTCTTCTCTTAGCTCACAGATATATACCCGCTCCCACCCACAGACAAACTGCCAGGTTGTCTGTTATGCCTCCATGCTTTGACCTAAGACTCGCCAGATTATCTCGGCTTCCACTACTTCATACCACGGGACTATTCCACAAGATTGTTGACCACAGATCCCTCGCCTCTCCACGTCAAGTTAAGTAGCTTTTTTCTGTGATCTCGAAAGGAGTATAATTGTTCTGTTTTTGCCCAAGAGAAGCTGGCTGTCCTAAGGCAAACGACAACCAAGAGAAGCTAACCTACGTTATGATTTTGTGCTCGCACTGTCCAGACAATGTCGTTTAGTGCAAAGGATTGTTTAAGGATTGTTTTGTGTTTTTTTTTTTTTTTTTTTTTTGATTACCTGAGGAAGTGTTTTTTTTTTTTTTTTGTTCTAGTTAACTTGTGAGCTTCTCAGAGCTACACTAACTCAAAGAAGTGTTTTGTTTTTGCACAAGAGGAATGAGTATCTGTCTTTCTAGAATTGTGAACTAAAGTGTCCAAGCTCCTTGGACTGTAACCAGTTCAAAAAAAGAAACCTATGTTTTTTTGATTCCCCAATTCTTCCTCCCTGACACACAACATAGTGAAGGATTGTTTTTGGACGTGACTAATTTAATCCTTGTGTTCCCCCTGAGTTGTCAGACCAGATACCTCGGAACCTCTGACCAAGGAAACCCGCTCCCGCCAGATCCTGCTCTGCGGAAATCACCCAGCTCTACATCTCCCTATCCACCATGACTACCCCGGCGTTACCGAGTCTGGCCCTGGCGACAATCATCACTGCCATAACCTGATAAATAAAGTCAGACTTTTATACTTGCGTTACCAGTGTGGGCGTTACCAGTGTGTTGTGTGACCTCTGAAATTCTCTGGAGATAGCTCGGTTGCAGTAAAATCCTATGTTCAGGATATCTGACCATCTTAAGCTGTAACTCGCCTGACTGATTTTAACGTTTACTAAAAAACAGAATACACAAAAATACAAGCAAAGAGCAGTGAACGGGAGAGCGTAAGGCAAGTTTATTTATATAGCACAATTCATACACAGAGTAATTCAAAGTGCTTTACAGAAATAAAAGACTTAAAGGTTAAAAATACATAAGCAAGAATAAAAATGAGATTAATATTAGAGGAAACTGAGCGCAGATAAATCGCTTTGGATAAAACACTGTCAGTTGTCATATGTTATATGCCACACTAAAAAGAAAGGTTTTTAGCTTGAACTTAAACTTTGTCAGAGATGAGGCTTGTCTAACATCATCAGGAAGACTATTCCAGGTTTAGCTGCATATAATTGAAACGCCGCTTCCCCCGTGTTTAGTCCTGACTCTGGGCACGAGCAGAAGGCCTGTCCCTGATGTTCTCAGAGTTCGAGATGGTTCATATGGCATCAACATGTCAGAGATGTAATGTGGTGCTGAGCCATGAAGAGACTTACACACAAGCAGTGCTGTTTTAAAGTCTATTCTCTGAGAGACAGGAAGCCAGTGCAGGGATCTGAGAACAGGAGTAATGTGGTTTGTCAGCACCCAAGCAGCAGCGTTCTGAATGTACTTTAGCTGCCTTACAGCTCGTTTTGAGAGCCCCATGAACAGGCCGTTACAGTAATTTAACCTGCTAGAGATAAAAGCTTGTCTGCTACAGGGCAGTGGCACCGTTCCTGGATATCGCGTTGCATAATCCACTAGGACAAGCACAAAGTGATAGCCTCGTTCACTCCGCTGGAATGGCCTGACTAAGTCCATTTGGATGCGCTGAAACAGTAGCTTTATTAATGGACGCGGCCTCAAGAGCACCCTCGTGGCGGGATTGACTAATTGGCACTCCGGGCAGGATGTGCCAATTAATTTAACAGGAAACCAAGAAAGTCCAGAGGAATTTTCGGAGTTCCTCCTGGTTACATTCCCCAAATTGAGGGATGCTGGTGGGTTAGAGCTCATGCGCATCACTGGGAATACAAGGAGCCGTCAACTTATGCTTATGTCATGCCCCAATTCTGGTTATACAATAGGGCATTTAAAGTGAATCACAAAGTGACACAAGAATTGAGGGTGCAGGACAATTTAGTTCTGACAGCAGGACAAGTGCCTTCAACTTACAGGAGTCTGTACAGCTAGCTCAGGGTTTGTACACTACTTTGTGAGGGACGACTGAAGAATTTCTGACTTTGTAGTACTTTTTCCTTTTTGTCCATAATTAACACTGTATTGACGCCTGCCTTAAATGCATTTTTTTCACTTCTACAGTGCCCGTGTTAGCAGGATCCAGTATTGATCTAGTAGAAGCAGCCAGTATTGATCCAATAGCTGGTAAGCTAATTAAATAAAACCTCGGTCACTAAAACATTGCTGCATGTAACAGACATCATTTTAATGTGTTTCATGATACTTTGCATTTTGTTTAAAAAAAAAAACTGTTTACATTAACTTTCTTTGTTTAGCCTGGGTAACAGAAATGGATCCTGTGAAGGCAGCATCACTGTTTTGCCATTCAGTGTGTGAAGCCCACAGAGATGGAAACCACCTGTGTTTCAGTTTGAGTGTTTATGATTCTGTTGAGGATTGAGACAGAGCGATCCTTACTTTTTACAAGACACAAAATGTGGAGTGGTTTTAATCCAATACAATGCAAATTAATAGGTATGCTGAAATCTTAATTGCACTCCAAAACATGTGCTGATCCTATAGAAAACCTTGCATTTTCCAAGATGACTCTGCATTGGAGAGGGGGTCAGCAGGTATGTGCTGGCTACATAGAATGGATTCATGGTAAATGAAATGAAGTGGTAGGTAGGTCATGTCAGATAAACTGAAATCAAGGGGCTAAGATGCTGTGCCAAATTAAAAATATGCTTCCTCTTTTTTTTTTTGACACTGAGCCTGGTTCTGCTGGAGGTTTTTTCTTCCGTTAAAGGGAGTTTTTCCTCTCCACTGTCGCTAAGTGCTGCTCATAAGGGAATTGTTGGGTTTTTTGTTTTTGTAAAGTGCCTTGAGATGATTTGGCGCTATACAAATAAAATTGAATTGAATTGAATTGCTTTTTGAGGGGGAACAAGACCACTTCGTGCCATCTACCTCACATGCGCTCCGGGAGAGTGATTTCTTTGTAGTAGCAGGACGGATATGTCACAGTTTCTTAAATGGCCCACGCTTCTGTGGCCTAAGCTATGCAATCATCCAATGTTCTGTTGGGTGGGGAGCCAGAGACAGCTACCATAGAGATTGAGGACTGTGTTGACCTGGAAGTTTGAGAAGTTGTATTGTACATACCTTGGTATGTATTATATTGGTATGTGTTGGACTTTGTAGCCTGTTACCCAGGCTACCATTGAATGTGTGTGTGTGCGCATGTGTTTTAGATTTTTTTGAATAAATTAGACTGCACTTACGGAATACTGTATATTGCTGTGACAGTATAAAATTGCAAATCATGTTGTTACTCTGAATAACAAATCTTGATGCAACAAACAGCATGCCAGTGCTTCTACCTTTTTGTCTGAAAATCTTTTATTTAGCTGGAAGGAGATAGTGCACTTCAAAAGGAGCAAAAGTCAAAGTCATACTTGCTGTGAGCCTGCCATAGGACCTGCCTGGTGTTACAGCAGAAAACAGGTGGTGGTTAAAAGACAAAATACTTAGTCATGCTGTAAGTAATTTAATTGGTTTTATATTGTACCTCCGACAGCTTTTTACTGCTTGTGATGCACCCAAAACAGCTTACCATGTCTTTTGTTTTCTAAAAGGTTCTTGGCAGGACCTCCAGACAGGTCATACAACTGAGAAAAGGGTTGAAGGACACTGATATTTGGGAGTTAGGGAATTAGTTCACAGCCCTTATTCCCCAGGGAAGCTGACAAGACGAGAAAGATAACACCAAAGGTAAATAAACATTTATTAACAATTTCAAATCAGTGGCTAATGGTTTATTTATAACAAGTCATTGCCATTTTTCACATTGAGTCTTTGGATAATTTACATTTCTAAATATTCTGCATGTTTTTTTAATTATGCAGATAATTTTGGAAAAGATAGTAGGACCTTGAGGATGAGGATGTCTGAACCATTGAAGAACAGTGCAGATCTGTGAATTTCCTCCATTTATTTTCGCTTAATTATATTGTGCAACTTATAGATTATCTCTTATTTATAAGGTTCTTAACTAGTAAAAACAAAAAATTATTCGTAATAAGATGTATGGAATTCCTAGCCTAAAGTGATGAGATAAAAACATGTAATTGGAAAGAAAAATGGTATAGACATTTTTGCATGAGCTGTATATTTAAAACATGACATATCTGAGTTACAATAGCAATGGTGGCACTACACACATTTAACACATCAGAAAATGAACCATGAGGATTTCATAACTGCTGAATTTCTTTAGGAGCCAATGCCCGTGGAAGCTGTACCTCAGGGATTCTAAAGCCTTCAATGTGGTGCCAGATGGATCTTCCTAGTCTATTCCGTACTCGTTATCAGTCTGAAGAAATGGAAAAAAACATGAATGTAGCACATTTCCTTATCACTATAAACCCTTTTGAGTAATGAAGAAGATTTATAGATAATACATACAAATGTCACCTTGTTGGACCATGTCATAGTGCATTATTAGTATAGGGTACTATCATGAGAAATAAAAATCTGGCCAGTATCAATTCTAACAACCCTGGGCAGGGTCTTCCCACTCATGCTGGTTTAGGGTCCATATCTGAAGAGGTGACCAATTGAATTCAGTTCTCAGTTTGTGTTGTTCCACCCTTCCTTAAAAATCTCCAGGTGCCTCTGGATGTGTGGTAAAATGCTCCAATACAGTGCATAAAGATGGATTTCATCATCTGGGTTGAGTAGACCTTCATTTTCCATACTGCAGAAACTGGAGTAAAAGAGATCCACTACTCCCCCACAGACATCACGCCATAACCTCTCTATCCTGCAAAAATGGCAAGACCATAAGACTGAGCAAGCTGAAATAATTGTGGTGCAGGCTAAGCCTCTACAGATCTTCTCCACCTTTGTAACCCCAAAGGTTTTATAACATTTAAACATAATTATTACCCAATTATTAGAACATAACCTTAAAATATAGGTAATCTTAATGTTCTAATAATTGGATAATAAAATCTCAAAGTCTGGTAAGAGAAATCATGAAATCTTAAACATTTGCTATTAAAATTATTACCTCTGATAATGTGTACTTCTGGTAATGTGAGATTCATGGTTGGCTCCTCTGTGTGTTACCATGTACTGTGCCACTTCAATATTTTCCCTTCCTTTGTCAGACCTCACACGAGATGGTAGTCCAAAAGTATGAACTGCTGTTGATGCACAGTTATTGGTGGCTGCAGAGAGGTAAACAATAAGAAGGCTAAAGCCATCTGCACCACCATCGACCAAAATTCTCCATCTGTAAAACAGTACACAACATTTGACATCAGAGATATTTTTTCAGCTGCAGAGATTCTGCTTCTACTTATATTTGCTGTACAGGTTTTTTATTGTATTAAATAAAATGTATATATTGATAAAACTATTGTGTAGGCCTACTAGTTCCCAAAAGCACAGCCTTACATTATTAGTTTGTGGTTGCCATCAATGTTGTTAGGAGATGGAACTGAATATCTCCTGCACCTCAAAGTCCGGCGCTATAGAGTACGCACTCTAATGCCATGTGGGTCTACACACTTCATGATTTCTTGTACACATCACGCCTTGCAATAAAAAAACAAAACCAAAAAAAAGTGCAGAAATAATGTTTTGCACAAACACAATATGGATTTACAAGCCTGCACTGTTACATCAAGTGTAGGTTGGCTAACTTTAATGGCTGGCAAAGTTTAAAAAAATGCTCCAGGTTCCACGATAGATGACACTAAAAACTTATTTGAATTAGAATTCCTCGAGTCTTAAGATGACCAATCATCATCTTATATCCTGTACTTGGATGATAACTGAAAGTCTTGCGAACAGTGGCATCTAGATCATCATTAGTAGTGGCGTTATTCAGATCAGACACCATACAAGTTTTTATTATGAAACTGTTTGAAGGAACTTTCTAGCTCATTTTCAACAACTCTGAATACAGTTGCAGTTCCATCAACAACCCATTATTGGAAATGGGTCGCACGGCAAGCAACACACCTGTGCCTTTTAGGAAAGATCCTAACGGAGCCCTGTCTGGTGGCTGCTGTGATTCTGACTTTTCCATGATGTGCATCTACAGTACGAATGAACGAGTACAGTAAATTTAAATAAACTGCTATGCAGTCACATTAATATTGCAACGAGAAAAAGGAAACAAATAATATATCGGAAACCTAAATTAAAGATAATCAAATCGAACATAAACATTGGCACATAGCTACTTAATGCGCAAAGTAAGCCCTTCTTTCAATCCTGTTAAGGTAAACAGTACAGCACTCCTTCAGAAGAAGAGTACTGTCAGGAATTGGGGGTTATATTAATATTAATATTGCGCCCAGTCTGGTACTTCAGGGGCAAAAGGAAACTTTATTCAAACAAAGAACCAAAACAAAGCAAGGAGCAAGAATACAGGGCTAGACGGGGAAAAGGTCAAAACGGGAAACACAGGGACGTGGGAATCTAAACAGGGGACACGGCACATGAATTAAGGGGACAGGACATAAACATGGACAAGGGGAACAAAACATGAGAGTCTGGGTCACACACGCACTCTGGGACACACCAGTCTACAGGGAGACATGGACATGAACGCAGGGGAAACAAAGCATGAGAGTCCGGGTCACACACGCACTTGGGGACAAACCAGACTACAGGGAGATAAGAACATGGGAAAGGGAACAAGGCATGAGGGTCTGGGTCACATACGCACTAAGGGAGACTCACCAGACCGCAGGGAAACATAAACATGAATTACAGGGACAAAGCAGGAAGGTGTGGGTCACACATGCATTCGGGGACACACCAGACTTACAGGGAAACATGAACATGAATTACAGGGACAAACCAGGAAGGTCTGGGTCACACACGCATTCGGGGACACACCAGACTCACAGGGAAACATGAACATGAATTACAGGGACAAAGCAGGACAAGACTAAGGCATAGTGATGGACAAATGATACCGACGCTTCGGAGCTTGTGTCACTCTTCCTGAAGCGGAGTGATTCGAAACACTGTGTCGGAGCTTGTATCGAAGCTTCGAACGTCATCACTGTTTCGCTTCGCGCTTCATTGCTTCAAAATGTTTCAAAGCTTTTCATTGGCTCATAGTCTTTCAGTGTGTGTCATTGGCTCATGGTGTTTCAATGCATTCTGAGGCAATGACAGCTTGACAGGTTTGACAGATGTGAGTGGTTTGGTGCCATACCAGCTATATAAGATGCATCATTCTGCTTCAGGATTTGGAGAGTGAGAGTGAGAGTATTTTGGCAAGTTTCACGGCGAGTCCCACCAATAAGCGATGTTCTAAAGTTTGGGATCATTTTCATCTCAAGAGGTCTGAACTTTTATTGCTGTCATGGGATTGAAACAGTGCCAGTGCTTCAGTCGTGCTCTTTAGAGGTTGCTATTGCTTCAGTTGTCCACCAGATGTCACCGTCACTGAAGTCTCGAAGCTTTGAATCTTTTTCAGCACAATCGTCAGGAAAGCCTCAGTGCTTCATGAGGCTTCACTTGCCCATCACTACTAAGGCATGAACGAAGGGAACTAAACATGAACATAAGACATGATGAGGGAATCAATAAAATACATACACAAAGAAAAACGGCTACTTAGCTAAACCCGGGAAAACGAAAGGCAGTTCTTGGCAGTGCTGGGTAGTACTGGGCAACTCTAATGAGACGACCTGGCAATGAGACTGTGGCTGAACAAAGGTATATAAAGCAAAGGAACAAAACAAGGCACAGGTGAACACAATTAACTAATTGGGTCAAAGTAAAGAGAAACAGAATAGAACAAAACTAGGTCCGTTATGATCCTTCAAAATAAAAGTCCAGAACAGGAAACTCAAAAGTGCGGATCATGACAAGTACTGTAGACCCACATCAAGGAATAGTCACAGAATGATGGAGCATCGACAGCAGCCTGGCAAAGCTCTGTCAGGTGAGGTTCAGAAATGGTGAAACGACATGTTGGCAGCCATATTGTATACCGAGTCTAATCATCGAAGATGACATGCTTGCAGCGCAACCTATTTTTACCCAACAGTTATATACAAACCTAGTCGAATAAAGTTATGTAGGCCTGTATGTAACGTGATGACTTAAATATTTGATCACCTACCTTACATTGTGCTCGGCCATTCAACGGTAAACAGTTCTTTTCACCAACTCCAAGCAGATAAGCAATGTCTCAGACTGTTACACCAGCTGAGATGTAATTCTGCATCGCTTCCAAATGTTGTATGCTGGGCGCCCAGCCACACTGCTCACAGAATTCACAGAAACAATAAGTTATAGAGAGATGTAGCATGGGGTCAAATGCACTTTATTGTACACTGTGTTTATGTTAAGAATGTTTCAATAAAAAAAATGCAATCTGGATGTGAATGGCAGCGCACTGTGCAGTTTCTGTTTTTTACAACATATCATGTTTTTCAGTTCCAGGTTGTATCATTCACTGCTACACAGCCCCAGCACTCGGGGCCCATAACACTCCTAACCTATAAGCCTTGTTACCTTTCCAGCTGGTCTCCTGAACACACAAGATATCCACCTTTCTTCTCTCCATCATATCAGCCAACTCTCTAGTTTTCCCTGACAATGTCCCTACATTCAAAGTCCCTACTCTAAGTCCTACACTCCTGCCCTTCCTCTTCTCTCTCTGCCTATGAACACGCCTTCCTCCTCTCCTTCTTCGGCCAACAGTAGTCCAATTTCCACTGGCACTCTGTAGGTCAACAGCACCAGTGGTACTCGTTGTTAACCTGGGCAGCGACCGATCCAGTATAGAAGTCATATTTGTGATTTGCATGTTTGATTTGGCTTAAATTTTACGTCGAATGCCCTTCCTGACACAATCCTCTGCATTTACCGACACGAAGACACTGGATTGTGCCCCCCCTGGTGGTTGCATTGTCCCAAATTATGTAGACGGTTTATGATATTCATTATTCATAGAGACATAACAAACCTGTTCAAACATGTTCAATATATATTCATTTTTAATTCATATTTGCTACATTAGGAACATCCTGTCTCAAAATTATGCCAAAAAACTATTCCATGCATTTGTTACTTCAAAGCTAGATTACTGTAATTCTTTGCTATCAGGATGTCCCGGTATCTCCATAAATAAAAAGAATGATGTCATTCTTTTCTCGTCCTAGGAGAGAGAAAAAATTGTAATACTCCTAGAAGCACAGGCCGAGGTGGAGTAGCTGCAATCTTCCAATCAAATTTATTAACTCTCACACAAAACAAATCTCTAGAACTGCCTTCTTTCACTTGCACAACATTGCCAAAATTAGGAACATCCTGTCTTAAAATGATGCAGAAAATCTAGTCCATGCATTTGTTACCTCAAGGCTAGATAACTGTATCTTATTACTATCTGGATGTCCCAGTATCTCCATAAAAAGCCTCCAGTTAACCTCTTAGTCACCCCGCCCCCTTTTTTGCAAATGGCCGACAACACGTAGCTAAATTAAACAAGCTGTTGTTCTTACATTTTAAGAGTTATATTGACGGCCTTGGTGCCGTTTGAAGCAAAAGCGTCCCAGTTTTCTATCGGCGCGCTGTAAAATGTGAAACATGACTCCCCTCCCCCTCTAGCGTCGAGCGCTGCCTGCCCAGCGTTGTCAAGGCTACATTTACAGTAAGGAGGGGCTGCGTTAAAGCCCACTGTTGCGTCATCTGGCACGACCTCCAATATGTCGATTTACAGGTCTCATCATTGGCTACAAGATGCGTCAGTCACCATTTACGAACAATTTGACTGGCTAATTCTCCTGTCAATCGAAGTTAGAATATGCCCCCTGACTGGGATTTTCTCTGAGGATGTGAATTCTATTGGTTTTACCGTTAGTGACGCTGCGAAACACACAAACACGTTTGATTGAGGCCTCATGTGATTCACAGAAGCATTTTGTTCTATGGATTCTAACGAACAGAACGATATGCGACACTCCATGTTTGACTACACATATGAAGTTACACGAGAGAAAGGTAAAGAGCGGCGTTTTGTACTGTATGTTTACTGTTGTTAAATATTAAGAAACTGTAGTCGCTGTGATTATTCGATCCTAAATTGCTTTATGCCATTTTAATCGTGAGACTTTAAGGTTTTATTAGACATAAAATTTATTATACTATATCCACATTTTTCGACGATCTTTTTGTGACAAAATAGAAACATACAATTTTTAGAGCGGATCCGCTCCGTGGGTCCAGAATGCTGCAGCTAGAGTCCTGGCTGGAACTAGCAAGAGAGATCATATTTCTCCTATATTAGCTTCTCTTCATTGGCTCCCTGTAAAATCCAGAATAGAATTTAAAATTCTTCTTCTCACATACAAATCCCTTCATAATCAAGCTCCTTCATACTTTGAAGACCTCCTATCATCCCAATAGACCACTTCGCTCTCAGAGTGCAGGTCTACTTGTGGTTCCCAGAGTTTCCAAAAGTAGAATGGGAGGCAGAGCCTTTAGCTATTAAGGTCCTCTCCTGTGGAACCAGCCCGGTTCTGTTGGAGGTTTCTTCCATTAAAGAGAGTTTTTCCTCTCCGCTGTCTCCAAGTGCTTGCTTATAGCGGATGTTGTCGAGTTTTGTTTTCGTGTTTTTGTAAAGTGCCTTAAGATGAATGTATTGTGATTTAAGAAGAAGTACTTTTTTAATCCCCAAGGGGAAATTAAATTGTTACAGCAGTTATACTCATTTAAAGTTATTAAATTTAATATTATTTAAATTATATGAATTGATAGTAATTAATAAAGTAATAAAGCAATTAACTTGTATGTAGAAAAGTAATAAAGTAATTATTTGTTTTTGGGGGTTTGCGTGTGTGTGTGTATGTATGTGTGTGCGTGCATGCATGCGTGTGTATGTGGTGTGTGCGTGTGTGTTATTGTTTATATTATGGAATTATAGAGTCTTATGGTCATGGACACAAAAGACTTCCTGAATCTCTCAGTCTTGGTTTTAGGAGGAATTAGTCTGTGGCTGAATGAACTTCTCAATCGCCACAGTTCCTCATGAAGTGGGTGGGCAGGATTGTCCAGTATGGAGTTGATTTTGTCCACCATCCTCCTCTCTGCCACAGCCTCCAGACTGTCCAGTTCCAGTCCAACAACAGATTTTGCCTTCCTGATCAACTTTGGTGCTATACAAAAAATTGAGTTGAATTGAAGTGAATTGAATTATTCATAACTTTATACATTACAACCAGTCTACATCCACATTCATCCCACTGTATGTCATTGATGCCATTTTCATATGGTGGAGTTTTTATGTTTTACATATTTATATTTACAGTCAAGCCCGAAATTATTCATACCCCTGGCAAATTCTGACTTAAAGTTACTTTTATTCAACCAGCACATTTTTTTCTTGATTAGAAATGACACAGGCGTCTCCCAGAAGAAAATAAGATGATGGCCAAGAGGCATCATTGTGGGAAAAATGATTACTCATTTTTTATTTACACTTGAACAAAAAGTGGCATGTGAATAAAAGTAACTTTAAGTCAGAATTTGCCAGGGGTATGAATAATTTCGGGCTTGACTGTATATATCTGAACTTATTTTTTATACTCTATTTGCAAAGACTAAACCACTGCACCTTATTTATCATTTATCCTTGTTTATTTCATTATACTTGCTTTTAAATTCCAAATTTCTTTTTATAACAAGGATAGTCATGAAAATATTTAACTGTATGTTGTATTCTGTATGTTCATGTGTCATCAAAAGTTCTAAATATCGAATTCATAGGCTATCTAGAACCCTAACCATCAGATGCTTTCCCATCAGATTTAAAAATACAACAGACTTGTGAGAGAGCAACCCATACAGTGGGAGCAGTAGGCACTGATTTAATAATAATGCTATTAGAGTTAGTGTCAAAATCAATAGGAAACAGTTAAAGGTTCTCCAGCAGATGGCAGATGCTGTTCACTCAAAAATGGTTTTCCTGCAAATGACTGCTGTTCACTGTAAGAAGGCACTAATAATAAATTACAGTTAAAGGTATGTGCATGTGTGTGCCTTTGCTGTTTTAGTTAGAGATTGACAGATAATAATAAACTAACTACTACAAGTGCTTGATCATAAGGGATTTGTTGGGTTTCCGTTTGTTTTTTTGTAAAGTGCCTTGATTGTATTGTGATTTGGCGCTATACAAATAAACTGAATTGAAATTGAGTTGAATTAGGCTACTACTACTACTAATAATAATAGCCCAGTGAAATATTAGCTTTTTGTGCCATCATCAGGCAACCAAATATTTTGAAAATATATTTTAAAAAAGGTAGGGAAAAAAAAGCTTTAAAAGGTCAATGGAGCTTTAAGGTACACATTCAATATTCAGTAACATTTAGTGGCTCTTTCCCTCTGTGTTCCAGTATCTACCTACATACTGCTTCATTTAATAAGACCAGTGATAAAAATTGCTACAATTTCTTGAGGATCAAACAGTCTGGTTAATAGGCTCAATAAAGATTTTTAAGCGTAGTTGACAGAAGCCGTAAACTCCCACCCTCTCCGAGTGAGTCCGCGTGCACGACGGCGCACTGACTGATATACTATTTAGGCTGTACTATAAGATACTATTAGTCTATCTTAGTCTGTTATCGAACATAAAATATACAACTAGCTCTGTTGCAGAGACGCAAGAAAGAGAAAGAGGCGTAGTCAGTGGCAATACTGGTTTCTTTACAGTTAAAGTTAGTAAACTGTTTATTGGTTAAAAATAATATCCAAATTATTTTATTTTATTCGAAGAGTCTGTATGCAGCGGTCAATCAGTCCTGACCAGTGTGCGCCGAGAGGTCGAACGAAACACTACAAACATTTTTCTCCCCATGACACAGAGGAATCATATAGCAGCAACTAACTTTGTGGGTCCCGTTGTGTTGCTGTATATGGGCTGGCTGAGTGACGAGGCAATGGGAGTCGGACTTTGCGCTGCAATAAAGACGCGGTAGCAGCTGAGAACGCTCAACAGTGAAGGAGAGCCTTCCCAACAACACAGTTACACCACCGTGCCTACTCAGCTCAGCCTCCTCTCTGAGCTGACATCAGAGAAAACCCGCACCAGCGGAGGAACATGCTGCCACTCAGGCTGTCTCATTAATTATCTACCCCGATAAACAAGTCTGGTCAGCGGCCTTCCACATCCTGGACCTTCGACAGGACTGTAAAAGGAGAACTTTAAAAAATACTTTATTGGTAAGTCTTTATTTTGTTTTTAATTAAAAATGAAATTAAATACGCTTAACATTAAAAAGGTTAAGTGAAACAAAGGGTTATTGTATTTCGACTGCAATGAAAAAATATTATATACCGATATAGTTCAACATTTCAGTTCAGTTTTATAGTTTTTAAGTACTTATTTTAATCTGTAAAAATATAGACTACAGGAGTATTTGCAGGGGTGATTTTGCAACAGGTGTAGGCTGCTGACCATTCAGTTCTTCAAAATGATGCCATTGCCTTGATTGTTTCACTTTGTGCATAATGAAATGGTAAATAGGGGCAATATTTGTGCTTAAATTATAATGACTAAGATTTGGTGTCATTATTTAAATGGTTTCATCACAAAAGAGCAAAATATTTTTCAGCAAATTTGCAAATCTGAGCTCAGATATTGATTATATCCTGATATTTATTTTGGCTATATTGGTTTGCTTTTTTATTCTTGTCTGTAAATGATTGTTATCCCACTTTGACAAGTCAAATGTGACAGTCAATGCAGTGTTGAACAACTATTTATATATGTTTAATTTGAGCAGTCTAAACAAACATTACAGATAATCATTAAGAACCAGAAAAAATAGAACACTTTTGTTTTAAACCCTCTGAGCCGACACACTCTACTCAGTTTAGAGCCAGTTTCCTTCTGTGTTTCACTTAATAAGACCAGTAATCAAAAAAAGTCCATATTGATCACATAAGAGATCTGTGAGGCAGCAGAGATAGACCAGTGCCGTGGCGGCTGTGTATGGCAGGGTATGTGTGCTTCTGGCTGTCCACTGGCAAACACCACTTCACCATGAGAGCTGACAGTGTGGAGGCGAGCAAGAAGGCATGCATAGACATGGCAAAGTCAGAAGTTTGAAAGACTGGAATTTTCACCTTTCCTGGCATTTTAAATGTTAATCAAAAGATTGTGGTATGAGAGATGTATCCACTGAAGTGGATACAAGCTTTCTTGCAAGTAAGCTACCAGGGACTAGATAGTTAACATTTTAGCCCTTAAGAGGGCTATTTATGTAGAAGCAATGCTTTCTAAATGATAAATTAGGTATTTACTCATGCTTAACAAATGCGTGATACTATTAAATTATTCTGAATAGAAACAAATTTTTCTTAGAGCCTGATAAGCCAGGGAGACCCCAGGTTTTCCTGCAGCCAAGTTACTCTTCCGTGCCACTGTTACTTCTCAACTTGACTGACAAATTTCTGCTTGTGTTTTTCCACTGACTCTTACAATGACATCCTCTTTTTCTTCTAGTTGATCTATTTCCAGAAATGTCAGTAAAATTGTTATTGTAGTTGTGGGTGGCACAGTTGTACAGTAGTTAGTACTGTAACCTCACAGCAAGAGGGTTCTTGGGTCACACAGAAAGCAGCTGTGTATGCCTTTCTGTGTGGAATTTGCATGTTCTCCCAGTGTCTAATATGCATGGGATTTCTCTGGGTACTCCTGCTTCCTGACACAGTCCAAACACATGCAGGTTGGGTTAATTAATGACATTAAATTTCCTATAAAAGTGAATGTAAGTGTGCACCTTTGCCTCTGTGTCAGCCCTGTGATACAGGCAGACAGAGCAACTCCAAGATAAAGAAAAAAAGATTTTTTTCCCTAAATAACTTAATTGCTCCATGAATTTTACCCTAATTTCAATCCGAGTATTCTAGCTCATCATATTAGACCTATGTCCCCCAAAACTAGACTGACTTTTTGGTATTGTTTGAAACAAGGATCAAAATAAAACAGGGATGTAGGTTTGAATTACACTGATTTGTAACGATTAGTCTACTGTTGAATCCATCAGGTTTGACAAGGTTTAATCTTCTCAGCAAGAAAAAAAAAAATCCTGACAGCCTGACGTGTACTCAGTAAAATTATTTTGTCACAACTCAAAAAGCCTGTGTCATAAAGGTTCAGGTTGTGATTATAGATGTATTGAGTTTTACTAAAATGAATATAAACAGTGGTCGAAGTAATGACTCTAACACAGAATCAACAACACAAGAGCAAAGAACAAGACAATAGTAGGCTTAGTAATGCTGGATTTCTCAGCAGCATTTGATATAATTAACCATAAAACTACTCATAGCAAAGCTAGAGAGTTACAGATTTGATGATTCAGCAATAGTATAGTTTGATAGCTATTTGAAGGGTAGAACTCAGTCTTTTTCAGTGGTTGCTACTTGGAGGTCAGGACTGTAACGTGGAGTTCCACAAGGAAGTTGTCTCGGGCTATCATTGTACAATATTTACACAAATGATCTGCCACTTGTCCTAAAGAAAGCCAAAATAGCGATGTTTTCTGACGATTCAACGATACCTACAGTCAAGGAGTTAAGTACTGTCTTAGATGCAGAGTTGAAAATTGTTGATTGGCTAAACAAAAATCAAGTAGTCTTGAATGCAGCAAAACACACAGTGTAGTCTGGCAGAAATCATTCTCTCAAGTTGAATCCAGAGCTACATCTTGAAATACAAGGGGTGACTATTAAACAAGTACATGAGACTAAGCTTCTGGGCATCATAGTGGATAATAAGTTGACATGGGTTAAAAACACATCAAAATGCCAAAATGGGGAGGACAATTTCAATGATCAAAAGACAAGCAAGATTTCTAACATGGAAAACTACGAAACAAATCACACAAGCCCTGATATTTTCAAATCTAGATTGTTGTCCTACTGTGTGGTCAATTGCCACAGCAGTAATGCTAAAAAATCTAAAATCGCCAAGTGCTTCTCATAAGGGATTTGTTGGGTTTTTTTGTAAAGTGCCTTGAGAGGATTTGTATTGTGATTTGGCGCTATACAAATAAATTAAATTGAAATTGAATTAAATTTTATTTGTATAGCGCCAAATCACAATACAAATCCTCACAAGGCACTTTACAAAAAAACCCAACAAATCCCTTATGAGAAGCACTTGGCGACAGTGGAGAGGAAAAACTCCCTTTAATGGTAGAAACCTCCAGCAGAACCGGGCTCAGTTTGGGCGGCCATCTGCCTCGATCGGTTGGGGTGAGTGGATAGAGCAGAGAGAAAAGAACAGCAACAATAAACAACAAATAGACACTGCAGGTTGGTGGGGCCAGTAACTGCACATCAGCAAGATACAGCTCCAGGACCAGGGACACCTGCAGAAGGTACAGAGAGAGAGGACCAAAAGTGACAATCAATACAATCAAATGAACATTCAAGTATAGGGCGATGTATGCATGGAACTCACTCCTAAAACAAGTAAACCAAATAAATTATCATTAAACCAGCATCTACTAAAACATATGGAATCACTATGCTAGATTTTAAATTGTTATTATTTTTATTAATGCTATTATCATACAGACATGTAAAAAGAACAGTATAGAGCGAATATTTCAGCGCTTACAGTGCCAAGGGGGAAGTAGGCAGGAGTTGTTAAAATATGACCCATATATGGTGTACTGATATCAATAAAGGTAATACTTGACACTGTACAGTGACTCCATGGTTAACTGCTATAATCCTTGGGCGGACTGTTATCGAATTTCTGGTGTTTTACAACCTGTAAGGTTGTGTTTTATTTATTTGTTGGATTAACTAGGGCTGTCAAAATTAACACGTTAATAACGTGTTAACGCAAACTTGTTTTAACGACACTAATTTTATTAACGCAGCGCGCATTTCCTGTTTGACATGTGGCCTAGCCCATAGTAGTAGAAATGGAAAATGCAGCCATAGACAGTAAAGAGTGCAGCAGCAAACAGAAATGGAGAAAGACAAAGGTCTTCTGAACGGTAAATTCATTTACAAAACGATGCCTGCAGATGCTTAGCAACACCTGCCACATCTATACCCTGTGAAAGATTTTCACTGTCAGGGCATGTTTTTCAGAAAAGTGAGCTGCCCTGTCATCTGAAAACGTAAACAGGCTTGTCTGTTTGAGCAACTGGCTCAGTGCAAAGAAAGAGAAATAATGGGAACTTGTGTTTTTTCTAAGTTGTGTTTAATAGACATGAACAAGTTCTTTGAAAAACATATCTATGGTCTTTGAAACATGTCTATGTTCTTTATGCTGTATGTTTAGGTGGTTTCACTAATAATAAACCCTACATTTGCATAAAGCATCCGTGTTTGTCAATTCCCATGTTGATTAGAGTGTTAAAAACTTTAAAAGTATTAATTTAAGGTACATTTAGAACAGAGGAAAATGCGCGATTAAGTTGTGATTCATCACGAGTTTATTCATGACGATCATGCCATTAATCACGAATAAATATTTGAATCGATTGACAGTGTTAAGAGCTGAGAGGAGAACCCACACGCAGATTCATTGAAACTCAACAAGGCTTTATTTAGCACAGTCTTTGAAAAGGAATGAACTGAAGGCGTCTCGAGTCCGAGAAATATCCGTGAATGACAGGATGCAGGCGTTTCAGGCTGCAGGTGGCCGGAGCACACCGGAGAAGGGAACCTGCAGGCAAATCACACAGGTAAGTATTTAGGAAGGCTAGAAAGTCAGAGCAAATACCAAACAATGCTCTATTACCAATGAGGTAAGCTGACGAACTGGCACCTCTCCCATGGAAGACTGAAGGTTTTATAGACGTGCTGTGGAGACGAGTAACAGGTGCGGCTCATTATCCCCATGACCTTCTCTTCCCGGGGCGCACCTGCAATGAGTCATGGACAAACACGGGAAACCAAACAGTACACAGAAGAGAAAGGAATAGGGACACATGAGGGAGCGGGAGGGGCGGTCCTGCCACCTCATGACTGACAGCCCTAATTGTAACAATTTTCATTGACCTGCAATGTTTGTAATGATTTTTCAGATGGACCCCACAAAGAATAGCATCATTGGCTGCCCCATTTCTGCAGCTAATGTGGATCCAAATAGAGTGTACACCCGCAAACTTGCGTTTCCAAGCTCGTGGCCTCAGTCGTTTCTGGAGTTTTCCGTAGAACCTAACTAATAATTGTTTGCGGAAACCACAAATATCATATGCTATTTTTTATGGCTTTTTTCGTGGCAATATATCATTTTTCATGCATGAAAAACCTGGTCATTCCCTGTATAGGAGGTGTGTCAGAGAGGCTTAAATCGATTTTTGGGAAACATGAGATACCAGTTCACTTCAAATCCACTAACACACTGAGACAGAGACTGGTTCACCCTAAAGATAGGACAACAAAACAAAAGAGGAGCAATGTGGTATATGCTGTCCAGTGTAAGGAAAAATGTGGTTTGAGAGAGGGGTCAGAGAAGCTATATATGTTCAAGTGGAAAATTCAATTTTCAATTCAATTTTATTTGTATAGCGCCAAATCACAATACAAATCATCTCAAGGCACTTTACAAATAAAACAATAAAACCCAACAAATCCCTTATGAGCAAGCACTTGGTGACAGTGGAGAGGAAAACTCCCTTTAACGGAAGAAAAAACCTTCAGCAGAACCAGACTCAGTTTGGGCGGCCATCTGCCTCGACCAGTTGGGGTGAGTGGATAGAGAAATAGACACTGCAGGTTGGTGGGGCCAGTAACTGCACATCAGCAATATACAGCTCCAGGACCAGGGACACCTGCAGAAGGTACAGAGAGAGAGAGAGAGAGAGAGAGAGAAAGGGAGAGGGCACAAACTAGGGGAGAGAGAGAGAGCACAAAGTTAGTGACATTCACTGATGGAATATACACGTGAGGGAGAAGGAGAGGAAGAGAGGGGAAGGGAAGGAGTGGAGGGTTAGGGTAGGGGAGCTCAGTGCACCTATGGTTCTCGGGCAGACTAGGCCTATAGCAGCATAACTAAGGGATGGTTCAGGGTTACCTGAAGCCAGCCCTAACTATACGCTTTGTCAAAAGGAAGGTTTTAAGTCTAGCCTTAAAATTGTAGAGTGTGTCTGCCTCCTGAACCCAGACTGGTTCCACAGGAGAGGAGCTTGATAGCCAAAGGCTCTGCTTTCCATTCTGCTTTTGGAAACTCTGGGAACCACAAGTAGACCTGGACTCTGAGAGCGAGGTGGTCTATTGGGATAATATGGTACTATGAGGTCTTTAAGGTATGAAGGAGCTTGATCATGAAGGGATTTGTATGTGAGAAGAAGGATTTTAAATTCTATTCTGGATTTTACAGGGACCCAGTGAAGAGAAGCTAATATAGGAGAAATATGATCTCTCTTGCTAGTTCCTGTGAGGACTCTGGCTGCGGCATTCTGGATTAACTGGAGGCTTTTTATGGAGATACTGGTACATCCAGATAGTAATGAGTTACAGTAATCTAGCCTTGAGGTAACAGATGCATGGACTACTTTTTCTGCATCATGAGATGTAAGATGAGTGGTGAAAAGTTTCGACCTAAAAACTAGAAGTCCAGTTGCCATGACTGAACCTCTAGATTTACTAACAATGTATTAAGATGAGTTTGAAATGAAATTAATGTTTTGGGAGTATATTTGGGGGCATATTTGCGGTTTAAACTATAAAAATAGGCATTTATAGGCATTTTATTGACCACATCCAAAATTTGTGTTTTTTCACAATTTGCAGGTGCTCTCAGAATGTAACCCCTGTGAAAATTGGGGATTTACTGTAAATAAAATTGAAAAAAAATAAATAAACACAAGGATACAAGAGTAAAGATTTTAAGTAAACTGTGCATAAACCAAAGTACAACCATTAATTTTAATAAATAGATTTTATCACTGTTATATTATTGATGCATGTATGTAAACTGTGTTTTGGGTTTACATATGGAGTGCAGTTGATTTTTGCAAACAAATATATAAAAAAATAAAAACTAATAAAATGGGGATATGTGCAAATTATTGCTGGAGTATATGATGGAGGGGCATGGTTATGCAGCATAACCAAACAAAATTTCTGCTTACAGTAGTTGACAATTTATCTTTAGTGACATGACTGCTTTTATGATTAATCTATCAAGAGTAACATTGATCTCTTCTTACATGTATAGCATGGATTTATCCTCAGTTCAGAATAAAATCTAGAGGCTGCACAGTCCTGTATGGACTGTACTGGCACTCTCTGGATAGGCCTATTAGAGCAACTGCCATTTTGTTAATTTGATCACCTCAATCCTCATGGTGCGAAGTATTAGGGCTACAAGGGAATTTTTTTTTACATTTTTGCATGCTGAGAATAAATTTCAAATGTGGAGAATAAGTTGAAATATTGAGATTGAGGACAACATATAGCCTAATGTATTGAGTATTGCAATGATTTGCAGGTGAAATGTAGCAGGTGTTAGTGTATGTGTTGAAACTACTGGTTTGAAATCAAAGCTACTACATACTGAACCAAAACCACCAAATTATGTTTAATATTTTTAATGTGTAAAATATGATTCAACCAAATGAGGTTAGAATAATGAGCTTGTACAGTATGTCTTGCTGGTTTCTACAATGATCTTACATTTAATTTTGAGCTGCTGCCTGGTGCCTTTGGCCCATTGGCCATGTAATGAATATAAACTTTAGTCACATCCCACCACTTTTTCATCTGGAGCCTACTGTTAAAACTAAAGCGTGTGATAAGAGTTAAATGAAAGGACTATGCATAATGTAACTGATTTTCATACTTATGAACTTACTCAAGCAACAATTTTGTCCCACATAAATTCCCTCTTTGTTGCTGCAGCTGTGCTGTTTTTCTTTTTAAAAAAAATGTGTCCATGTTTTGCATAAGAACGTATAAGAATTTCTATTTCAACTCAATTTTTTTTCTCCATAGGCATAGTGAATTTTTGTATCTGAGCTCCATTGTTGATGAATTTTTAGAATGCTTGTGCATGTAGTTAACTCAAAGCTGATCAGGGTTATTTTTATAATATGCCCCAGATTCACAACAAGGGTTGGGTATCAGTTGAATTTGATTAATTCTGATTCTTCTTCCTGATTTGGACACTTGAAGAAGCTAATGTTGAGGTTATGGCAGAGAAAACAGTGGAGGCAACATTGTATGTCAGCAGGACAAATTCTAAGTTTCTCTTCAAAGCCTTCTGCCATTTTTGTGGCGATCCACAACTGTTGCTTACTTACTGACCATGTCTAATGTGCTGATTTGCATCTCATGCTTATATAGAACGGCCAAGGCTCCCATAGAATGGTACGTGAGGGAGCCACAGTGCCCTCTTGGTGACATACCAAATATCATATTATTGAATGAATTTTACTAATGTATTAATATGCAATATTTGGATGTTGCTGCTCGGGGTAGGGGTAGTTATAGCTACCTTATCTATCTATCTATCTATCTATCTATCTATCCATCCATCTATCTATCTTCTTTCTTCTTTTCCTTTCGACTGCTCCCTTCAGGGGTCGCCACAGCGAATCATCTGCCTCCATTCAACCCTATCCTCTGTATCCTCCTCACCCACACCAACTATCCTCATGTCCTCCTTCACTACATCCAAGAACCTCCTCTTTGGTCTTCCTCTAGGCCTCCTTCCTGGCAGCTCTAACCTCAGCATCCTTTTACCAATGTATTCACTGTCCCTCCTCTGAACATGTCCAAACCATCTCAATCTGGTTTCCCTGGCTTTTTCTCCAAAACATCTAACATGAGCTGTCCCTCTGATGGACTCATTCCTGATCCTATCCATCCTCGTCACTCCCAGAGAGAACCTCAACATCTTCAGCTCTGTTACCTCCAGCTCTGCCTCCTGTCTTTTTCTCAGTGCCACTGTCTCTAAACCAGACAGCATTGCTGGTCTCACCACTGTCTTGTCCACCTTTCCTTTCATTCTTGCTGACGCTTTTTCGTCAAACATCACACCTGACACTTTCCTCCACCCGTTCCAACCTGCTTGCACACGTCTCTTCACCTTTTTCTACACTCTCTGTTGCTCTGGACTGTTGACTCTAGATACTTAAAATCCTCCACCTTCTTCACCTCTACTCCCCATAAACTCACCGTTCTACTTGAGTCCCTCTCATTTACACACATGCACTCTGTTTTACTGTGGCTAACCTTCATTCCTCTCCTTTCCAGAGCAAACCTCCACCTCTCTAGATTTTCCTCCACTTGCTTCCTGCTCTCACTACAGATGACAATGTCATCTATCTATCTGTCTATCTGTCTATCTATCTATCTATCTATCTATCTATCCATCCATCCATCCATCCATCCATCCATCCATCCATACACTGTTCAGTAAGGTATCTATGCCATCGGGGCTTGTAGCTATAGTAATGAGATAAGTGTTGTAGTGAAAAGTAGAATGTAATTTCTCTAAAATCTCAAAACAGTTCTTCAATGAAGCAATAAAAAATTGTGTGTGTGTTTGTGGGCAGTAGTGGTGCTCTGGTCTGCTCTGTGAGATAATGAGGTGAAAAGAGTGCCTGATGCCTGTGTTTATTCCTAGAGCTTCTGTGGTTCCTGTCCATCAGCTTCTGCCTCAGACAAAGATACATTATTGTCTATTGTTATTCCTGCTTATGAAACCTGATTTAACAGCTCACAGGTATTTCTTTGGCTGAATGCTAGCATTATGTTTCTCTGCCCTCAACAGCCCCAGGCATGTTTCTGGGAATAGGAAACACCCACCCACAATAATCCCCCCTCCCGCTCCCCCCAAGACAAACACACAGACACACGCACATGCACACACACACGCACAGTCTACCTGACTCATCAACTCTTGTGTGTATTAATGTTGGCTGTTGTTTTGTGTAGACCTGACATATTTACCACACATAGCTGTACATACATGTTTGTCTTTGTGTCTTAGTAAGTACAATGAGAAACATCAACAACCAATAACAGTCATGTTTGTTTTCTTTTCATACCAGATAAATAAAATGGCAGAATTATTGGGCCAAACATACAATTTTCAAGTATTACTGTTATTTTATTTTTTAACCCTCTGGGGTCTGAGGGGGTTTTGGGGGCCTGGACAAATTTTGACATGTCCTGACATTTGTGCTTTTTTTCAGTGTCTTTTAAACATATTAATGTGTAAAGTCTGATAACACTGTAATCAGCACAACATTGGCTACAATAATATGTGAGCAGCAAGTTTATACATGATTGTGTTTTTGAAAAAAAAAATTTTATGCATGGTTAGTGAAAAACTACAATTTTTTACTCACTGAAATAAGACCATAAAACACAAACAGAACATTGGTTCACAAGACTTTGGAGACCAGCATGTTGTAGGCTGAAGTGTTTACTTCAGAGTGCTGTGAATGTCATCTTGTTCACACATTCACAGTAAACAATACACTGATTTAAATTTTCTAAGACACTTTTTGTCCAGAAAGGCCATATGCAAGAGGGTGTGTCTGAGGATGAATAGTCATGTGATTTACCTGAGAACACAAAAGACGCACTGAACGACCAGACAAAGACGCGCATAATGAGCCTTTTAGTCAATGTAGATGGGACGGATTAGTGCAGCACAATACAAAACAATGAGGAGCCAAACGATCCTCATTTGAGTTAAAATCAGTGTTTTTACTCTGAGGACAAACTAAACTATTTGTCTCTGTGTGGAATACAAAAAGTGCTTCTTCACGTCTGTGACGCGCCATCATCCAAACGCGCCATCCAAACTACATCCAAAAAGTGAGTAAATTCTATGATGAAGTTTGACGTTTTATGTCATTTCTCGGGGGTGTGCACATATTTACCTGGTTCACCTGAGATTATTTACATGTGAACAGTGGACAGTGTACAAGGCGGGACCGCATTACCTGTAATGAGGTGAGACAGGAAAAAACGGACTTCTCCTTACGTTCATACGGATTAAATAAAAAGTGATGATTTGTTTTTGACTTGAATTGTTTCACTCAAAAGAAAACATTTCAAGATTTCTAGCCATATAATTCTTATTTTTATGAGCCAAGTATTCGCTGAGATTCTGGTTGTTTTATTTACGCGTCTGTGAAGAGAAATGGCAGAGACGGAAAAGGCTGAGAGCGCACCCTGTCGGCTTTCTTTATTTAAAAAAAGCACAACGTTTCGTTGTTATTATGATGGTATACCACTAAAACTAGCCCCTTTACAGATTTGAGTGATATACTTCTTTTATCTGTACGATCAGAATTGACGGAGTAATTTAAGTTTTTTTCGGCCTTATCAGGAAAAGATGCGTCAAAACAGCAACGCGTTACACTGGTAGCAGCGGTGGTCGGCTTGGTTCGCTGGGACGCTTGTTATCATATTAGATGACGTGGATTTCGCTACTTTGACCTGCAGAGCCGTCAACACATTTTTTTTCGTGTATTTTTTTTCGTGCTCTTTTGCAAGTTGGGGTTACGTGCATTCGCTCTCACACAGAATGGCGGACGACGAGCATGGCGCAGCTGCTGCACAGGGAAACGGACATGTTGCGGATGCAGCAAACTCACACCTGCCATTTAAGATTGATCTTCCTCACCCTTTTTCTGGAGATGGTATGGAGCCTTTTACCGCATGGATACAGAGGTTTGAAGTTGCACTTGATGTCGCACCTGTGTCACTGGATAAAGCCAAACTTCTTCCTGCTAAGCTTACTGGCCCGGCTTTTGCTTATTGGCAGTCTCTAACACCTGAGGTGAAAACTGACTATACTTTGGCTAAAGCCAGTCTGTCTGCTGTTTTTGGCCGCACAACGTTTTTGGCTACTTTTCAGACATTTTTGAATGCTCGTCCACGTCCTCTGGAAGTCTATGCTGCTGAGCTCACAAATTTAGTTACTGAAGCATTTCCTCTATATGATGCAACAGCACGGAATTGCGAGATTTTCTGTAGATTTGTGACCGGGTTAGACCCGCTACTTCAACTGAAAATCCATGAACATGGCGCTGTGACCTTGGACAATGCTCTGAAAGTGGCAGCTCAGTGTGAACGTGCTCAACTAGCCATCAGTGTTGCTAACCCTACAACTGTTATGCCTGTGACGATGGGTCACCAACCATCAGCTACCTCTTCGACAGCTGGTCACATCTCTGAACTGGCATCAGCTATATCTGAACTTCGGATGGATTTGCATGCCTTGCGCCAGTCACACCTTCGACAGATGGATGAACGCATCGACCAGCTTTCCCGGCGGATTCCCCGTCTCCAGGACGAGATGACACCTTCCTCACACTCTATACATCAGACCTGTGCATCTGTGGATTACGACATCTCTACACGTCATCGCCAACCTGGCTTGGATGACCCTTGTCGCCATGGCAGCTGCTACTGTACCACACAACACCCACGAAGAGACAGACGAAACACCCGAGACGACTGCTATCCTCCACACCATCACCATAGCTACTCTGAATGCGAACAGCCATCCCCAGTCATGGACCTCTGCCACAGACACTGTAGCTGTTCCCGTAGTTGTGAGTCACACATTCATCACACCACACAATTTGACAGACACGACCCTCCCAAACATGATGGCAGCCCCAGACCTGGCCGTCCGCTTTCAAGGGAACGGCGGCATGATTATGACAATAGACATAATGCACGTTACACTTCTTCACCTTCACACAGTCCACAGTATAGACATTCGAGTTATCGCAGACATAGCTCTCCATCGCCACCCCTCCGTTCCCATAGTCCATCACGGTATCACACCTCACCCACACGACATGTACACTTTTCTCAGCCTCTAAGTGAGAAAGCCCGTTCCTTGCCACACCAGGAAAATGAGTAGAAGCTGTCATTGGGGACCAAATGCCAGCTTCACCCCCCATATCGGTCCATTCTGACATTGTTACTGCTAACTCGGCTCCGCCCACACCTTGTGTGCAGATCACTTTGGCTGGTACTGAACTTCATGCGTTGGTTGATACGGGGTCAGGTCTTTCTCTCATTACGGACGACTGCCGTAAATCCATACCGGCTTTGTCCACTCAGTCTATCAGTAGATCGTTCGTTTTGGCTTATTCAGTTACTGGTCAACCATTGGACATACTTGGCTCTGTGACAGCTCCTATACATATTGGAGATGTCACATTCTCTCATGTTTTTCATGTAGTGCGCACCGCCACCCACTCTGTTCTCATCGGATGGGACTTCTTGATTGAACATAATGTTACTGTTGACATACCTCATGCATGTTTGGAATTATATCATACTTCAGTACCCCTTTCGCCTCCCCAATCACTGATTCCAACTCAAAGTTTGGCGGTCAGTGTCGCTCAGGTGACTGTCCCGCCTATGGCAGAGATGGTAATTCCAATCTCTGTCAGGGATAATGGTGTACCAACTCCTTTAACTGACACTTACGTAGGCATACTGGAACCACACCCTCCTCCTGTTGTAATGCTTGGTGTTGCCCGAACATTGACTTCCGTTAATCACGGCAGGGGCATGGTTCGAGTTGTTAACCCAACTACTGAACAGGTCTCTCTTGAGGCTGGATGCCCATTAGGTCAACTTTTCTCTGTTTCAGGCAATCCGCTTGATGAGTATACATTAGTCTCAACTGTGACCCCTGGTGAAGCTTCCTATCCGCTGTCTGATGTGCATTTGGCGGACACGCAGTTAAACGCTGATGAGCAGATGCAACTTAAGAGTCTGCTGACAGAGTATGCTGATATTTTCAGTTCTCATTCGCATGACTATGGCAAAACTAATTTGACCACACACAGCATTAACACTGGGGACGCCGCCTCGATAAAACTCAGCCCGTATAGGACATCGCCTGCTACTCAGGCTATATTACAGCAAGAGGTGGCGAAACTCTTAGACCATGATATTATCGAGGAGTCTCAGAGTCCTTGGTCGGCCCCGGTTGTTCTTGTCCGGAAAAAGGATGGTACACACCGTTTCTGTGTCGATTATCGACGCCTCAATGAGGTTACGATTAAGGATTCACATCCTCTTCCTCGGGTAGATGATACTCTTGACAGGCTTTCTGGTGCTAAAGTGTTCACCACTATTGACTTGACTGCTGGTTACTGGCAAATTCCACTCAATCCGAGTGATAAAGAAAAGACAGCTTTTTCCACTGGTACTGGGCTGTATCAATTCCGCATGATGCCAATGGGTATCTCCAATGCACCTCCCAGCTTTCAGCGGCTAATGGAACTCGTGCTTCGGGGCCTGCATTGGAACATTTGTTTGATCTACCTGGATGATATTATCATCTACAGTACGGATTTCATAAAACACTTACAACACTTACGAGAGGTTTTCCAGAGGTTTCGTACAGCTGGTCTAAAACTTAAACCATCCAAGTGCCAGTTTGCACGCCCCTCTGTCACCTTTCTGGGCCACCGTGTTTCCAGTGCTGGTGTAGAACCAGACCCATCGAACATAGACAAAGTGAAGACATGGCCAATTCCCACATCACCCACTCAGGTCAGGGCTTTCCTAGGTCTGTGTTCTTATTACCGTCGATTCATCAAACACTTTGCGCGGACGGCTGAGCCTTTATACCATCTCACACATAAGGGTGTATCTTTCTCTTGGTCAGCTGAGGCTAATGCAGCTTTCAATGCTTTGAGACATGCACTGACTTCATCACCGATTATGGCTTTTCCAAACCTTTCAGCTCCTTTCCTACTTCCCACAGATGCTTCCCTGCATTCTGTAGGCTCTGTTCTCTCACAACAGGTGGAAGGGAAGGAGCATGTCATTGCATACGCCAGCCATGTCTTGTCAACTTCGGAAAGGAAATGGTCCACTTTTGACCGGGAATTATACGCCATTGTGTGGTCAGTTCGTCACTTTCGTCACTATCTTGCTTGCCACCCATTCACTATCGTCACAGATCACAAACCCCTGGTTGGTTTGAGGAAACTCCCACTGGACCATGATCCTACTGGTAGACGGGCTCGTTGGGCCTTAGAATTGGACCTTTACGATTGGCATGTCGTTCATCGCGACGGAGCAAAACACCTCAATGCCGACGCCATGTCTAGGCGCCCGGATGCTACTCCTATGGCATTTGAGGGTCACACACTGGACATTGTGTCCACTTCTTCGGTGGCAACTCAAACCCCACAAATACCGGTACAACCAGAACCGGTTTCGACACACAGCCAGACATTGCCGATGTGTGAGAATGTTCTTTTGACCACAACCGTCCCGGGTCACACAACATCAAATCTCGTTGTGATTCAGAGCGATTGGAATGTGGTGGGAAAACAAAAGTCTGATCCTGACTTAGCTCTTGTTTTCTCGTGGTTAGAAACGGGGCATAGACCACCTTTATGGAGGTTACGTCATTCTTCCCCATACCTTAGGAAACTGTGGACACAGTTTAGTCGACTTAGCATTCATAACGGGATGTTATGCAGACACGTGCGGAAGTCAGGTGATGCTGTTGTCTTGCAGGTGATCATTCCCACATCATTGGTCCCTGAAATACTTAGTCATGTCCACGGACACCCATCAGTGGGTCAATATGGTCAGGCTAAGACATTGAACAGGGCTACGCAGTTCTTTTACTGGCCTCGTATGTCTTCCGACATTGCCAAACATTGCGCTCAATGTACAGCTTGCCAATCACGTCGCTCCCCGGTGCCCAGACCACAGGCCCCACTCATTCCTATTTCTCCTGACCGTCCATTTCAAATTGTGGCAGCTGACATAACAGAGTTACCCACTTCGACCAAGGGGAATCGCTATGTTCTGGTCATGATGGACCTGTTCACGAAGTTTGTCAATCTCTACCCATTACGAGATCAGACTGCTGTTTCAGTGGCAGGGTGCATATTTAGCCACTACATTCCACAGCATGGCATTCCGGAGGCCCTCCACTCAGATCAGGGCAGGCAGTTTGAATCTGACCTCATAAAACACCTTTGTAACTTGCTGTCAATCAAGAAACTCCGTACATCCCCTTACCATGCCCAGTGCGATGGTGCTGTTGAACGCTTTAACAGGACGCTAAAAGATGAACTTTCCAAGCGTCTTTTTGAGTCAGGTTCGGAGTGGGACGAATATCTCTCGCCAGTGGCATTGGCTTATAATACTACGAAACACACTAGCACAGGACACACACCCTTCTTTTTGGCCCATGGCAGGGAAGCCCGTGTCCCCTTGGACACACTGCTGCAGGACCGTCATGCTTCCTGTTCGGCTACAGCCGGCACACCTGCAGCGTATGCCTACGATTTGCGCAGGAGGCTGGCCTGTGCCTACCGTTCTGCTATTGCTTTTAGAGACAAGGCTCAGGATGAACAACGCCTGAACTATGATCGCCATCTGAAATATACACCTTACAGCAGCGGTGATTTGGTTTTGGTGGATGACCCCGCTCACCGCCACAACAAATTTTACCCTCGTTGGGTTGGCCCATATGTGGTTTTGCGGTCATTATACCCCAGGGGTAGTTCTACCCCGGTTAATTTTGAAGTTCGGGACATAACTCAACCTCATGCAAAACCGAAAATCATTCACTACAATCGCATGAAACCGTACATTACTGACCCGCAGCACACTCACACCTTTGCCTCCCGTTCTTCCCCTGCTCGGTCAAACACCCTGAACACCTTGTCCGGACTCCTGCCACCCATTGCTCCACCTGTTCCACCAGTATTCCCCGCACCTCCGGTTCCGTTGGGACCGCCACCAATACCTCAGTTACAAAATCAGCCCCGACTACAATCACCAGGACCCCTGCTTCCATCCTGTCCTGTGGAGTACGGGCTGGGCTCGAACTCTGGATTGTTGCTTCCACCACTGGACTCATCTGACACTGGGCTGTCACCTGGTGTTTCGGACTCTCCTATTACTCCAGTGTCTACACGACGTGTACCTCCCAGGACACGTCGCCTACTCCATCGATTGGAGGATTTTGTTCTTTAATTGGTTATATTAAATATTATGTATTAATGTGTTCAGTTTCGTTTACTGACTCCTTTACTGGTCCTTGTTTTATTGTACCATGCTTCTGATTTTGGTGACGTGGTTTTGTATGTTCTACATATTTTCATTTGTTTATACTGCCTTATGTGTAGAAATGAGGACATTTCTTGTTGGGTAAGGGAGTATTATGTAAGGATGAATGTTAGAGTGAAATTAGGTTCTGGTCCTTTATGAAGTGAGAGGAATATTGTATCGCGAGAAGAGAATTCAAGGGAAGCGGGAGCGCAGATTTTAGAGTGAGGAGAGAGGGAAGAGAGAGAACTGTGAGAGAAAAGGGCATACATTGTAATCGTGGTGGATTACCCCCGTTCGAGTCTAATAAACAAGTGTTGAGACCAGTACTGAGTTGCTGTTCTTCCTCCCGGCAACGACGCCGAGAATCCACGGAACGACGACGCAACAACAACGCGTTACACCTGAATTTCCTAGTTTCTAAAATTTTTTATATTCTGACTTTTATGGAGGAAATTAGAATTAGCATTATAATATAGATATATTAGGCATTACAGATCTGTAATTTGGCTTTCTAATCATAACCATAATTTTTCCCAAATAACTGCGCCATATGCGTTATATTATTTCCATTATTTCAAAAAAGAGAATAATAAAATTGAGATGTGCAGCAAAGTGGTGTGTACAGATGGCTGTAACTTATCTTGTGGTTCCAACAATAAGAGCCTTTCATGTGTAAAACCTTAAAAAGAAGAAGGTTCCCTTTAACAGCTTTAACAGCAAGCCAATGGAAATCTGTGTGGGTTCAGTATAGGTGAGTGGGTAAATTACTTGGTACACAAGTAATCTACATATCAAAGGTGTCTGTGGATTCCATCATGATTTTAACATTTTCCAAGCCATCATATTGAAGCATTCTAACCAAATAAAGCAAATGAAGCACCAACCCTTCAGTACCTGTGACCTCTCAACCTTCCAAAAGTAAAACAAATATAATCAAAACACACTTTTACACAATCCCATTTTTCAACAATTTATGCTGCGGGGATGTCTTTTTAAGACTCAAAAATATATGGACTTCCACACGTATTAGTGATTTAGTTATATTGTACAAAGAATGTGGTTTCACTTTTACAGTGAATTTACCCCAGATTTTTTTCCCAAGTTCATACAAAAGTAAACGTCTCTGTGAGTAAAGAGAAGGAGTCAGCAGGTGAAGATAGAGGTAGTCTGGGTATTTTATACTACTGCCTACTAAAGGATACCATCCATACTGAAAAAACATGGCCACTCTAAAGTGACCTGTGTCTGTTTGAGGCAATATTAGTGCTTATGTTAGCAGCTGTTGTTAGAGCATATTAATTATATTAATATTTACAAATAGTCATTATTAACTGTTGCTGAAAAGTTTATGCCATGTTTTATTTATTGGTTTTTATTGCTTGAGATGCTGCTTTGACAAAAAAAAACTTATTTGTCTATGCTAAGCAAAAAGCATTATTTATTTTATTATGCAAAACAAGTAAATTAAAGCTAAATGTCAGCTGAGTTGTATTATATCATATAGTTACATAGTTAGCTGTATGCTGATGTATTGAGACAAACCTCCACTGACAGTTGTTGTTGGGATGTAAGGCATTACTTAGTAAAAAATTCAGTGATTACATTACAGTTGCTTAATTTACCAACACTAGTGTTACCAGCATTTGTCAGCTATTCTTAGCTAATTTGCTAACCTTATCCATGGGCTCTACAAAAATAGATCACCTACTCTTTTTTTTTCATGTTAAAGATGGATGTGACCATGCAGATGGGGTTAGGACGGTCTACGAGACTAAGCTAGCAGCTAGTCATTCAATACCCCCACCCCCCCACCCCAATTGTAGGTGTGCCTTTCAGTTAAACCACCGTCTGTTGTTCTGTTTCTTCACATGTTAAATACAAGATGAGTGGGTTTGGAAGATTTGGGTTCATTAAAAGCACCTGATGGAGATGGCAAGAGTAAAGAAGAGTAAAGATTAGTAAAGAACTAGTAATTTA
This sequence comes from Mastacembelus armatus, assembly GCF_900324485.2. Lineage (NCBI taxonomy): Eukaryota > Metazoa > Chordata > Actinopteri > Synbranchiformes > Mastacembelidae > Mastacembelus > Mastacembelus armatus. The sequence continues at coordinate 19,539,697 of NC_046654.1, forward strand.
TGGATTATTTTTCAGATTGATTACTAAAATAATTAATTACTTGATTTATTAATTCTTCAGCAATATGGAATGAGTAATTAATTACTGTTTTACTGGGACAGCTGTGGAGGCAAAGCAGGTCTTCCACTAATCAAAGGTGCTGTGTTTTGATCTTCTCCTTCTTTAGTCCATATCTCAAATTGCACTTGAGCAAGACATCACTGGTGTATGAGCATGCGAACCATTGTGTGTGTGACAGCCTGATTTCTAGGGCAGCACCTTCCATGGCAGAGCTGTCATTGGTGTGTGATTGAGTGTGATTCTGTGCAAATAGGTGAATGGAAAATAGTGTAAAGTTATTTGAGTGCACTTGATTTTAGAAAAGCGCTATATAACACCATTTACTATTTAAGCAACTTGCCCAACACTGCTGACAGTAAATTGAGCATCTTTAGGCTTTGAATAGCTGGTTGAATAAAAAAGGAACCAAACCTCTCCTTAAATTCTTACATTCTGTTTCTATTTTAGTGTTCTTGAAATGCACAATTTACAAAACTGGCAAGGCACCCAGAACACAGAGCTACAATGGTTTTTTTGTGTACATTTGTTTGCATGTTTTTTGCCTTCTTATTTTCAGTGAGCTGAGGCAGTAGTTTCTTGAGCCAAACCTGACTTCACAACATGTTACATAAAAGAAAAAAAGAATTTAGTTTGGGCTCATGAGAAATTCATAACCAAAACTTTAGACATGGTTAAATGTGTAAGGAGTTTTGCCAAGAAGCAAATGCTGTAGATAGGTGGAAGGATGGACAGAGCAATAGCTTGAGTTAAAAAAAGACTGTTTTTTCAGTTTGCTGTTAAGTAATGAAGTAAGGGTAAAATAGCTCCATAAAAAGTGTAAAAAGAGGAGAAAAGCATTTAATATAATGTTCTGATTCTGTTGGTTAAGTAAAGAAATGAGACAAAAATTCTCAAAAATGAGGAAAAAGTATTTTGTACTGAAATTTGATATTTGAAAATTTAAATAAGTTGATTTTGTTTTATTCCTTGTCACATTTCAGTTTGACTAAGCCTAGCCTCTATTTTTGTAAATATTGGCTAGATAATCCCAATTAACATTAAGTTTAATTTCAGAACTATAAAATTATGGAGTTTCATCTTAAAATATGGAGGCATTGGTGCCACGACCACTATTATTTGTACCAGCCACTTTAAAATCTTCTGGCAATTGGCCAGAACTGGCCCTGCTCACCATTTTTTTACATGCAAAGGAGGTACAAAAGAACTACAGATATATGTGAGGTGCTTGACATATGTGATATATTCCATTTTCCATCTTTGCCTACAGCCTGTTCATTTAGAACAATAATGGTTAAATAGTTGTTGGTTGATGTGATTTAAGGAGGCTTTACCGCTGTAGTGGACCTGTGACCAGTCAGGTATGCATGGAATGGAGAAGATACAGAACAGACAAAAACTGTAGCATACTCTCACATCCAAATAAATATTCAAGGGAAACAATTATCTTTCGTTTTGAGGTATCTGATAATGGGCCATCACAAATTCTGGGTAGGATGTGCTTGGTGACAATTATTGAGCCCAGTTCTGCTGGAGGTTTCTTCCGTTAAAGGGGCTATTTCCTCTCCACTGTCGCCAAGTGCTTGTTCATAAGGGATTTGTTGGATGTTTTTGTTTTTGTAAAGTGCTTTGAGATAATTGTATTATGATTTTGTGCTATACAAATAAAACTGAATTCAATTCAATTCAATTGAATTGAATTATGCACTTGAAATACTGGAATGGAACCTCCTATTTATCTGTCTTTACTTATTTTACTATTATACATTTATTGTTATTATACATTACAAATTTCAAATTCTCATCTACTGATCTTTTCTGTTTATAGCAGAAGACTTGCTGGTGTGCGTGTTGCAGACATGAGCAGCAAGACTCTCCCAGCACCAATCCCTTTTCACCCATCCATCCAGCTGGCCAACTACTCCCTTTTTCAGAGCTCCTCAGGCCTCCAGCTGCCAGCAGATCATTTTCACAGCATCTACAGCTTTAGTGCCCTACATGCTATCCACCTACACCAGTGGACCCTTGGCTACCCGGCTTTGGCCGTGCCCCGCTGCACCATCTCCAAGCTGCCTGCTCAGTTCCCCTCCATGGCTTCCATCCCCATATTCCCTCACCTATTACAGCACAAACAGGATTTAGAAGGCCCACATCAGAGCTCCAAGAACAAGCCACGCTTTGACTTTGCCAACTTGGCAGCAGCAGCCACCGAGGACAATCATCTGAACGCAGAGGACCTGAGCATTATGAGTGCTACTGCAGGGCAGGCATCAACTCACCACCTAGGATGCCTCATTGATGTGACCAAACTCTCCTCACCAGAGCGCAAGTCCAGTCGAGGCCGTGTGCCCTCCAAGATCAAGAAAGAATTCATCTGTAAGTTCTGTGGCCGTCATTTTACCAAATCCTACAACCTTTTGATCCATGAGAGGACACACACGGATGAGAGGCCATATACCTGTGATATTTGCCACAAGGCCTTCAGAAGACAGGATCACCTTAGAGACCACAGGTGAGAGCCAGGTTGTAAAACAATCTAAACAAAAAATATTGTTTTAGCTGCATGAATAAAAGGCTACTAAACATATAACCCATCTATTTTGCCATCTATACTTCTATCTATACGAGCATTTGATAAATACTGTAGGCAAGTGTGTGTAGTGCGTATAAAAGGTGAATTACAATTTCAGTTTTTGGACTGTGTCTACAGAGTATATCTTCACACTTACGTACTGAGTGTAGGTCACCTACAGTTTGGCAACCCTCAGATCACTCTAATTACATCTGTAACATGGAATAAAATAGACCTGAGTGTGAAAATGTGTTTCTGAACGACACTGCTGAAATGCTTCTGTATAGGCATGCTGTAAAGCTTAATGGAGAAAGGTTTATTGTGGTTGCTAATGCTAATAATGAACAGGAAATATCAAATATACCAGAATTAACAGAAATCAACTTGCATTTCAATACCCGCATGCACACATAAAAAATGTTAAAATTGGATTTCACACTCAAAGCACTATGGATTGATTTAATCAGTGTACTTTTTTAGTATGAATTCCTATGTGTCAACCCTGTGATAAACTGGTGACATGTCCAGTGCCAGCTGGGACTGGCTCCAGCACCCCTAGATAAACGATGGAAGACTAGATGTACTTTTTTGAGTGACAAGTTTGGTCCTGAAGTTTGACAAACCAAATACACCATTTAGTGACATATCTGACATAATTCTCCCTAAATGCTAACAAGCTGCTCTGTTTTTCCTTCAGGTACATTCATTCCAAAGAAAAGCCTTTCAAATGTCAAGAGTGTGGAAAGGGCTTTTGTCAGTCCAGGACTCTGGCTGTCCACAAAACATTGCACATGCAGGTCAAGGAACTGAAGCCAGTCAAGATCAAATGAATCACTCTGCCAGCAGTAAGGGACGAAGACACTGGAAAAACATCATCAAAGACAAAAACACAGAATATCCAAAGATTTAGCAGGTCCCTCTGTTTCTGTATGAGCACTCCTCAAGGGTAAAACTCTTAAATAATATATAAATGAGCCTTAATAAAGAAGTGTCTGCTTAGTTATGAGAAAAGAAGCCGATGGATGTGGAGAATGTGGAATTCATCTAACAAAAAAAACAAAACAAACTCTGGCTTCAAATATTTGCTCAGACTTATTATCCAAAGACTCTAGAAAAGAGACATGATATGAATTAAAAGAAAAAAACTGAGAATGAAAAAAGCAATGTTAGCATAGAGTCCAACCTTTTTAATATCACATTCCATTATTTTTGTAACAGACGCATTATATCAAAATATATTTTGCACTTTAATCTGATTGATTATTTACATGTATCGCTGGATTTCTTAAATATTTTCAAAATGAATAATCATCTCTAAATAAAATATTTTACTGTATAATAACTTTGTGTGTTTTTCTGATTGAAACATTTTAGCAGGTAAGAATTTAGGTGGGGAATTTAAGTACATGTAATTCAATTGACTGCATAGTGTTTCAATAATTGGGATGATGATTGTGACATGATCACAGATCGACTGCTTTTTTCCTGCTTATTTAATCTAATTTTGGACATTTTCTCTACATTTTAAAAACTAACTAACTAACTAGGCTTTTGAATATTTTAAGGGGAAAACAGTAGTGACAAGTAGTGACAGCAAACAACCCAACTGTTGTTGAAATTCTGCAATAAAGAACTGTAAATTTAAGTTCATGATGAGTCAAAGAAATCAAGGAAACTACCAAGTAGTTGTAGTTGTTGAGATATTTCAGTCTGGACCAAAGTATTGGACCAACCAAATGATAATGTAATTTTAGTGTTGATACTGCATGGCTAAAAATACAGTGTATTAAAACTCCACTGAACCTATCCAAGCTCTCTTTGGGTGAAAGGCAGGGATACAACCTGCCTCAATCCTGTTCCTCAAGGCACCCTGCCGTAGACTTAAATAAGAGGTTCGGAACCTCCGGCTGTAGTCTACTCGATCCTAGACGTAAGAGTCCGGGACTCAGGGTCGTCTCTGCAGATAGTCTGTGTTGAGGTACTTTTAGTCCACCAGGGATGGGACACACTGAAAGTAGGGGACCCACAAATATGGGTCAGCGTGGTCTGATAGTCGATATCATGAGGGGCAAATATGGTGACAAAGCGGTGGCATGCCTCTCATTTTGATTCTTGCTTATGTATTTTTAACTTGTCTTTTATTTCTGTAAAGCACATTGAATTACTCTGTGTATGAATTGTGCTATATAAATAAACTTGCCTTGCCTGGACAGGTCACCAGTCCATCGCAGGATCACACAGAAACAAACAACCACTCACACTCATTCCTATGGTCAATTTCAAATCACCAAGCAACCTAACTTATGTTTTGTACTATAGGAGGAAATAGGAGAACCTGAAGAAAACCCAAGAGAGCCCAGAGAGAACATGCAAACTCCACACAGAAGTGCCTCTGCCAGGTTTCAAACCAGGAACCTTCTTGCTGTGAGCCACCAAACTGCCAGAATATCAGTCAAATCTTTCTAATCTTGCCTTCATAGCTGAGTACCTCTTAGAAGCTAGTTACAAGCATTTTGCTAAGGTTTGGACTAATAATAAATGACCAGGCCCAAAACCAGTCCCATTTTACTTCAACAACACGTTAACATGAATTTTCATACCATTCCAGAAAACTTTATTCTTATGGTGGTCAAGTAGCAGTTTTTATTTTTAATTCCTGAATGTTCCAACAGGACATAAATAATGGCTTTTGTCATCATTCAGTTTAAAGGGTTACCACAAGCTTCAAGTGCAACTTCAGTATTAGATCTCTGCTGAAAGTATAAACTGTATTCTTCCATTTCTGGTGTTTTGATGATGTTGCTGAAGATCACTGTAAAAGGATTTCATTTGGGTTATAAGTATTATGCATGCCCCAGAGAAATGGCATGAAACGTCAAACTTCATCATAGAATTTACTCACTATTTCTGCGTGTGTGGATGATGGCATGTTACGCAGGTGAGGAAGAGCGTTGTATGTTCCAGGCAGCGATGAAGAGTTTACTTTGTCCTCAGAGGAAAAATGCAACTGTATGATGACTGTGACGAATGTATGCATCTGCATTGCATTGCAGTAATTCCCTCTCAGCCACATTCCTGTCTAAAAAGCTTATTATGTGGGTCTTTGTCCAGGTCTTTGTCTTCTCAGGTAAATTACATGATTATTTATGATCAGACACACCTTCCTGCATATGTCTTTTCTAAACAAAAAGTGTGTTAGAAAATTTAAATCAGTGCATTGTTTTCTGTGAATGAGTGAACAAAATGACTTTCACATCACTGTGAAGCAAACACTTTACACTACAAGATGCATTTCTTAAAAGTCTTGTGAACTAACGTTCTGTATGTGTTTTATGGTCTTATTTCAGTGACTTAAAAATTGTAGTTTTTCACTAACCATGCACACGATCATGTATAAACTTGCTGCTCACATACAGTGGGTACGGAAAGTATTCAGACCCCTTTAAATTTTTCACTCTTTGTGTCATTGCAGCTATTTGCCAAAATCAAAAAAGTTCATTTTATTTCTCATTAATGTACACTCAGCACCCCATCTTGACAGAAAAAAACAGAAATGTAGAAATTTTTGCAAATTTATTAAAAAAGAAAAACTGAAATATCACATGGTCGTAAGTATTCAGACCCTGTGCTCAGTATTGAGTAGAAGCACCATTTTGAGCTAGTACAGCCATGAGTCTTCTTGGGAATGATGCAACAAGTTTTTCACACCTGGATTTGGGGATCCTCTGCCATTCTTCCTTGCAGATCCTCTCCAATTCTGTCAGGTTGGATGGTGAACGTTGGTGGACAGCCATTTTCAGGTCTCTCCAGAGATGCTCAATTGGGTTTAGGTCAGGGCTCTGGCTGGGCCAGTCAAGAACGGTCACAGAGTTGTTCCGAAGCCACTCCTTTGTTATTTTAGCTGTGTGCTTAGGGTCATTGTCCTGTTGAAAGGTGAATCTTCGGCCCAGTCTGAGGTCCTGAGCACTCTGGAAGAGGTTTTCTTCCAGGATATCTCTGTACTTGGCCACATTCATCTTTCCTTCAATTGCAACCAGTCATCCTGTCCCTGCAGCTGAAAAACACCCCCACAACATGATGCTCCCACCACCATGTTTCACTGTAGGGATTGTATTTGGCAGGTGATGAGCAGTGCCTGGTTTTCTCCACACATACCGCTTAGAATTAACGCCAAAAAGTTCAATCTTGGTCTCATCAGACCAGAGAATCTTGTTTCTCATAGTCTGGGAGTCCTTCATGTGTTTTTTGGCAAACTCTATGCAGGCTTTCATGTGTCTTGCACTGAGGAGAGGCTTCCGTTGGGCCACTCTGCCATAAAGCCCCGACTGGTGGAGGTTGACTTTGTGGAACTTTCTCCCATCTCCCTACTGCATCTCTGGAGCTCAGCCACAGTGATCTTTGGGTTCTTCTTTACCTCTCTCACCAAGGCTCTTCTCCCACGATTGCTCAGTTTGACTGGACGGCCAGGTCTAGGAAGAGTTCTGGTCATCCCAAACTTTTTCCATTTGAGGATTATGGAGGCCACTGTGCTCTTAGGAACCTTGAGTGCTGCAGAAATTCTTTTGTAACCTTGGCCAGATCTGTGCCTTGCCACAATTCTGTCTCTGAGCTTCTTGTGCAGTTCCTTCGACCTCATGATTCTCATTTGCTCTGACATGCACTGTGAGCTGTAAGGTCTTATATAGACAGGTGTGTGCCTTTCCTAATCAAGTCCAATCAGTTTAATTAAACACAGCTGGACTCCAATGAAGGAGCAGAACCATCTCAAGGAGGATCAGAAGAAATGGACAGCATGTGAGTTAAATATGAGTGTCACTGCAAAGGGTCTGAATACTTACGACCATGTGATATTTCAGTTTTTCTTTTTTAATAAATTTGCAAAAATTTCTACATTTCTGTTTTTTTCTGTCAAGATGGGGTGCTGAGTGTACATTAATGAGAAATAAAATGAACTTTTTTGATTTTGGCAAATGGCTGCAATGACATAAAGAGTGAAAAATTTAAAGGGGTCTGAATACTTTCCGTACCCACTGTATTATTGTAGCCCAGTTTGTGCTGATTACAGTGTTATCAGACTTTAGCCATTCATAGGTTTAAAAGACACTGAAAAAAGCACAAATGTCAGGGCATGACCAAACTTCTCCAGGGCCCCAAAACACCCTCACACCCCAGAGGGTTAAAAGTTCAGATCTTAACTCAAGCTCAAGCATGCTGCCTTTTCAAAATAAAAGCCTTTTTTTACAGGGTTTCAAAATAAAAACAAATAAATGCTTATATGTGCACTTTTCCAGGCTTTTCAGCAATGCACATCACTTTTTTCTTCATTCATACTGCTTTCATTCCTTAATTTCTTCCCTTTTTTCAGTCCTTCCTTCTTCTATATCTAACATATTCCAGCTTTGGTTGCACATCATTTACCTTTTGTATTTTTCAGCAATGTTTATCAGTTTTAAACTATACATTCTTTCGTACTGTAAATTAATTCTATAGTTTTACTTTATTTTGCTCTGTTTTTATTCTTCCCTTTCTTCCTTCAAGTATTTTTAATTCCTTTAATTCTTCCTTCTCCTCTATCTTACAAAAACGTTCATTCACTACACCTTGTTGTATGTAAGTTTACAACACTTCCTTCTTTAGCAATTTTAAGCACATTTTTTCTACTTCCTTCTTTGGCTGAACATCATTCTCTTTCTACCCTTTTCAGTATTGTTCAATAATATTCTTAGCTAAACAAGTTAAACTTCGAACTCCAGTTTTCCGTTTCAGCTTCCAGGATTACTCAGCATTGCGTTTCAGCTTTTTCTGCACTTCATTTCAGCATTTTTCAGCATTGTTGGCCAGCTTCTTTCAGCTTTCAGCATTCACACGCATTTTCCACAGGAAATGCATTTAGTCTAGTCATCTCTAATTTTCACTTGTTTTTCAGCATTCTCCTTTCATTTGTCACTTTTATTAAGATAGTGGAATCCTGTTGCACCTGGAATTGTGGACTTAAAGACCAGTAAAATTGTTAGGGTCATTTTGTATAACAAAGCTGCTTTTTATGCCACAAGCAGTTACAGAGCTTCAAATGGTAGATTGCACTTTGGCACTTTGTACATGGGCAGGCACAGATAGCAGTTCAAGTTTTTTTCTGTATCTGTTTATGTATGTTTGTGCTAGCATGTTTAAAGCGTCATGCAGGAAGAAGGCTGCTGGTCCACGGAAAGGAGGAGAGCTGAGCAGATGGTCGGCCTGTTGCTCACAGTTCCTACTGTAGTCAGGAACTCATTAGTCTGTCAACTCGCTGAATAACCAGTGACACAGATATTCACGCACAACTGGACACCTGGAGATGGCAGACGATGCTTATGCACAATGGCCTCCTGTTCTCATGCTACTGGCAACATTAGAGAAATTACCTACTCTTAATAACAGTACAGAAAAAGTAGGGAACCACAATACTCTAAGTACCAAGGCTACACTGGTGGGGACCAGAGGTCATGCCTTAACACATGGTCACTTTAGAGCTTGATTGCATATTTTTAGTGTTCTTTAGAATACCAATCATGCACCAAAGAGTTACCCTATGCCCTAAATCATGGTCTTTGGTTGTTCCTCTTATATTATTGTCAAGCATAGTATTGTTAATAATATCATATCTTGGTTTTTGTTTGTTTTTTTCTGAATAAGTGACGCCACACAGCATATTCCATTATTCATAGGCCCAGGAAATTAGGAAAAGGTGTGTGAATGGGTTGGCAATGTCAGGCGACTGGAAATGGAGATAATGTTGGATGGTGTCCACTAACCTCTGTCTAAAGATAGAGGACAGAGGAAAAATGGAAAAAATGGAAAATTAGCAGACTTGAGACAGAAATTATGACCATAGATGAATAGAACCATGATAGAACCATATCTGTATGCCAGGGATATTAATGGCATGTTAGTCAAACATTGTAAGCCTGGGTACAGTCAAAAAATATAAAATAAACAAAAGTCCCTTTATGTCCTGTCACTCTGCATTTTAAATACTGGCCTTCCCTCTTTCATGCTTGGATTGATGTAGACAGAAAGCCTAATGCTGTCTTTCAATTCAATTTAGTTTTATTTGTAAAGCGCCAAATCACAATACAATCATCTCAAGGCACTTTACAAAAACAATAACAAAAAAAAAACAACAAATCCTTTATGAGCAAACACTTAGCGACAGTGGAGAGGAAAAACTCCCTTTAACGGAAGAAAAAACCTCCAGCAGAACCAGGCTCAGTTTGGGCGGCCATCTGCCTCGACCAGTTGGGGTGAGTGGATTCTGTAATGAATTATAACAGCTAAGGAATAGGCCCGCCTTTTATCTAGTCTGTCTAAAGACAATACTCTCATGTCCCTGTGTACACTGAAATAGCTGCTGTCCTTCATGATCTTTCCACACCTGTTGCATAGATATTGCATTTGAAAATTGTTTAAATTTAAGTAATGGGGCACAAAAGCAACTTCTCTGTAAAACTGGAATTAGTACATTTCACACGGTCTCTTAAAACACTCCATGAATAAACCCTGTGTGACTGAACATAACAGTAAGTACAAACAGCTTATTGGGGTGGATGTTTACTGTATAATCTCCCTCAGGGAAATGACTTTTACCCCCATCTCTGTCTTTACCTCTGTGTCCTCTGGGCCTGGAGGAAATGTCATTCACTGCTACTGTCCTGACTGAATGATTTAGGAAGGGCTGGCAGAGGGCATGAAGCATTAAGGTGGTGCTTAACTCAGTAGACGGTGCTCTGGGCCAATGATACATTTATGGTTTCCGACCAGAAGGGCAAGTCGAAGGTTGGCAGGATGAATGGACAGTGAACTGACAGATACAGAGCCAGGAGGGACTAGCTTTTCCCCAACAGGCTTCCTCCAGTGAGGAAGGAAAACTGAAGAAAAGCCCCCCAATCCCACCCCCTTCCAACAGTTATAGAAGATGGCTCAGAGCAGGCCAGGAAGGTGAAAGCAAATCTTGATGAAAATCACTTCCACATAGTTAATAGCCTCTTCACCCAGCTGCAGCATGGCTTTATAAAAATTTCCCTTCTCACCCTTATGGGTGGTGTGTGTGTGTCTTCCTCAATCTCAGGTCCTCTACCAGAGGCCTGGGAGTTTGAGGGTTCTTCGCAGTATCTTAGCTGTTCCTAGCACTGCGCTCTTGTTCCTGGGATCTGTTGGAGCCACTCTCCCAGTTTGGGGTTCACAGCCCCGAGGGTGCCGATTACCACGGGGACCACTGTTGCCTTCACCTTCCACATCTTTTCTAGCTCTTCTTTAAGCCCTTGGTATTTCTCCAGCTTCTCATGTTCCTTCTTTCTGATGTTGCTCTCACTCTCACAGAGAGTCAAAATTGGCCTCCTCCATCTCTCTCAGCACTGGTTCCCCACAGGGGAGCCCTCTCCTGTAATGCCTGTATCTATACGACTGTTCACCTGCCTTCCCATATATTTTCCCATCAGATGACATCACCACCATCGGGCTCATCTCAGGGGAGGACAAGTCGGCATACAGGCAGGAGGTGCAGAGACTTTCTGTGTGGTTCTCGACAAACAATGTCACACTGAACACATCAAAGACAAAAGGAGATGGTCACTGACTTTGGGAGGAAGCGTGTGACAGACCCTCCTACCCTCTCCATCAACAGACAATGTGTGGAAAGGGTGCAGACCTTCAAACTGCTGGGGGTGCACCTCTCTCTCTTTGGGAGCCCAACTCCACAGCTATTATAAACCATGCAGAACAGAGATTGCACTTCTCCAGAGTGCTCAAGAACACCAGCAGCTGCTGGTGTCGTTCTATAGGGCTATCATAGAGAGTATGTCCTCACATACTGTGTCTCTGTGTGGTATGCAGGATGCACAGCAGCAGACAAAAAAGCCCTACAAAAACTCATAAAGTCGGCTTAAAATTGGCATAATTCTGCATGGACAGATTTATTTGCCTTACTGACAATGATGCTGGTTTACCAATTCAGTTCAATTCAATTCAATTTTATTTGTATAGCGCCAAATCACAATACAAATCATCTCAAGGCACTTTCTCTTTAACGGAAGAAAAAACCTCCAGCAGAACCGGGCTCAGTTTGGGCGGCCATCTGCCTCGACCGGTTGGGGTGAGTGGATAGAGCAGAGAGAAAAGAAGAGCAACAATAAACAACAAATAGACACTGCAGGTTGGTGGGACCAGTAACTGCACATCAGCGATATACAGCTCCAGGACCAGGGACACCTGCAGAAGGTACAGAGAGAACAGAGAGAGAGGGAGAGAGCACAAACTAGGGGAGAGAGAGAGCACAAGGTTAGTAACATTCAATGGTGGAATATACATGAGGTGGGAGGAGATGAAGAGAGGGGAGGGGAAGGGAAAGGGGGGGGGGTTAGGGTAGGGGAGCTCAGTGCACCGATGGTCCTCGGGCAGTCTAGGCCTATAGCAGCATAACTAAGGGATGGTTCAGGGTTGCCTGAGGCCAGCCCTAACTATATGCTTTGTCAAAGAGGAAGGTTTTAAGTCTAGCCTTAAAAATACAGAGAGTGTCTGCCTCCTGAACCCAGGCTGGGAGCTGGTTCCATAGGAGAGGAGCTTGATAACTAAAGGCTCTGCCTCCCATTCTGCTTTTGGAAACTCTGGGAACCACAAGTAGACCTGCACTCTGAGAGCGAAGTGGTCTATTGGGATAATATGGTACTATGAGGTCTTTGAGGTATGAAAGAGCTGGATTATGAAGGGATTTGTATGTGAGAAGAAGGATTTTAAATTCTATTCTATATTTTACAGGGAGCCAATGAAGAGAAGCCAATATAGGAGAAATATGATCTCTCTTGCTAGTTCCTGTCAGGACTCTGGCTGCGGCATTCTGGATTAATTGGAGGCTTTTTATGGAGATATTGGGACATCCAGATAGTAATGAGTTACAGTAATCTAGCCTTGAGGTAACAAATGCATGGACTAGTTTTTCTGCATCATTTTGAGACAGGATGTTCCTAATTTTGGAAATGTTGCGCAGGTGAAAGAATGCAGTTTTAGAGATTTGTTTTATGTGTGAGTTAAAGGACATGTCCTGGTCAAAAATAACTCCAAGGTTTTTTACAGTAGTGCTAGAGGCCAGGGTTATGCCATCTAGAGTAGCTATAATTTGAGAAAAGTTATTTCTGAGATTTTTTGGCCCAAATATAATGACTTCTGTTTTCTCCGAGTTTAAAAGTAAAAAGTTACTGGTCATCCAGGCCTTTATGTCAGTTAGACAGGCTTGAAGTCTGGTTAACTGGTTTGTGTTAACAGGTTTAATAGATAGATATAACTGAGTGTCATCTGCATAGCAGTGGTAATTAATAGAGTGCTTCCTAATGACATATCCTAAAGGAAGCATGTACAGGGTGAACAGAATCGGTCCTAGCACAGAACCTTGTGGAACTCCATAACTAACTTTTGTTCGTGTGGAAGGTTCATCATGGACATGAACAAACTGGAATCTGTCCGATAAATAGGATTGGAACCACTTTAACGCTGTTCCTCTGATACCAATCACATGCTCCAGTGTCTGTAATAAGATGTTGTGGTCAATGGTGTCGAATGCTGCACTAAGGTCTAGGAGGACAAGTATAGAAACAAGTCCATTATCTGAGGCTAAGAGAAGATCGTTGGTAACTTTCAACAGTGCTGTTTCTGTACTATGATGTGCTCTAAATCCTGATTGAAAATCTTCAAATAGTTCATTCCTGTGTAAGTGGTCTGATAGCTGCTTAGCAACAGCTTTTTCTAGGGTTTTAGAAATAAATGGCAGGTTGGATATTGGTCTATAATTAGCCAAGACTCCTGGATCAAGACTAGACTTTTTGAGTAAAGGTTTGATTACTGCAGTCTTGAAGGCCTGTGGTACGTAGCCTGATACTAGAGATAAATTTACCAAGTCTAATAAAGATGAGTTCATTAATGGCAGGGTGTCTTTAAGCAGTCTAGTCGGGATGGGGTCTAGGAGACACGTTGATGATTTCGATGAAGCACCTACTGATGTAAATTCAGAGAGATCTATGGGAGAGAAGCAGTCTAAACATAACTGAGGTTCTACAGATGATTCAAGAGCTACTGTAGTAGAAGATTCATTTATTGCAGGTATAGGAAGCATCTGCTGAATTTTATCTCTAATAGTTGTGATTTTATTTGTAAAGAAACTCATAAATTCATCACTGCTGAGAGCTAAGGGAACACTGGGCTCAACAGAGCTGTGACTTTTTGTCAGCCTGGCTACAGTGCTGAAAAGAAACCTGGGATTGTTCTTATTTTCCTCTATTAGTGATGAATAGTATGCAGTTCTGGCTTTATGGAGAGCTTTTTTATATGTTAAACGGTTTTTCCAGGCTAGATAAAATTCCTCTAAATTTGTGGAACGCCACTTCCTTTCCAGCCTTCGTGATGCCTGCTTTAAGGTACGAATATGTAAATTATACCATGGGGCTAATCTCTTCTGATTCACTAACTTCTTTTTCAGAGGGGCCACAGTATCAAGAGTATAACGCAGTAAGGCTACAGCACTGTCAACAATATGATCAATTTGGTAGGGAGTGGGATTGAGGCAGCTGCCCTCCACTGTGTTGACACATGGCATAGATGTAATCTATGGATAAAAAATGGGTGCAAATTAGATGATAATGAAGTCTGGAGATGTAAAGAAAATAAAAATAGTGTTACCTAAAAGTTTGTGCAGCTGGACTGATGCATGATAATGTGCATATATCAGCAGGGGGAATGGTAGTGATGATAGACAAAGTATTTACAGCATATGGCTTCACAAACTACTCAAAAAAATGTTGCCAACAATGTGAAATTTGTGCAAAAATAATCCACAGGGACAGATCATGTCTGAAAGTTTCCACTACCTGAATATCTTTTTCAACACATTTGCATGGATTTCATTGAACTGAATAATTGTGAGGGAAAGAAATACTGTTTTGTGATCATTGATGCATTAACAAAATGGACTGAAGTGTTTCCAGCAAAGCATCCTGATGCACTAGTAGTAGCTAAAGCTTTAACGACTATTATTCCCCGGTTTGGAATACCAGAAAAGATTTATTGTGATAATGGTGAAGTATCATTGTTCATATCATCCACAATCAGCAGGACTGGTGGAAAGAACAAATCAAGTCAAAATTGAGGAAAAGTATGGCAGGAACAGGGAAAACATGGATGCAATGTTTACTGATTGTGATGCTACATATGCATATAACTCCAAGTGTAAATGGATTGTCACCATTTGAAATGCTGTATGAAAGATCATATCATCTGCCGGAATATAAGCCATTTGTTAAAGATGATGCTCACATGACGGAGACCATTGCAGACTATATGGCAAAAATGTTGTTTCTGTGACTAATGCACAACAGGAGGGTCCTGACATTGAATCAGATTCTAGAGTGAAAACAGGAGAGGAAGCAGTGGTATTCTCTGCGCTGGGAAGTACTGCTGTCTACGCCTACTGCTGTGAGAATTGCTGAACGAGTAAAAGTGCTGTCTGAGTAGCTTGTTGAATTGGTAGAGACTCTCTCCAAGCTCCAGCTGAACCTTTGGTGGACTCTGGCTACACAGGGGGGTAGTGATTACGGCGAGGCTGCAGGGGGAGTGGTGGTGCAGCGGCCAGAGGATCAGCGGCTGAGTTAGGGACAGGTGTAGGGGATGATTAATCACCGGCTCCTCTTGATATAGGAGGAGGAGAAAGAGACAGGAGGAAAGCAAGAGCCAGCCACAAGGAGAGCTGGAGCACCTGAGAATTGACGAAATCAATAAAAAAAGGTTAAAAACTGCACCAACAGTGTCTGTGTGGTTAAGTGGTGCTGCACAACAGGAACCTGCAGGTAGTTAGGACGGCTACACATATCTTTAATTAAAGCACGAGGAACTGATCCTCATTGTAAACCAAGACAGGGTAACTTTGTACATGATCAGTTTTTCACAAGGGGAGCGGATGTTGCTGGACAGGACCCCTTAGGAGTGATTAAAATAACACTAAACCTCAGCCTACTTCACAGGAGAATATTATTCCCACTCTCTTACCAACCCAGGCTACATCTGAAGTAGGTCTAGATATTGTTAAAATTGTTAATATTTCTAAGGTACTTTTGCCAGTGAAACCGGATTTACTGATAAAAATGAGTGGCTAGATTGGATCACTCATACTGCACAACAACTTAAAGTTTCAAACTGCTTGGCATGTGCAGCTGCTCGACCACAGCTGGGGACTTTGCCTTTTAGATTTACTCCATACAATGATCCAACTGGGTTGCTATATTCGTGAACCCATCTACAGCCCAGCCTGACCTGTGGTGGTACCGGGGAGAAAAGAAGCTATGGCCTAAACTCCCGTCTGAATGGCAGGGAACCTGTGCCTTGGTACAGTTGGTAATGCTTTTTTACATATTTCCAGTCTTTCATTAATTCCCAGGCTCCACACTGTGTGAAACGTAGCACAGGAATAGTAGGCAGCTTTGATGATATTGGAGTACCAAGGGGAGTTCCTGATGAGTACAAAGGTAGGAACCAAATTGGTGCTGGATTTGAGTCCTTCTTGTTTTGGTGAATGTCCATAAACAAAAATGTGGACTGAATTAATTACCTGTATTACCTGCAGAGATTTATAAATTATACTAGAGATGTGGTCAAAGGAATAGCAGAGCAATTAGATAAAACCAGCTTGATAGCATGGCAAAACAGAATGGCATTGGATATGCTGTTGGCGACCTGTCTACAAAATGTTCGGATCTGCCTGTTGCACTTTTATTCCTAATAACACCTCCCTGGATGGATCTGTAACTCGAGCATTACAGGGGCTGCAAGCTTTATCAGAACTAGCAGAGAATTCTGGCATCAATGATCCCTTCACTTCCTGGCTGGAGGGAATGTTTGGAAAATGGAGTGGCTTGGTACAATCTATTTTGATTTCTGTGGCAGTGATGCTTGCTGCTCTTGTCACCTGTGGATGTTGCTACATTCCCTGTATTAGAGGTCTTTGTCAAAGATTGATTGATATGGCCATAAATAAACCAAATGTATCAGTCCCTTTCACAGGATGACGAAGACCTTGAAGTCCCTTGACAGCAAGTGAATGAAGAGACTGAAATTGTTTTTACTGAATATGATCAATTTGTCTTAACCTCTGAACTGTGAGGCATTGTGGATTCAACATTGAAAGTCCAAAAGAGGAAATGACATTGTGATGATGTATTGAAGCCCATAAGGACACCAGGTGTCGTTGATATAAACACAGAGCCCGCCATCGTGGGTCTTACCTCCCTCAACGAGAGCTCTGTCCACTCCATAGCATGTTAGCCGGTCAAGCTGAATGGCGCAGTCCAGGACATTGCTGAAACCCAGTGTATGTCATTCGATGTTTGTTTGTGTATGTCTTTCCATGCATGTCTGTTTACAGTGGGTACGGAAAGTATTCAGACCCCTTTAAATTTTTCACTCTTTGTGTCATTGCAGCCATTTGCCAAAATCAAAAAAGTTCATTTTATTTCTCATTAATGTACACTCAGCACCCCATCTTGACAGAAAAAAAACAGAAATGTAGAAATTTTTGAAAATGTATTAAAAAAGAAAAACTGAAATATCACATGGTCATAAGTATTCAGACCCTTTGCAGTGACACTCATATTTAACTCACATGCTGTCCATTTCTTCTGATCCTCCTTGAGATGGTTCTGCTCCTTCATTGGAGTCCAGCTGTGTTTAATTAAACTGATTGGACTTGATTAGGAAAGGCACACACCTGTCTATATAAGACCTTACAGCTCACAGTGCATGTCAGAGCAAATGAGAATCATGAGGTCGAAGGACCCGCCCAAGGAGCTCAGAGACAGAATTGTGGCAAGGCACAGATCTGGCCAAGGTTACAAAAGAATTTCTGCAGCACTCAAGGTTCCTAAGAGCACAGTGGCCTCCATAATCCTCAAATGGAAAAAGTTTGGGACGACCAGAACTCTTCCTAGACCTGGCCGTCCAGCCAAACTGAGCAATCGTGGGAGAAGAGCCTTGGTGAGAGAGGTAAAGAAGAACCCAAAGACCACTGTGGCTGAGCTCCAGAGATGCAGTAGGGAGATGGGAGAAAGTTCCACAAAGTCAACTATCACTGCAGCCCTCCACCAGTCGGGGCTTTATGGCAGAGTGGCCTGACGGAAGCATCTCCTCAGTGCAAGACACATGAAAGCCTGCATAGAGTTTGCCAAAAGACACATGAAGGACTCCCAGACTATGAGAAATAAGATTCTCTGGTCTGATGAGACCAAGATTGAACTTTTTGGCGTTAATTCTAAGCGGTATGTGTGGAGAAAACCAGGCACTGCTCATCACCTGCCCAATACAATCCCTACAGTGAAACATGGTGGTGGGAGCATCATGTTGTGGGGGTGTTTTTCAGCTGCAGGGACAGGACGTCTGGTTGCAATTGAAGGAAAGATGAATGTGGCCAAGTACAGAGATATCCTGGAAGAAAACCTCTTCCAGAGTGCTCAGGACCTCAGACTGGGCTGAAGGTTCACCTTTCAACAGGACAATGACCCTAAGCACACAGCTAAAATAACAAAGGAGTGGCTTCGGAACAACTCTGTGACCGTTCTTGACTGGCCCAGCCAGAGCCCTGACCTAAACCCAATTGAGCATCTCTGGAGAGACCTGAAAATGGCTGTCCACCAACGTTCACCATCCAACCTGACAGAACTGGAGAGGATCTGCAAGGAAGAATGGCAGAGGATCCCCAAATCCAGGTGTGAAAAACTTGTTGCATCATTCCCAAGAAGACTCATGGCTGTACTAGCTCAAAAGGGTGCTTCTACTCAATACTGAGCACAGGGTCTGAATACTTACGACCATGTGATATTTCAGTTTTTCTTTTTTAATAAATTTGCAAAAATGTCTACATTTCTGTTTTTTTCTGTCAAGATGGGGTGCTGAGTGTACATTAATGAGAAATAAAATGAACTTTTTTGATTTTGACAAATGGCTGCAATGACACAAAGAGTGAAAAATTTAAAGGGGTCTGAATACTTTCCGTACCCACTGTATGTGAGCATGTGTCGATGTGTGTCTATGAGTGTATGTGTATGTAGGTTTGTGTGTGTGTCTGTCCAATTGTGCATCTGTGTATGTACAGTATGAGTATGTGTTTGTGTGCAACTGTGTGTACGTGTAAATCTGATTAAGTGCGTGCTTGCGTGTGTGTATACCTACATGTTTGTACATATGTCTATATATGTGTCTGTATGTATGAGTCTTTTTGGTTGCATCTGTGTATATATGTTTACATGTGTGTCATGATGGGTGAATTCTGTTTCCTGTTTGGACTTTTGTGTTGGTTTTTGGTTTCCAGTTTCACCTATGTTAGTCATAGGTAGTTTTATGTTTCATTAGTAAGATTACTTTCACCTGTCTTTCATTAGTCTTGTGCCCAAAGGTATAAATACCTCCTCCCTTGTATGGCGGTTTTTAGTGGAGTAGCGTTGTTACTGCTTATGTTAGTTTGTATCTTGTGCCAGAGTTGGTGAAGGAGAGATTTTTTGTTTGTACGTCGTGTAGCGAAGTAGTTCCGTGTTGGCGCTGAGTAGCGTGTTTAATCTTTTTGTATGACGAGTGGCGGAGTTTGGACTTTGTGTGTTCCCTGTCGGGTGGCAGGGTTTTGCACTTTGTATATTTGTATGCCGAGAGTATCTAGAGACAGCGTTATTTTGCCCCTGCCTGGTTTCTTGGAAATAAAAACTTGTACTTGGGTCCTGCACTCCTCTTCTTTATCATCACCATCCACTGTAACAGTGTGTCTGCATGCGTGTGACTGTGAATGTGTTTGCAAGTATATTCTCTATTACGTGTGTTTCTAAGTAACAAGAGCCATGCATGCATATGCATGTGTCTGTATGAATGAATGTGTGATTTGTGTGCATGTATGCAAATGTGTCTCTCTGTACATCTGTCCATGTGTGTATGTATGTGTGTATGTGTGAATGTCTTTTTGTCTATGTTTCCGTGTGTGTTTGTGTGTACATATTTGTTTTTGTGTAGTGTGTGTATCTGAATGCATCTGTATGAATGGATGCATGTGTGTCTGTATGTGTGAATGTTTGTGTGCATATGTAATCATGTGTGTGATTGTATGTGCCTGAGTACATCTGTACATGTGTGTCTGAGTGTCTGTGTATGCCTCTTCTTGTGTCCGTATGTATGAATGTTTGTGTGCATTTGTTTATTTATGTGTGTGTGTGAGTATGTTTGTTTGCATGTGTGTGTATGTGTTTGTGTTTCTTGAGTACCATGCGTGTTACTGTGATTGTATCTGTATGTATGAATGTTTGTGTGCCTCTGTGTGCATAGTGTGCACAGCAACCTCCCTGAACAAGATCCAGTATCCATTATAGTGTCAAACATCAAAGAAGTCTAAGGCATGAAGAATTGGACAGCACCAGACCTAGTCATGATCCGCAACTACTGGCTAAAGAAAGTAATCTCAATTCATGAATGCCTAGCTGCACAAATGAACCAGATGCTAGTGGGTAGGATGCTACAAATCAATGCTGCACACATGGATCCAGGAATTATTGAAATGGCACAACATTAACAGGAGTATAAAAGCCTTCTTTATGAATTCAGTGGAAATGTGGAAAGAAAACCTAGAGTCCAACTTCAAGCCAGTTGCCAAAAGTGGTTATGGATACTGACTATAGAATGGAGCAAACATTGACTCACTGATCCATACCACTGGGCTATATAGCAATGACGTTGGATTGTCATTCAGACTAGATAAGTGTGGTTGGATGGTAACAAGAAGAGTCATTATGGACACACTGGACATTGACAGGAGGACTCCATAACAGGAGTATGTTTCAGGGTTCCTCCTGGCATTAAGGGACCTCCTGTGTGCCTCCGAAGACGATACTGAGGCACTCGCCTTAACATAGAGATGAGGCATGTCTCGTTGGACCTCCGAGCCGGCAATGATCCAGTTGAGACCAGAGAGGATCGCCGTCGACGGGAACAGTGGCTGTTTGCTGTCCGATGATGAAGGTGATCACTGAACGCCGGTAGCAGGATTGCAGGAGACGTAGGAGAGAGACCGGGAGGAGACTGGAGTGAATACCACCTGCAGAGTAAGTTTAAGATAAGTAGTTGTTTTTAGTTCAGCTTTGGAGAGCTAAAGGTACAGTACTACTGGGAAGGCAGACTAGACGAACTGGCGATGTGACTGAAGAAAACCAGAGCTTTTATGGCTGGAAATCCCACTCTCTCTCCTGCCGCACCTGCAAAGTATCAAATTGACAAGACACACAGACACGGAAGGAGAAGGAGTTAGACACAAGGGAAGGGAGAAAGAGAGGCGAAACTGCCCCTCGTGGCAGGAGGGTGATACTGCCACCTCATGACAAAAGGCAGAGGTGTTTAGCCCTGCTGCAGCCTCCGACGCCGGCTCTCCCGTCCCAGTCTCCAATGCCAGTTTCCCAGTATGAAACCCTGGCTAGCCTGCCTGTGTTCCCAGCTAGCACACAAGTATCCCCAGCTAGCACACCAGTATCCCCAGCTAGCCTGCCTGTGTCCCCAGCTAGCACATCAGTGTTCCCGGCTAGCCTGCAGCCTGAAACCCCAGCCAGAGTGCCTGACTTCCTGGGCCAGAGTGCCTGACTTCCTGGGCCAGAGTGCCTGCATCACCGACTGAAGTGCCAGAATCCCCAGCTAGAGTGCCAGAGTCCACGGCTAGCCCTTCGCCAGAGTCCACGGCTAGTCCCAAGTCCTGCAGCCTCCGTGACAGTGCCACCACTCTGTGAAGAGGCAGTCTGCAGAACCCCAGTCTCCTCTCCAGCTTTCTGAACCTCAGTGCGTAGACAAAGCCATCCCTGCTGAGGTTCCACACCAGCTTCCAGAACCTCAGTGTGCCGACAAAGCCGTCTCTGCTGAAGTTCCTCTCCAGAATCCCAGACCTCTGTGCGCTGACAAAGCTGTGCCTGCTGAGGGTCCATCCCCACCTCCCGAGCCTCAGTGTGCTGTCCCTGCTGATTGCTCCAGCTGCAATGACCCAGTGGATCGGTCAGCGCTGCCGATCTCATCACTTTTCCCGAACCTCAGCAGGCCGATGAGGATGTCACCGCTGAGGTCTTGTTTCTTCTTCCCGAACCTCAGCAGGCCGATGAGGACGTCACCGCTGAGGCCATGTTCCTATTTCCCGGACCTCAGCGCGCCAATGAGGACATTACTGCTAAGGCTGCATTCCTGCTACCCAGACCTCAGCGTGCAGACAAGGGTGTCACCGTTGAGGTTGTGCTCCTGTTCCCTGGACCACAGGGTGTCGAAGAGGACGTCTTCGCTGAGGCATCACCTCTGCTCCCTAGGTCCCAGAGTGCCGATGGCAGTGTTCCTCCAGGGATCCCATCTCCAGAGCCTGATCTTCACCTCTGTGGGTCAGCAGGACCTGCAACCTACAACCAAGGACCTCCTCCTTCACGTTGAATCTCGTAAGTTGGCTCCAAACTTTATTGGCTCATTTCCGGTTAAAATTTTTTTTAACCCAGTGTCTGGGTCCCTTCAAGTACATCCGTCTTTCCATACCAGCAGGATTAAGCCACACAAATCAAATGGGTAATTAGTTCCACTTGTCTTGTTAGCTCCACCCTACCTACCTAACAGTTGCCTGCCTGTGCCCTACTGGACTTCTGTCTGTGTTTTGACCTGCCTTTGCCTTGCCCAAACTGTACTTTTGCCAGCCTCTGCTTTGCAGTGGAAAAAAGTGTTTTTATTGAAGTATCTGCATTGCTCTGTTCTGTGCTGTTGGGTCTGCTCACTTCACGGGACATTAAACATCATTTAGTATATTTAATCTGTGTGTTGAATAAAGACATAAAAATTGATTGTATTTTCTCAGCTTGGAAATACTGCTTGTTGATATTTGTGACTTCAGTGAGGAGCTGATTACATTTCATGGCCAATTTATGCAGAAAACTAGGAAATTGACAAATTGACACTGTACAGTGTTAAATTCCTTCTGTCTGTTCCATACATCACTGAGAACATTTTAATGCCATTAGTAATCATAAATCTTCATTCCTAAGCATCCACCAAAAAAATTGCAGGCTTAGTTATGACACTAGTCATGCTATCTGCAGTGTAAATACTTGGGTGTGTGTTTTTATTTGGCATCTCCCAGCAGTACATTCCATCATAGCGAAACAGCTTAACCACAATACAACTTCTGTTCTAGAGATTAAACAAAAGGAGGTTTGTGCTGTCGGTCTGTCAGAGAGGTTGAATTGCTGCAGGCAAAAACTCCACATGGCTGATGTACTGTTATTATTTATATAAAACAGCATCAGAAAACTGACGGAGAGAGCTGTTGTTGCACAAAGGTGTCAAAGTATATGTTGATGGTAAACCCAAATTAAATGTGAAGATTACAAAAACGATTTAGCATAAGTACGAGGAATAACAAAAACTATATGCAGCACATTTGCTCTTTCAGATCACATTTGTAGATGTTTTTGAAGGTGACTGCCATGGAGGTGACTGCCAACACATGAATTTCATTTGATGGGAGTGTCAGGACTGTTGAGTGAAAGCCTGAATGCACATGCTTGTGATGCTGACACAGACAAATGACCCTTGGGAAAAAAAAGTTGAAGGAGGGAACTTTTTATTTTTTTCATGAAAAGGCAAAGAATATATGTATTTCACACCATATTTGTACCCATATTTATGCTCTAGGGACTGCACAATGGTCCTCTATCACTACATTATAACGGTCCTGTATTTGTTCTTCTGTCACTGTTAATGAATGTGGATGTGAAAATTATTGTTTTATCATTACCATAATCTATTTAAATTTTGACTGATTTGATGCCTTCTGTGAGCACCACAACATTCTTGGTGCTTATCCATACTATTTTATATGCCCACTGTAAAATGAAAATTCTTAGTCTTTCATGATCTATCAATGCTGTATTATGTCTGATAAGAACAGTGTCTGATTCAACTTCTCCAATAGGTTCCTGTAACACTGTTTTCACTTTATTACTTTTATTTTTTATAAAGGATTTACTACAGACAACTCTAAGCCATTTCCATTTAAAAACAAAAAGTGGAGTAGAGCAACAGGATACATCCATTTTTTTAAGTGTCAGTGTAAAATATTTCATTAAATCACAATCATTTGTACTGGTTAGTACCATCAGATGTGTGTAGAACCAGTTGCACTCTACTGTAGGTTTTGTAGCCAGAAATTGTATAAGGATATTACCTCTTTCAGCATACAGTTTTTTTTCATCTGAATTCTGAAGTCTGTGACAAATTTTAGTGTTTTGAATACTACAGACAATTTAGTCTATTTTTAATAAATGTTACCCTGCATGCATGGTGGTTAGCACTGTTGCCTCACAGCAAGAAGGTCGTGGGTTTGCAACCTGGCCTTTCTGTGTGGAGTCTGCATGTTCTCCCTGTGCTTGTGTGGGTTTTCTCCAGGTACTCTGGTTTCCTCCCACAGTCCAAAAACATGTATGTCAGGTTGATTGGTGACTCTAAATTGCCCATAGGAGTGAGTGTGAGTGTGTGAGGTTGTTTGTCTCTATGTGGCCCTGTGATGGACTGGTGACCTGTCCAGGGTGGACCCCTGCCTTTCACCCAAAGAGAGCTGGGATAGGCTCCAGCAGATCCCCATGACTAAGAATAAGAGTGTATAGAAAATGGATGGATGGATAGTTATCCTGCATTCATAATGTTTATATCGGTTTGTTGTCTACAGTTACTATGGTTACGGGCGTTGTTGTTGTTGTATGTGGCATGGTTATAGTAGAAAAGGCTGTTTATTTGTCACTGTTAATTTCCCTCAATGAGTGATACACTCATTTTTCATCTCATTTTTGTTCATTGGTTTTGGATTCAGAGGAGAAGCTAAATAATCAGTCAATGTTAATACAGTTTTTTTTTTCTTGGCTAATTCTTCAGCTTATTCCAAGATGCATTAATTAACATTCCTTTTTTCTACAAACCAAACTATTGGATCAAGTGTGCTGTTTTATGCTGCAGCCTGCTGGAGAGGTAGTAAAAAGAACAGAAATGCAAGATGACAGGACAAACAGGTGCAAAAAGCTGGTTCAGTGACTGAAATGAGGCTGGACTCACTGGAGGCTGTGGTGGAGAGATGCACACAGAAAAAGGGAGAGGCCATCCTGGAATACATTGATCATCTCCTTCACAAGATCCTGCTGGAGCAGAAAAGCAGCTGCAGTGGATGACTCACCTCACTGAGCTGCAGTACTGAACCATACAGGAGATCCTTCATCCCCAATGCTGTCAGGCTATAGAACACATTAGCCAATGGTAGATGACAAATGAATACCGACTACTGTCACTACTGACTTACTTATTAACTACAAGACTACCTGAATTTCCCTTGGGGGATGAATAAAACTGATCTGATCTGACCTAGCCTGTCCTTCCCTTAGCTTAGCTTAGAAGCAGCAAGGTCAGATGATAGAAGCAAAATGCTAACCTAGTGCCCTTTTTCCATTACACAGATTTAGCTCTATTCGGCTCTACTGTACTCAACTCGACTCAGTTTAGGTCATTTTCCATTACAATTTAGTATAACCTCAACGTGAGTGGGCCTGTTATAGCACAGATGCGTGAAACTAAAACGTCCACACCTCCTTGTGGGGCCACAGTGTTGTTTTGTGAGTTGCATTAGCCATTTGCCTCGCAAAAAACAATAAAAATGGAAAAACAAACATCACTGTTGCTGATTTTTTAAAGATGTTTTTGATTCTCATCAAGACGTAGCACTCATGACTCTTCCACTGACATCACTCCCTGTCCAAAAGGTGGCCTGCAGTCTGTTGATGTCACAGTTAGTATCGGGTCAGCTTACCTGGAACCTTGGCCAAGGAAGTATTAAAAAAGTACCCGCTACCAAGTACTATCCCCTAATGGAGTGAGTCGAGTCGAGTTGAGCTAAGCAGTGTTAATTTCGTTGACGAAGTATTTTCGTTATAATTTTCGTCAACGACAAGTTTTCACTGACAAAAACGAGACGTTAACTAAATAAAAATTAAATGATGACGACGAAAACTAAATAAAAATATATTGACATTTTCATTGACTAATAAAAACAAGATGAAAATGTGAGTGAGGGACGTTTTTAGAAAAGATCCAATCAGAATCAATCTTCTTAGACGCACACGCACATTTGAAAAGTAACTGATCCACCTAGTGACACGCGATGCGCGAGTACACGACATCATCTTGCATAGCCTACACTGGGTTTCTATCTGACTTAAACTATAATGAAATGGCAACAGCTGGGAGAAAACAAAGAGAAGATATATGGGTCAGTTTCACCTTTGATGCAGTGGCATTACTGCTAAATACAGTTTTTCTTTTTTCTTTTGCTTTAAAGAATGAAGAATGTCATATGCAGGTTATCAACAATGCATATCTAATTTTTGATCTTTTATGGGAAGGCCATATTCCATATATGTTTAATGAAACTTGTTTTTCATTTAATTTTAATTTTGAATATTTTGTATATTACAATAGTTTTACTAAATTACGCTTAAATTAAACCCAATATATTTTAGTTGACTAAATCTACTGTAGATTTAGTCGAATAAAATCTTATGCTATTTAGTCGACTAAAACTAAAACAAAGCAGATGACTAAAATATGACTAAAACTAAAATTGCATTTTAGTCAAAAAACTATGACTAAAACTAAATTAAAATCTACTGTCAAAATTAACACTGGAGCTAAGTAGTGGAAAAGCCCCATAAGACTCTTCTTATTATGTCTACTGCACCATGTCAAGCTGTTATTTCATCATTTAAGTTATTGTTCATGGACCAAACTGTTTTGCCTATCAGTTTGTGATTCTGCAAATGCAATAGGTCATTGAATATGACAAATTCAGAATTTAGTTAAGATTTCAATTCATGTTCATATGTCCATCACATTTTTGTTCATTTTCATTTGTTGACAAAAATATATTTTTTATCATAGTTCTCATTCAAAACTTAACATTCAGTCTCTTTTACCTCATAAATATTTGTTTGTAAAATCTTCCATTATAGTTTTTATTGAGAAAAAAAATAACACTGCAGCAGCAGACCCATTCCAGAGCAGTGCAGTAATAGTAGACAGTGAGGGAAAATGTGCTGCCTTTAATGTGCAAATGTCTGGCAGGAACACACACACACACTATGTGAAAGCTAAGGCAGGAATTTTGGGAGTTGTCTAACGATAGCAACTCTTAAAATAACAAACACTTTTATGTGTTCCTGCATAGATTGCTGCAATGCTAAGAACCTGATTTTCATCTACCTTCTTATTCGGACAGATATATGCATGAATGAACATGTTGGGTCCTCCCAGGTAGAACATGGAAAGCTGCTGTACAGGCCAACGAACCAGTCTGTTATTTCTGCAAATACAGAAGGACGAACATGGAAAAAAGGTTTTCATACACACAGTAAAAAAGTCTCTTAATAAATCCCATAGTTTTCAGTATATGAAACCTGGATTTACAGAGGACTTCAAGGGTACTGTTAATACTTCCCTGGTACAGACAGTAAAGGAAGTACCAATATCATCTTCCCATGACATTTTAACCTGGGTTTTTTAACCTTACTGCAAGTTATCTAATGTTATATTGTAACTGTATGACTTCCTCATTGCTTTTCACTTTCCCAGAATCTTTTTCAAATGACTGTTTGCCAGAACACACAGGCCTTGTTCTCCTGGGGAGATCTATGCCTTATTGTTTCAAAGAAAAGGACAAAATATACGATGGACACATCTCTAGCCCTTGCATGTTTTCAACCGTGGATATGAGAGAGCACTTTTTATTTAAAAACAATGTAGTGTTAGTGTTACCACTATCATGGTAATTCCAGATTAAACACTACATATCTCTGCCATGAGCGATTTGAACAGTGAGTGACTGAGTGCTGCCTCTGCTGTACTTAGTGCTCACGTATAATTGTAGTTGAATTGCCTTTCTACAGTGCATGCACAATACCTCAATATGTGTCCATCCTCTGCCTGTGTCTTGTCTTCTGTCTCTATCTAATAGATGAAGGAGAAGAAAGCCAGACAAAAGCCATATTGTCCAACTTTGGCAGAAAGCAACCCCAAATGTGCCAAAACAATGAAAGGTGTTTTCCAGAAGTGCCTCTTTAACAAATAAGCATTGTTTCAAAATTGGCAGCTGATAGTTGTAAAGGATTCCTCCATACAAAACATTCCATCATATTGTCACCAATACCCAACACCTAACCTCTAGCTTCATTCCTCATTAAACTAATAAATCCTTGATGCCATGGCTGCAGTAAAGAAACAGAAAAACACCTGCACAGGAACTGAAAGTGTTTCTAGTGAGACAAACAATTCTTTTGACTTTCAGTTTTTGCTTGAATGTTTATTGCATATGTTTGATGATTGTTGACTTGTCACTTGCTGGAAACAAATGTAGCATTCAGCACCTGATCTATTTAGAAAATTTATTTTTGCTTGTTATAATGAAAAACTGTAAAAATCAATCTTTTGTACACTGTTTTGAGCAGTAGAGCCAAGTTGTGAACACAAAAATAGACATAGCTTTTAACAGAGTACTACACCAAGTTAGCGTTCCAGCTCAAAATTGTTAAGACAATTTAAAAAAGGTCAGGTTCAGTCACTCCTCTTGTCCAAACCTGGCACCTGCATTATGAATATTGCAGCATTTCCACCAACAGTGTTTTCAAAGATTCAACTGTTTTGTTAATATGGCCCTGTGTATGTTCTTTCTCATATTCCACACACCCAGAATTTTATTTTTCGTACCAAACTTCTGGTCTTCAGCCCCAGCTGATACTGACTAAAGTGACATAATTTGATGACAATAATCAGACATTGTGAAAAATGAAAATAGGGCTTGAGAGACCAATAACTGGAATTTCAACACAATTATGGATAATCAGCCATGAATGTCACTGTGGATCTTCTCTGTGAGTGACACGTTTATGCAGATTAAATAGACAAGCTAAAGCTTCCCATTCTACTTTTAGAAACTCTAAGAACCACAAGTAGACCTGTACTCTGTGGTACTATGAGGTCTTTAAAATATGAGCATAACGTAACAGCTTTAAGCTTTGTAGCTAGAGGCTACAGTCTCAGGTCCAGTGATTTATCTTTGTCCGTTCCAAAGATTCTGACTGAACTTGGTAAAAAAGCTTTTAAATATGCAGCTCCTCCTGCTTGGAACAATCTTCAAGAGACCCTTAAACTTGGAGAGCTGGTCTCATTGAATACTTTTAATGGGATCCTAAATACCTTGATAACAGATTATTCTGTGTGTAAATGCTTTGCCTAACGTGTTTTTTACCTTAGTATTATTGTTCTGTTTGAACAATTCTTTTAAATTTATGTTTGTCAGAATCTATGGGAATATAAGTATAAATGATCTGTGAAACTGTATTTTACTGCCTCTAGCTCTCTCAATGTGCTTTTCCTGGTTAAATAAAAGTTAAAATAATAATGACAATAAAGAAGCAGGTGGCAGGCTGGTGTGTTTTCTGGCAGGTGTCAGGATTCCCCACGACAAAATGCACAACAGGGCAAGTGCAGAATTCTTGTTGGAGGTGGAGGAACAATCTGCTGTTGGGTTGTTGTGAGACACCCTTTTTTAGACCCCTGTGACGCTGTTTCCTGGGTATGCAAATTCACTTCCTTTTGCAAGTGTGTTGTGCTGTGTGCTTGGTATAGCTCATTTACAGATTACCTACAGATTAGCTCTAAAAACTAACAACTAAAAACTAACTAAACTCTCTGAACAACTCATTAACTGCTAAATATTCCTGTGCTATTTAAGTTCCTTTTTATTTTGTCCAGTAGTTAATGCTATTTCCAGACTTAACGCTTGTTAGCCTACCAGTTAGCTTAGCCAGTCAGTAGCATGGCTTCTCCCTCTCTCAGCAACTGATTAGCTTTAGTCTAACACACCTAAAAACTAACTAAACTCTCTAAACAATTAATTAACCACTACATGTTCTGGTACTAGTCAAGTAAATTTCTATTTTAACCGGTATTCATCTCTATTTCCAGACTTAGCGCTCTTTAGCCTATCAGTTAGTTTAGCTAGCTAGTAGCATGGCTTCGCCCTCTTGATCTCTCTCATGCTCGGTGTGCCACAGTAGCTTTGGAGGTGAGGATCACTGAATAAGCATGGCTCCGCACCTTTGAGCAAAAGCCAGCTAGCCTAGCCCCGTTAGCAAGAGCCACCAAGCTCAGGGCCTGTTAGCTGCGACAACAGTTCCGGAGCAGCCTGGAGAATTAGCCTGGGTGATGGTCCAACGGAAACATACATCTAAGCAGAAGCCCATGGCTTATCACCTGCCTATTCATGTTTCTAACAGATTTTCCCCACTCAGCGACACTCCCGGTGAGAAACCATTGCTAATAATTGGTGATTACATAGTAATAAACGCAAAGCTAGACACTCCAACCACCATAGTCAAAGGCATCCCTGAGGCCAGGGCGAGAGACATCAAGTCAAACTTGAAGCTGCTGGCTAAGGCTAATCATAAATATGGTAAAATTATTATTCACGTTGGCAGCAATGACACCCGATAGTGCCAATTGGAGGTGACTAAAATTAATGTTGAATGGGTGTGAAACTTTGCCAAAACAAACTGATCTCTGTAATTTTATCTGGGCCTCTCCCCAATCTGACCAGCGATGACATGTTTAGTCACATGTCATTGCTCTGTCACTGGCTGTTTAGGTGGTGTCCAACAAACAATGTGGGCTTCAAAGACAATTCGGCAACTTTCTGGGGAAAACCTGATCTACTCGTCATTGTGTACAGTCCCCTGTCCCTTACTGAAAGTTTTTAACTGAATTTCCAGAGTTGCTATCTCATTTAGTGCTTAGTTCAGATAAAGTCATTTTAATGGGAGATTTTAACATTCATGTAGATGTTGAAAACGATAGTCTCAGCACTGCATTAATTTTTTCTTTTTTTTTTAAATAAAATAATGGATCATGCAACATTTGGAAGAAATTGTTTACCTCAGAATGTTGTTAATAAATTTAAGAAAATAATTCCATCTTTATTTACATCGATGCCATGTACCAACACAGTGGAGGGCAGCTGCCTCAACCCTACTCCCTACCAAATTGACCAAATTGATTACGTTGTTGACAGCGCTGTAACCTCACTGCGTGAAATGCTTGATTCTGTAGCCCCTCTGAAAAAGAAGTTAGTGAATCAGAGAAGACTAGCCCCATGGTATTATTTACATATTCATACCTTAAAGCAGGCATCACGAAGGCTGGAAAGGAAGTGGGGTTCCACAAATTTAGAGGAATTTTATCTAGCCTGGAAAAACAGTCTATTAACATAAATAAACTCTCTGTAAAGCCAGAACTGCATACTATTCATCACTAATACAGAAAAATCCCAGGTTTCTTTTCAGCACTGTAGCCAGGCTGACAAAAAGTCACAACTCTGTTGACTTTAGTTTCTTTACAAATATAATCATCATTAGCGATGCGACCTATGCTGCCATAAATGAATCTTCTACTACAGTAGCTCCTGAATTATCTGTAAGACCTCAGTTATGTTTAGGCTGCTTCTCTCCCATAGATCTGACTGAATTCATGTGAACAGTTGCTTCATCTAAATCATCAACATGTTTCTTAGACCCCATCCCAACTAGACTGCTTAAAGACACCCTGCCCTTAAGTAACTCATCTTTATTAGACTTGGTAAATTTATCTCTAGTATCAGACTGTGTACCACAGGCTTTTAAGACTGCAGTAATCACACCCTTACTCAAAAAGCCTAGTCTTGATCCAGGAGTTTTAGCTAACTATAGACCAATATCCAACCTACCATTTATTTCTAAAATCCTTGAAAAACCTGTTGCTAAGCAGCTATCAGACCACTTACACAGGAATGAACTATTTGAAGAATTTCAATCAGGATTTAGAGCACATCATAGTACAGAAACAGCACTGTTAAAAGTCACCAACGATCTTCTCTTAGGCTCAGATAATGGACTTGTTTCTATACTTGTCCTCATGGACCTTAGTGCTGCATTTGACACTACTGACCAAAGCATCTTATTACAGAGTCCGGAGCATGTAATTGGAATCAAAGGAACAGCGTTAAAATGGTTCCGATCTTATTTATCTGACAGATTCCAATTTGTTCATGTTCATGATGAACCTTCCATGCGCACAAAAGTTAGTTATGGAGTTCCACAAGGTTCTATGCTATCACCTATACTATTCTCTTCACCTTATATATGCTTCCTTTAGGCACTGTTATTAGGAAGCACTCTATTAATTACAACTGCTATGCAGATGATACTGTATCTATCCATGAAACCTGATAACACAAAGCAGTTAGACAAACTTCAAGCATGTCTGAAAGACATAACAGCCTAGAAGACTACTAAATTTCTACTTTAAAATTCAGAGAAAAAAAGAGGTTATTGTATTTGGGCCTAAAACCTCAGAAACAGTTTTTCTAACAATATAGCTACTTTAGTTATATTGCCAGCACTACTGTGAAATTATTTTTGACCAAGATATGTCCTTTAATTCACACATAAAAAAATCTCTAGAACTGCCTTCTTGCACCTGCGGAATATTGCCAAAATTAGGAACATCCTGTCTCAAAATGATGCAGAAAAACTAGTCCATGCATTTGTTACTTCAAGGCTAGATTACTGTAACTCATTACTATCCCGATGTCCCAGTAACTCCATAAAGAGTCTCCAGTTAATCCAGAATGCCACAGCCAGAGTTCTGACAGGAATTAGCAAGAGGGATCATATTTCTCCTATATTAGCTTCTCTTCATTGGCTCCCTGTAAAATACAGAATAGAATTTAAAATCCTTCTTCTCACATACAAATCCCTTCATGATCAAGCTCCTTCATACCTTAAAGACCTCATAGTACCATATTATCCCAATAGAGCACTTCGCTCTCAGAGTGCAGGTCTACTTGTGGTTACTCCCAGAGTATCCAAAAGCAGATTGGGTGGGAGAGCCTTTAGATATGAAACTCCTCTCCTGTGGAACCAGCTCCCAGTCTTGAATGTCACTAACTTTGTGCTCTCTCTCTCCCATAGTTTGTGCTCTCTCCCTCTCTTTCTGTTCTCTCTATCTCTATCTCTTCTGCAGGTGTCTCTGGTCCTGGAGCTGTATATCACTGATGTGCAGTTACTGGCCCCACCAACCTGCAGTGTCTATTTGTTATTTATTGTTGCTGTTCTTTTCTCTCTTTCCTCTATCCACTCACCCCAACCGGTCGAGGAAGCCCAAACTGTGCCTGGTTCTGCTGGAGGTTTTATTCCGTTAAAGGGAATTTTTCCTCTCCACTGTCGCCAAGTGCTTGCTCATAAGGGATTTGTTGGGGTTTTTTTCTTCTTTTTGTTTGTTTTTTGTAAAGTGCCTTGAGATTATTGTATTGAGATTTGGTGCTACACAAACAAAACTGAATTGAATTGAATTGAATTAAGCTCCACCACTGATGAGACTGATGCAGAACAGGTGTAAGTTCTGCTGGCTGCCAACCTGCACTCAGACACACAGACACACACACAGCGAGAGAAATGAGAAAGGGCAGGGCGAGAAATGTGAGGGGCAGCTGATCAGACTGAATCCTGTCATGCGGTGTTACTAGATAAATTTGCAGAAACTAACCTTTACTATCTCAAAATATCTGCACTGTTGATTTCTGTCATTTTATTATTACACTGTTTCAACTAATTTTGGCTTCCTGATTAACCCACTGTCCAATCTCAAGTCAACCTGTGACAATCTGTGACGGTCTAGGCCTCAGCAGGAATGCTTATAATAATAATAATAATAATAATAATAATAATACATTTTATTTCATGGCGCCTTTCAAAGTCTCAAGGTCATCTTACAGAGAGAAAAAGGAAGCATACAGCATGAAATACATAGAATGCATTAAAACAACGATAACAACAATACATACAGTGGGTACGGAAATTTATTAAAAAAGAAAAACTGAAATTTCACATGGTCATAAGTATTCAGACCCTGTGCTCAATAATGAGTAGAAGCACCATTTTGAGCTAGTACAGCCATGAGTCTTCTTGGGAATGATGCAACAAGTTTTTCACACCTGGATTTGGGGATCCTCTGCCATTCTTCCTTGCAGATCCTCTCCAGTTCTGTCAGGTTGGATGGTGAACGTTGGTGGACAGCCATTTTCAGGTCTCTCCAGAGATGCTCAATTGGGTTTAGGTCAGGGCTCTGGCTGGGCCAGTCAAGAACGGTCACAGAGTTGTTCCGAAGCCACTCCTTTGTTATTTTAGCTGTGTGCTTAGGGTCATTGTCCTGTTGAAAGGTGAACCTTCGGCCCAGTCTGAGGTCCTGAGCACTCTGGAAGAGGTTTTCTTCCAGGATATCTCTGTACTTGGCCACATTCATCTTTCCTTCAGTTGCAACCAGTCGT
Source organism: Mastacembelus armatus (assembly GCF_900324485.2). NCBI lineage: Eukaryota > Metazoa > Chordata > Actinopteri > Synbranchiformes > Mastacembelidae > Mastacembelus > Mastacembelus armatus. Next base: position 19,573,824 of record NC_046654.1, read on the forward strand.
CCTGTCCCTGCAGCTGAAAAACACCCCCACAACATGATGCTCCCACCACCATCTTTCACTGTAGGGATTGTATTGGGCAGGTGATGAGCAGTGCCTGGTTTTCTCCACACATACCGCTTAGAATTAACGCCAAAAAGTTCAATCTTGGTCTCATCAGACCAGAGAATCTTATTTCTCATAGTCTGGGAGTCCTTCATGTGTTTTTTGGCAAACTCTTTGCGGGCTTTCATGTGTCTTGCACTGAGGAGAGGCTTCCGTTGGGCCACTCTGCCATAAAGCCCCGACTGGTGGAGGTTGACTTTGTGGAACTTTCTCCCATCTCCCTACTGCATCTCTGGAGCTCAGCCACAGTGATCTTTGGGTTCTTCTTTACCTGTCTCACCAAGGCTCTTCTCCCACGATTTCTCAGTTTGACTGGACGGCCAGGTCTAGGAAGAGTTCTGGTCATCCCAAACTTTTTCCATTTGAGGATTATGGAGGCCACTGTGCTCTTAGGAACCTTGAGTGCTGCAGAAATTCTTTTGTAACCTTGGCCAGATCTGTGCCTTGCCACAATTCTGTCTCTGAGCTCCTTGGGCAGTTCCTTCGACCCCATGATTCTCATTTGCTCTGACATGCACTGTGAGCTGTAAGGTCTTATATAGACAGGTGTGTGCCTTTCCTAATCAAGTCCAATCAGTTTAATTAAACACAGCTGGACTCCAGTGAAGGAGCAGAACCATCTCAAGGAGGATCAGAAGAAATGGACAGCATGTGAGTTAAATATGAGTGTCACTGCAAAGGGTCTGGTTGCAATTGAAGGAAAGATGAATGTGGCCAAGTACAGAGATATCCTGGAAGAAAACCTCTTCCAGAGTGCTCAGGACCTCAGACTGGGCTGAAGGTTCACCTTTCAACAGGACAATGACCCTAAGCACACAGCTAAAATAACAAAGGAGTGGCTTCGGAACAACTCTGTGACCGTTCTTGACTGGCCCAGCCAGAGCCCTGACCTAAACCCAATTGAGCATCTCTGGAGAGACCTGAAAATGGCTGTCCACCAACGTTCACCATCCAACCTGACAGAACTGGAGAGGATCTGCAAGGAAGAATGGCAGAGGATCCCCAAATCCAGGTGTGAAAAACTTGTTGCATCATTCCCAAGAAGACTCATGGCTGTACTAGCTCAAAAGGGTGCTTCTACTCAATACTGAGCACAGGGTCTGAATATTTATGACCATGTGATATTTCAGTTTTTCTTTTTTAATAAATGTGCAAAAATTTCTACATTTCTGGTTTTTTCTGTTAAGATGGGGTGCTGAGTGTATATTAATGAGAAATAAAATGAACTTTTTTGATTTTGGCAAATGGCTGCAATGACACAAAGAGTGAAAAATTTAAAGGGGTCTGAATACTTTCCGTACCCACTGTAAACAGAGAGCCAAAATTTAAAGGCAAAAGTGTAGAATATCCAGGAAGTGGGCGATGTACAGTAAAAGTAAATTGAAACACAGAAACCCAGATGACAGAACAACAAATATGAAACAATATGAAACAATATGAAAAAGGTGGAGGGTAGTAGAACATCACAGGCTGCTTTGAGAAGTTGAGAGAGTTAGGTGGAAAACGCTATACGGAACAGATACGTTTTGAGTGATGATTTAAAAGTTGATAAGTCCAGAGACGACCGGATGCGATGAGCGAGAATGTTCCAAAGGCGGGGCGCAGTGTGGCTGAAGGATCTAGCGCCCATGGTGGCCAGGCGCGCCATAAGGGTGCAGAGGAGAGTGGAACTGGAGGAGCGGAGAGTACGAGGCGGAGAATAGATATGAAGTAGATCAGTGAAGTATGATGGGGCGATAGAGTGGAGGGCTTTGTAGGTGAGAAGGCGGATTTTATAGTTTATACAGAAGGACACAGGGAGCCAGTGAAGTTGTTTAAGGACAGGGGTGATATGATGTGAGGATGGAGTTCTGGTGATGATTCGGGCAGCAGAGTTCTGGACAAGTTGGAGTTTGCGAAGTGATTTGAGAGGTAGACCAGTGAGGAGTGAGTTACAGTAATCCAGACGAGAGGTGACAAAGGCATTAACGAGTATGGCCGTGCTATCGGTGGTGAGTGAAGAACGGATGCGGTTTATGTTACGAAGATGGGAGTAGGCTGACCGGGTAGTGGTATTGGTTTTATTGGTTTTAGAAAGGGTGGATGTGGTGCCCACGAGGAGAATTTCAGTTTTATTGGGGTTGAGTTTCAAAAAGTTATGGGTGAACCAGGATTTGATATTATGTAAGCAGATATGGAGGGAGGGGGAGGGTGGTTGGGGTAGAAGATGGAGCAGCAGAGAGGTAGAGCTGGGTGTCGTCTGCATAACAATGGAAATTGATGTTATGTTGCCTAAAGATATTACAGAGAGGAAGGAGATAAATAATAAAGAGGAGGGGCCCCAGGACAGAGCCCTGAGGCACGCCACAACTGACAGTAGAGGGCTGGGAGTGGAAGTTCTGGAGATGGACGGACTGGGTGCGGTCAGAGAGGTAGGAGGTGAACCATGAGAGGACCGAGCCGGCTATGCCGATGGAAGTAAGGTGATGGAGGAGAATATTGTGCGAGATGGTGTCAAAAGCTGCATTTAGGTCAAGGAGGATGAGGATGGAGACAAGGCCAGAGTCTGCGGCTACTAGGAGGTCGTTGGTGATTTTGACCAGGGCAGTTTCAGTGCTGTGAAGTTGGCGGAAACCAGATTGAAAGTGTTCGTATAGGCTATTGGCGGAAAGGTGGGTATCGACCTGGTGATGAACAACTTTTTCGAGAATTTTGGAGAGGAACGGGAGATTGGAGATATGGCGGAAGTTGTTAAGGTCAGCAGGATCGAGACTACATTTCTTTAGAATTGGTGTGATGATGGCTGTCTTGAGTGATGGGGGTACGATGCCAGAACTGAGGGAAGTGTGAATAATGTGGGTAAGATGAGGAAGGAGAGAGGGGAGACAGAGCTTGACGGGGTTGGTTGGTAGGGGGTCAAGTTTGCAGGTTGAGGGTTTGGATTTGAGGATCAGGGAAGAGATAACTGTGGTGGGTGGAATGATAAAGAAGTAGTAATAGAAGTCATATTTTGTTTGAGTAATGGTTTGCTTGTACTTCAGTATGTGGTTTAGGTATAAGTCCTTGTGGGTGGATGAACCGGTTTTTTTGAAGAGACGTTCAAGGCGACGGGCTTGGGTTTTGAGGAGGCGGAGTTCGGGTGTGTACCATGGAGCAGAGTGCGTAAAGGAGACAGATCTAGTTTTGTGTGGGGCGAATGTGTCGAGTAGATTTCGTAGCTCACGGTTGAAATTGGATAACATGTTGGAGAGGGACGGTGTATAATTAGTACATGAAAGGTTATTGAGAGCAGCAGTGAAGGAGGGGAGATCGATGTTCTGTAAGTTACGAAGGTGATGGTGCGGGAGAGGTGGGTTTTGAAGAGAGGTAGTTTGGAGTTAAAGCAGACTAGTTGTGGTCGGAGAAGAAGGTGTCGAGGGTAGAACATGACTGAGCTGTGACGCCAGAGCAGCAGACTAAGTCGAGAGTGTGGCCTAGAGAATGTGTTGGGGAGGTGATGTATTGTTGGAGCCCAAAGCTGTCCAGACAGGAAATGAAGTCTTTTGTTGTGGTGTTGTTGGGATTGTCGAAGTGGATGTTAAAATCACCAAGAAGAATTATGTTGGCTGACAGAGAGATGAGGTTAGCTAAGAGGTCAGACAGTTCATCCAGGAAGGTCGGGTTAGGTTTAGGTGGGCGGTAGTTTAGGTGGCTTCACCAGGTGAAAAATAGCTCTGTGTAGGATGTAGATGACAACATCATCCATTCCAATGCTAGGCTGGTAGGCAAACTAAACCTATTCTATTCTATTTATGAATCTTTATGAATAGGGAACCATCCATTAGATATGCTCCTATAGATCTAGACTACCTGAGGACTCTGTCAGTGCACTGAGCTCCCCAACTCTCCTCTCATCCCCTCTCCTCCCCCCAAACATGTATATGCCACTCTCTCTCTCTGTGTACCTTCTGCAGGTGTCCCTGGTTCTGGAGCTATATTTTGCTCATGTGCAGTTACTGGCCCCACCAATCTGCAGTGGCTATTTGCTGTTTTGGTACTTTCACTAGTTTCAGGCTCATGTTGAATAAATGCTTCCATAAAAAATCTATCCATAAAAAACAATATTCTCAAAAAAGCACTAGCACCACATAGTTTTGGTTTAAAATATGTTTTTGTATTTTAACTTCTGGATGGGCATCTGTAAAAAAATCTTCTACATGACCTCCAATTCCAATTTACAATTCGTACAGTATAAAACTCTTCATAGAACACACCTTACTTAAAGCCGCTTGCAGAAAATGTGGATAATAGACACAGACACTTTGTTTACAATGCAATCTGGGTAGCAAAAATAATTACTTGCATGCCACCTGGGGACAGTCCAAGTATACTCTTTTTGACTGATAAACTCTCAACCATCTTGGGCTGCAGGATCCCATTATCTCCATCACTGTGTTTTCTAGGGGATACCAAACATCATTATCATTATTGTTTATTTTCAAAATTTTTCCCCTCTTCTCCTACTGATAGAATTATTCACATATTGGGGGTATGTCAATGTTATAAGTTTAACATGGGCACCATATGGACTATGTGATTACTATTTGTTATACCATCAATTATTAGTATTTCTATTGTATATAGTTATTTTTGGTATTTATGATTATTAATAATAATAAGACCACTAGAGCTATGCCCAACGTTTGATGCAAATGTCTGTGAACTTCCCACCTCTCATTTCCCCTAGCCTCGTGATGTGGGGCCTTTTTTTTGTTTGACGACCCTAGGGCAGGATAGATTAGGTCTGTGTGGTTTTCTTCTTGCCTGCTGTCTTTTCTTTCTCTCTTTGCAGGCAGCCAACCAGATGGCTGAGTCTTTGTCGCGTGATCCTTTAAAATCTACCGGCGCCAAAGTAATCTCCCTTGGTTCCTGCCCAGCGGCACACGCACATTGTTCTTTGTTTGATTCACTTAGAGAGCAGCCAACACTTTCACACGTCTATGCATTACATGCATAACTGATTACTGACTGCAGACATAGGGCACTTATGTTGTTTGGGTTAATTTCAGTCTATTATAATCTGTTATAATAAATAGTATTATTTGCCAGCATTTCCCGTTTCTGCTTGTTTTGTCAAGGCTCTCTGAGTCAGTCTTGACAAATGCACAATAGATTAGGCATATACACAAAAATTAACATGCTAAAAGAATAGGGTAAGAGCAATGCTTATTTTAATGCACTTCACACAAATTTAGGAACACACACAAAGGAAGAGACAGATAATAGAATAATGTTAACAGGGCATGCGAGCGTGGGTGGAGTTTGACGGGGTCTGTGGGATTGCAGGGGAACATGGGCCCCTTGTCCTTCACCCTGACATTGTGGTGTGCCATAGGAAGGGGCCGACAGTAGTATATATATGATACTAGTAGCCATGCATGCGAAAATGCGTGTGCACGAGAGTGCATGTGAATGTGCACCCGTGGTCTCTGGAGGAGCTGCATCCCCATATTTTGTCATCATCACCACGTGTGCATAAGACGTAGCAAAGTTTTGTACAGAAGCTGCAAATAGCTGTTAACCATCTTGTGGGCAGGGCATTGGCCCTGTGTTGGGCTGATAATGAAGAATGGTATTATGCATGCTCAATAGACTGCCTGTCGCAAGATAGTCATGAATGTCTGTGGGGGTTTGCTTCAGATTTTCTTGTGAACCATTTTGATCTGGTGATGAAAGTCTGGACAGACCAATTTTCCATTTCTGCTATTTTATCATTCTACATTAAGAAGTTGTACTCCAGTCATGAAGAAGCTGTTTGTATTTATGTTAATGTTTTTTATGCTTCCATTATTCCCAATGTTTTTATGCTTATGAGAGTCCCTATGTTTGTACAAGTGTTGCAAAAATGAATGTGTCAATATTGTTTTAGAATCGTTATGGAGAGTACACTGCATAAAATCTATTATGATTCTGCACACCCCAGAGGGTTAGAAAGTGTAAACAAACTGTGTGATGCTGTTAAAGAATCTGCTCAAACTACAAACAGATGCAGGTACAGAGTTTTACAATAAACAGTTTCAGAAGCTAATGAATAAGTATAAAATCACAAATTTCTCAACACTAAATGAAATTAAGACAAGTATAGTGGAATGGTGCAACTAGTTAAAAGCCTGAATGAGGAGGTATGTGACATCTGTTAATTCTTGCAGATATATTGATAAAATCCAGGACCTTGTCAGTGCTTATAACAACTCATACCACAAATCTATAAAGATGGCTCTGGCTGCGGTGAATAAGGAAAATGAGAAGTCTGTGTTTAACTCACACATAAAACAAATCTCTAGAACTGCCTTCTTTCACTTGCACAATATTGCCAAAATTAGGAACATCCTGTCTCAAAATGACGCAGAAAAACTAGTCCATGCATTTGTTACCTCAAGGCTAGATTACTGTAATTCATTACTATCTGGATGTCCCAGTATCTCCATAAAAAACCTCTGGTTAATCCAGAATGCTGCAGTCAAAGTCCTGACAGGAACTAGCAAGAAAGATGATATTTCTCCCATATTCTCTTCATTGGCTCCCTGTAAAATCCAGAATAGAATTTAAAATCCTTCTTCTCAAATCCCTTCATGATCAAGGTCCTTCATACCTTAAAGACCTTATAGTACCATATTATCCCAATAGAGCACTTCGCTCTCAGAGTGCAGGTTTACTTGTAGTTCCCAGATTTTCCAAAAGTAGAATGGGAGGCAGAGCCTTTAGCTATCAAGCTCCTCTCCTGTGGAACCAGCTCCCAGTCTGGGTTCACAAGACCTGCAGGGTACACTCTCTGTACTTTTAGGGCTAGATTTAAAACCTTCCTTTTTGACAAAGCGTATAGTTAGGGCTGGCTTCAGGTAACCCTGAGCCATCCCTTAGTTATGCTGCTATAGGCCTAGACTGCCCGAGGACCATTGGTGCACTGAGCTCTTCTACCCTAACCCTTCCCTTCCCTTCCCTTCTCTTCTCTTCTCTTTTCTCTTCTCTTCTGTTCCCCTCTCCTCCTCTCCTCTCCTCCTCACAAGTATATTCCACGATTGAATGTCACTTTGTGCTCTCTCTCCCCTAGTTTGTGCTCTCTCCCTCTCTCTCTGTCCTCTCTCTCTCTGATGTTCTGCTCCCACTTGAGCTCCTGGGTGATGATAGTGCTCAGGAAGTTGATGGACTCGATGGAGGTCACTGTAGTCTCACAGAGGATGACAGAGGGAAGGGGGCTTGATCCTTCCTGAAATCCACTATCATCTCCAATGTCTTGAAAGATTTGAGCTCCAGGTTGTTCATGCTGCTCCATGACACCAGACGGCTCATCTCACTCCTTCAGGCTGACTCGATGCGAGATGAGGCAGATGAGGGTGTCATCTACAGACTTCAAGAGTTTGGTGACCAGATGTTCAGCCGTTTGGTGTACAGGGAGAATAGCAGAGGAGAAAGGACACAGTGGGATGTAAAGCAGGAGCGTTTCTTCGTTGAGAGGGTTCTATCAGTGGTCTGCTCTAAAATGGAGTCTTGACAGCTGTACCACTTCCTGTTGTTTACCTTAGTAGGTCACTAAGAGATTGTCTAAAGGATAGAACTCCTGCCTCAATCAGGAATGTGAACATATTCTGCTACTTTAGGTCCGCTACACCTGAATATCACCAAACAAAGGGTCAGAAAGAATTCGGGCATGATGTTCTATGAATGTGACCAGATAAATAAAACAAGCTCGATGGTTAAATGTTTCCATTATGTCATAAGTTGTTATTTTCCACTGATCCCTTAGCTCGAATTGCAATTTGGAAATAACACTTTGCATGTTTGCAGGCATATCTATTTCTTGCATGTACTGGAGCTCCTCCATTACATTGCAACAGCCACGCAAGAACAAAGGATAAGCTTGCAGTGATTTCACATCCTCAGGGTTTCCAAGCCAGAGCCTTTTCAATATAAGCAGTAGCAATTTTATACTTTTATCATTTTTGCCTTAAACCATGTTTCATGTTCTTCCCTTTCATCAGGGGGCAATAAACCCAATATAGACTTGTGCATGCTTTACATCACATACCTTAGTGCTTTGGGTGCCATTAGATAATCCAATGTAACTGTGTTCTTAGGATGGCTTTAGAAGTTATAGATCCAGCATCGCGATGTCCTTTACACTGATGGCAAACCACAGAAGCACTCCTTGGCATCCAGTGACTCCCGTTAAACACATCGTCCTCCTTCATATTTGATGTATCCAAACGTGCCGAAGTTCCACATGCAAGGTTTTTGACTTGAAGTTGTAGGAGCTAAATCTAATACTTTAAGTTACTGAGTTGTTTGATCCCAAAGTAATTAGGTTGACTCGCTTTCTTTCTTTTTACTTGTTCCATAAGGAACGAGAAGACCATTCTTCTGTTGCATCACCATACACAGTTTATTGGCTCCACAAGACACCAGCATGCATAATGTCCAAACATAGTTCCAAACATACATTAAAGGGAAGTCTTACAGATGTCCACCACTTTCGTGTCTGCCCTTCTGGGTCAAAGACCTACCTACCGCAGTAGGAAGGCTACCTATATACACTGAAATCTCTAATGTTCACAGTGCCACTCAATGGTCAAAATGAGAATAATACATTACTTTTTTAAACAAATTCTGGCTCCTACAGTGACTGTTCATAGCCTGGATGGCCCTTAACATATACAGTTAGGGACAAATGCAACAGAATGTGGATGGTCCCTAACTGTATATGTTAAGGGCCATCCACATTCTGTTGCATTTGTTTGATTAAGCAGTTTTTGTCACATATCTGCTGATGTGAGTAATTTTTATACAGAAACATAGAAAACTCTAAAGAGGTCACAAACGTTTAAGTGACCTTGTAGTATGTCCTAAATTATAGAAAACATTTAAAATTATAATGAAAGACTGAACTGTTCTACGTTGCACCCATAATAGAGTATCAACATGTAACAGGGCAACATGTCATTACACCCCATCTAGGAGAGGGCCCCCAGTCATTTCAGCTTTAAATATCAGCATACTTTGAGTTACAAACACCATTCAACCTTTAAACGGGCCTGAAGGCATCTATTAGTGTTGTATTCAGCTTTTTGATATTGTTTACAGTTTTTTATTAATCGCAGTTTACATTTTATGGTGTTTTTAGCCCTTTTCTGAATTTTACATTGGTGTCTATGGAAGCAGAATGTTCAGAGCTAAAGTGGTGACATCAACTAGAGTGGGAGAAGCTGTTAAGTTTCTCTAAAAATTTTCTCTCTAACTCGCTGTCACAGCTGCAATTTTGCCTCTTGATACACCATTTTCTCAAAAGTAGACTCCCTGACAAACCAGGCAGGTCACAAGGATCACATGAAAAAAATCCCCAAAGACTAAGTGAAACTAACATATACTGTATATCCCAAAATATGAGAGGTCAGTAGTGAACTGTCACATTTCTGCTCAAAATGCCATCACTTTAGAGAGGAGCAGACACAGGCCCAGAGACATACTTTATAAGTAAATTTGTAAGTCTAAATCGCTATTGTTCATAATATGATTTCACCAAAGCTTTCAGTGATCTCTGACCATAATGAGATTTTTTCTGACCACATTTCTTTCTGACCACATTTCTTCTGGAAGATGATAGTTCACCACTATCCATCCAGATTTAAAAAAATATTTCTTAAGTTTTAATTTGTTCAGCTTCTCCTTTGTTGCTGTGACAAACCTCCCCACTTTGTTTTGCCTGCCTGCCATCCTCTCCTTACAACACCCATTTCACCACGTCCACTCATCCAGACACTCCAGACATGACTAATTGTTCCTATATCTTCATACCCCTATTGTTAATTTTTTGAGTTTGTTATTCATTCATTCATTCATCTTCTATACCAACTTATTCCTAATTAGAGTCACAGGGGTCTGCCGGAGCCTATCCCAGCTCTCTTCACACCCTGGACAGGTCACCAGTCCATTGCAAGACGAGTTTGTTATTTTTGATAAATAAATTACTTTTGTTCTATATTTCTGTAGGTGGCCTCCATTTTTGTTATCACTCCCGAGCCAGGTGGTAACATTGCACATAAACTGTCACTTCTGCAGTCCCTCACTTTAAAGCCTCTGGCTCTTCATAGCAGCAGCCAGGTAACCAACCCTGTGCATTCTGGGAGTTGAACTTTCACTCTCTCTTTGGCAAAGCTACTGTAGTGTCATCACCATTCTTAATGATGTGATTTGTGTTCCACTTTAAGCAACAGTCATGGGTCATTAAAGTGAACAGAAGGGGGCTCAAAACACAACCACGCAGAGAGCCAGTGCTCAGTCAGTGGATGATATCTTGTTGCCTACCGATACAAACTGAGACCTCTATAGGAGAAAAACTAAAATCATACGCTGTGCTAAAATCGACAAACATCTGTAGAGAGATATGTAATTTTCATCATAGGTAGACCTCAACTGTGAGAGACAGAATCTAAAAGAAAATCCAGAAAATCACATTGTATGATTTTTAAATGATTCATTTCCATTTTATTTATTCCATTTTTATTGCATGAAATAAGTATTTGATACAATTGAAAAATAGAACTTATTAATATTTGGTACAGAAACCTTTGTTTACAATTACAGACGTCAGACGTTTCCTGTAGTTCTTGACCAGGTTTGCACACACTGCAGCAGGGATTTTGGCCCACTCCTCCATACAGGTCTTCTCCAGATCTTTCAGGTTTTGGGGCTGTCGCTGGGCAACACAGAGTTTCAGCTCCCTCCATATATTTTCTATTGGGTTCAGGGCTGGAGACTGGCTAGGCCAGTCCAGGACCTTGAAATGCGTTTTACGGAGCAACTCCTTAGTTAGTAGGCTGTGTGTTTGGGGTCATTGTCATGCTGGAAGACCCACTCATCACCCATCTTCAATGCTCTTACTGAGGGAAGGAGGTTGTTGCCCAAAATCTCGCCATACATGGCTCCATCCATCCTTCCCTCAATATGGTGCAGTCATCCTGTCCCCTTTGCAGAAAAGCACCCCCAAAGCATGATGTTTCCACCCCCATGCTTCACGGTTGGGATGGTGTCTTGAGCTTGTACTCATCTTTCTTCTTCCGCCAAACACGGTCGTTGCAACATGCAAACACGAGTGGAGTTTATACCAAAAAGTTCTATTTTGGTCTCATCTGACCACATGACCTTCTCCCATGCCTCCTCTGGATCATCCAGATGGTCTTTGGCAAACTTCAGACGGTCCTGGACATGTGCTGGCTTGAGCAGGGTGACCTTACGTGCGCTGCAGGATTTTAATCCATGATGGTGTAATGTGTTACTAATGGTAACCATTGAGACTGCAGTCCCAGGTCTCTTCAGGTCATTGGCCAGGTCCTCCCGTGTAGTTCTAGGCTGATCCCTCACCTTTCTCAGGATCACTGATACTCCACGAGGCAAGATCTTGCATGGAACCCCAGTTCGAGGGAGATTGACAGTCATCTTGAATTTTTTCCATTTTCTAATAATTGCGCCAACAGTTGTTTCCTTCTCACCAAACTGTTTGTCTATTGTCATGTAGCCCATCCCAACCTTGTGCAGGTCTACAATTTTGTCCCCAGTGTCCTTAGACAGCTCTTTGATCTTGCCCATAGTATAGAAGTTGGAGTCTGATAGATTGAGTGTGTAGACAGGTGTCTTTTACACAGGTGTAGCACCCGACCCATGTAGCTAGTAAATAAATACAGTTTAATTAAAGGGGTGTTGTAGTACTATGGGCGGGGCCCTGGGTACTTTATGGCTGACAGTATTAACCTGTTTTTTAACCAATACTTATTTAACAGTTTTACTCTTTTTTTTTTTTTTTACTGAAAGGACTGAAAGGTAGCAATGAATTATTTGATGGTGCCTCCACTTAGTGGGAAATTATAGTTTAGTGATTTTTAAAGCCCACTAAGAATTATGTAATATTTATCTGTTTCCCTTTTTTACTTTGTTAATAAACCTCACTGAACCCTAATGAATTTCAAACACAAGACTCACACACAATACTTTAAATTCAAATGATAAATTTAGTTTTAGAAAAATATATAATGAAATACGAAATGATTTAAAACAAGAGTAACAAAAGCTATGAAAACAAAATACAATACTTAAATTAAGTTTGCTGAATTGATACCTCTTTTCACAGGTTCCCTTTAAGTACAGTGTTTCTTGGAATTCACACTACCTTCATCTTTTATCTAAGAGGTCTGAAATACAGCTTTATCTCTGCTTAATTACTAAATTCACAACCATTAACTAATGGGCCCACACTCTCTCACGCACACTCACTCTGCAAAAAAACAAAATAGTCCTTCAAAATAAACAAAACGATGCAGTCGACACTTGTGAGCGGGGTGGTCTAAAACTTTGTGACCACTTCACTTGCTAAGCGAGCATCAAAACAAATAGCACGTGCATGTGTTTGTCAGTACTCACAAACTCCTTGAGCAGTCAGTTGAACATTTGCATGAGATGATGAAGCTAGGTGTAGACCGATGAGAAATGATGGGACGGGGAAATTGTTCTCTCCTCTTCTGCAGGTCTTAATATGTCTGTTATAAGCTGGTAAACTCTGCATTCACCACAGTAATGGGCATTATTATTCTCTTACAGCTTTTCATATCTCGTCAGCTTCTCGTCTGTTTTCTCACTAGGCCCGTGGCTACGGGATGTCCTTTACATCCCGCCCCTTCACCTTTCTAATTGGGCTAACAGGTGGATAACAACCAATGCAGATACATACATGACATGATAGACAACTTAATGGTCCTGGGAGTAGGTGGTCACCAACACACCATGCTTTCAGGTGCATAACAAACAAACTATTCGAATTTCAATGAACTTTATTAACAAACGACAAAGATTTCTTTATCAGCTATGTTTTTAACCTTTTTAAAGTATATAAACTGATGTAAACACACCAAATTAACTGATTTTTAATGTAAATACTTTCACATTTTTAAAAGTTATTTATTCATCTTACTAGCTTATTTATTACTATCTATAAATGGAATTTTAGACTGGGCTACACAGGTAACGAGTTCAAACAGGTGCAATTAATACAGGCAATGAGTGGAGGATAGGAGGGCTTCTTAAAGACAAACTAACAGGTCTGTGAGAGCCAGAATTCTTGCTGGTTGGTAGGTGATCAAATACTTATTTCATGCAATAAAATGGAAATTAATTATTTAAAAATCATACAATGTGATTTTTTTAGATTCTCTTTTAGAGTCTCTCACAGCTGAGGTGCACCCACGATGAAAATTACAGATCTCTCCATTCTGATTGAGGTAATAGAAAAGCTTTATCCTTGCTTTTCCCTTTGCGTCTAGCAACGCTAATTCAATGTAAAGTGAAAACTCCACTTTCCATGTTTTCCATGACTTGGCAAGATTAGTTGAGTCCATATGCCACTGTGACGGCAGCTTCAGTCGCTACTGCACACTTATTTTCTTCGGAGTTATGATAATGTTCACCTGTTGCTAGTGCGACTTTAGCTCATTAGCATAGCCAACACCTTCTCACAATTCATTTAACTCAAAAACCATCTGGAGTCTGCTCTAAACTCCGCTGCCACCATATTTCAGCTTGTTCTGTCTCATGACTATACAAACTGGACGGTTGAGCATTACCCTTGCTCACAGGGAACTTTTACTGAATACCACAAACATCGATGCGGTAACATCTCCAGCATCTGCATGTGTCACACTCCATGTGAACACATCACATTTAAGCAATTCCCATTGCTGCAATAACCTACAATTTTCTTGCAAAGTGCAGTATAATGTATCCCAAGTTTCTTCATCTGTCTGATCTTAGATAGTAAATACAATGTACAATTTTTGTTCTAATCTACAAAAATAAGTAAAAAATTTTAACACACAGGATTTATCCCTATGTGCATGTAAGTTTTCGTAAGCCCTGTGCTGTGTTCACCTTTACCATTCTTCCATCATACACCAGCCATGTGTTACAGCTGAGACTAAAGTAAGAGTAATACATTGTAATACATTTAACAAAGCACAATTAAAGAGATGTAATTTGCCAGCTGCACTAATCAAACATATGGCTATACACTGTGAGCCTGCACTACATCAGGGGCTGTAGCATTCTTTCTCTTCTGTCCTTTGATTTGCACTTATTATGCACAAGTCATTTATGTAAACAACGTAAGAATGAGCATGTTCCTGTACTGTGTGTAATGTCTGATTACGCTTGACTGCATTTCATGCAATGCATAGGGCAACAATCCACTCAGCACAGCCCCTCCCACTTCTCCAGTGGCCCTTGTGATCTTACAATCTTTCTGCTAAGGGAAGTGTGACCCACTGAAAAGTGTGGTAGCCATTTTCCACATTAGCACTCTGACCCCCCACACTCATTGTTGATTCTGATGTTAATCAGGTAAACAGGCCAAAGAGAGAAAGGGGAGGAGGAATGAAATAGCTTTGGGTGTGGGAATCCAGGGGTGTAAACTAGTTCATGTACTGTAAGCTGACACAATCACTAGGAGAAAACATTTCATCTTTATTTACAGCTATATGGTTCAATGAAAGGAAGGGTAAAATACTGTGATGGGATAGTCTGGTTGCCCTGAAACCATTGCATTTAAACTGTTTTATATAATCAGTGTGCTATTTTGCTGTAAAATTTTGCCACCTGGAGCAAAGGGAAGAGTAACGTTTCCAACATAGCAGGAAACAATGTAATTTCACGTTGACCAGTCCACCAAGGAAAGACTTCTGATGATGTGTCAAATCTACATAAATCATCCCTAAGTTAAAGAGCAGCAGCTTATAAAATTCATTGTAATAAAATTATCTGCCAGGCCTGCTAAGTAAACACAGGGTATTCGAAGGGGAGACAGAAGGCAGCACATTGTGGAGCTAACCACAGATCAATCTAAAAAGTGCTACACTGCTTACACAAACCACACCAAAATGCTCACCACAACACACCACACCACTCCATTTTAAATCTAGCTGCTACACCAAACAATACTCCCACTAACCCCCTAAGAAAGACAAAATGCTCAACATAAGATTTATTCAACAAAATGCCACTGGTCACTGCATTCCTTGCATTCCTATATATATAAATATTTATATAACTTCCTTTCTCACCCCTATGGGGGTGGTGTGTGTCTTCCTCAATCTCGGGTCCTCTGCCAGAGGCCTGGGAGTTTGAGCGTTCTTCCCAGTATTTTAGATTTTCCTATCACCATGTTCTTCTGAACTGAGAGCTCTGATGTTGTACCTTCTCCAGGTACTCACGTAGCTAGCCACTGTCCCACTTTGGAGCCACAAGGGTACCACGGGGACCACTGTTGCCTTCACCTTCCACATCTTTTCTAGCTCTTCTTTCAGCCCTTGATATTTCTCAAGCTTCTCATGTTCCTTCTTCCTGATCTTGCCATCACATGGGATTGCTACATCTACCACTATGACCTTCTTCTGCTGTTTGTCCACCACTGCTATGACCGGTTGGTTAGCCATCACCAGTTTTTCAGTCTGTGTCTGGAAGTCCCACAGGATCTTAGCTCAGTCATTCTCCACCACCTTTGGAGGTGTATCCCATTTTGACCTTGGGACCTCCAACCCTACTCGGCACAGAGTTCCTGTACACTATGCCAGCCACTTGGTTATGGTGTTCCATGTATGCCCTGCCTGCTAGCATCTTACAACCTGTTGTTATATGCTGGATTGTTTCAGGGGCATCTTTGCACAGCCTGTACTTGGGATCCTGCGTGGTGTGGTAGACCCCAGCCACTACTGATCTTGTGCTCAGGGCCTGTTCTTGTGCTGCTATGATCTGTGCTGTCTTTAGTCCAGCCTTTTCCAGCCACTGGTAGGACTTTTTGATATCAATCGCTTCTTCTATCTGTTGGTGGTACATACCGTGCAGGGGTTTGTCCTGCCATGATGGTTCTTGCTCCTCTCCCTCCTCTTTGGGCTTCTGTTGCCTGAGGTATTGACTAAGTACTCCATCAGTCAGGGCCATCTACCTGATTCCTGTACTCATGGATCTTTGCTGTTTCATCTCAGATGATGGCTCTGATGCTCACCAGCCCTCAGCCTCCTTCCTTCCTCCATGCATTGTGGAAGCTCCTTTCCTTGTCTTGACATCAGTGGCATCTATCTCCTCTTTTGGCCATCTTATTATGCCAGTGGGGTATCTGATGACTGGAAGGGCATAGGTGTTGATGGCTTGGACCTTGTTCTTCCCATATAGCTGACCACTTAGGACTTGCCTTACCTATAGGTATTTGGCTGTGGCTGCTCTTGGTTTCCATTTGCCTGTGTGATTCCAAGGTAGCTTTCTTCAACGGCCACTATGCTGCCTTCTAGCAGTTCAGTTCCTTCAGTTCTGGCAACCTTCCCTCTCTTTGTTGTCATTCAACCACACTTATCCAATCCAAATGACATTCCAATGTTGTTGCTGTATATTGATGACTAATGAATTAACTCGGAGCACCAAGTTGTTTCTGGGGACTAGCTGTTCAAATGATATGAATGCAATTATCAAATTTAGAAATATGAAGAACAAGTTCGATCAACAGTGACCTTATAGCTTCACAACCAACAGAGACCAGGAGAGAAGGATTGAGGTTTCTGCCATTTATAAAAGCTGAGCATGAATGATAGAACTGTATACTTCAAAGGTTACTGCAAATAACACGAATAACAATTGAACTAATCTACCTCTAAGTGATTTTGATTATTAGTAGTCAAAGTGACACTGTAGTTTGAGCACTGACTCTGAGAAGCGAGAGTAATTACTTAACCCTCAGGGGTCGACGAACACGTCAGCGGATTTTGTGGCATCTTCTCCTGATAACACCGAAACAAACTTAAATTACTCCGTCGGTTTTGATCGTACAGCAATATATCATTCGAATCTGTAAAAGGTCTAGTTTTATTTGTATACACTCATAATAACAAAATGCTGTTCTTTTGTAAACTAAAGAAAGCAGACGGTGTGCTCTCTGTCATCTCTTTTCACAAACAACAACCAGACTTGCCTCATAAAAATAAGAAATATATGGCTGGAAAGCTTGAAAGTTCTTGTGAACCAATGTTCTGTATGTGTTTTATGGTCTTATTTCAGTGACTTTAAAATTGTATTTTTTCACTAACCATGCATAAACACTGTTTTCTCAAAAACACAATCATGTATAAACTTGTTGCTCACATATTATTGTAGCCCAGTTTGTGCTGATTACAGTGTTATCAGACTTTAGCCATTAATATGTTCAAAAGCAACTGCTTAAAAGCACAAATGTCAGGGCATGTCAAAACTTGTCCAGGGCCCCAAAACACCCTTAAACCCAAGAGGGTTAACACCAAATTCCTCTCCAGTAGTAGCTGCAGAAAAGACAAAACCATGGGAAGTGGGCACACATTTTGCCACATGAGATTCCGTAGATTACCTGGATTGTAGCAACAACCCTGCGGGAAAAGCCCAAGCCCTCCAACCATTCCCTCTCAGCAGCCAGACCCACAGGGGCTGCCCTATCAATGGGGGGCTGAAGATCACCGCCACTTGCCTGCAAGAGAGTGCTCTCCCTCTAAGGAAGTTTCTACTGGGGAGACGCCAGCATACACTGCAGCAGCGGGAACCACAATGCACCAGGTCACTCTGGAGCTACGAGAATCACTTCCAGAGCCTCCCCATGAATATGAGCCAGCAGAGGAGGGATCAAGAAGATTGGAGGGAACGCATAGAGGAGGCATTGAGGCCACGGCTGATGAGTGAGCACATCTACTCCCAGTGGGGGATTGTACTTTGGTGGATAGAAAACCATCAAGCACAATGCATGTTGTATTGAGCCGTAAAGAGATCCACTTTGGTTTTTAACAGAGTTTTAACAGTTTTTCCAGATGTCCTATCTGATTTAATGCTTAGTTCAGATAAAGTCATTCTAGTGGGAGATTTTAACATTCCTGTAGATGTTGAAAATAACAGTCTCAGCACTGCATTTAATTCAATATTAGATTCAATTGGTTTCACTCAAAATGTTAACAAACCCACCCACTGTTTCAGTCACACCCTTGATCTTGTTCTGACATATGGCATCGAAATTGAACATGGAATAGTTTTTCCCCAAAATTCTTTTTTGTAAGACCATTCTTTAATAATTTCTGAATTTAAAATAATTGATCATGCAGCGTTTGGAAGAAAATTCCACTACAGTAGATGTTTATCTGACAACGCTGTTAAACAATTTAAGAAAATGATTCCATCTTTATTTACATCTATGCCATGTCCCAACACAGTGGAGGGCAGCTGCCTCAATCCTACTGCCTATGAGACTATGTCTCTCGGCTGGCCAGCGAATGCCTTGGTGTCTCCCCAGAAAAGCTGGAGGAAATGTCCAGGGAAAAGGAAGTCTGGGTATCCCTGCTTAGGCTGCTGTCCTTACGACCCGGCCCCAGATAAGTGGAAGAAGACGGATAGATGGAGAAGCTGTCCATAAAGCCAGAACTGCATACTTTTTTGTCCATTCAGCCAGCTGGCAAATGAATTTCACAATCTCCTGTCTTCTTTCGGCCTGACAGTCCATAGCCCCACACATCGGCATGGACACACACTGGACCTTATAATCTCATACGGACTTTCAGTATCCATTTTAGAAATAGTTGATACGTGCATTCCTGATTACTTTTCCATTATATTCAAATTTATAGCCCCTCTTCCCTACTGCTAAATCCTGTGCTCCAGCTAGCCGCTGCCGCACCATCACCGCATATCATCAGAGCTGGAGATTTTGCTGCGGCATTCATCAACACTAGTCTGTACATTCAGGACAAATCTGCTGCTCCTCCATGCCCCAAGGACTTTATCACCTCCTTCTATTCCAGCTGCTCAGAGATCTTGGACTCCATCACACCGTTCAAGTGTAGACCTTCTAAGACCTGCTCACTAACACCAAAAATCATGATCATATCTCCCCAGTCCTGTTCTCCCTCCATTGGCTCCCTGTTCAGTTTTGGATTCAATTTAAGCTTTTGTTATTTATCTTCAGCACAATTAATGGAATGGCACCTTCCTATGCAAGATTTTAAGCTTTTCAAAACTTATTTATTCAGGCTGGCCTTTGATATGTAGCATCTCCCTGCCATGTTCCTGTTTATGATGTATTTTACATAAATTTTTATTGTATATTTTCTATCTTTAGCTGTTTTTACTGTTGTAAAGTGCTTTGGTCATCCTGAGTTGTTATAAGGTACTATATAAATGAGGTTTTGATTTGATTTGACTAATAGAGGAAAATAAGAACAATCCCAGGTTTCTTTTCAGCACTGTAGCCAGGCTGACAAAAAGTCACAGCTCTGTTGAGCACAGTGTTCCCTTAGCTCTCAGCAGTGATGGCTTTATGAGTTTCTGTACAAATAAAATCACAACTATTAGAGATAAAATTCATCAGATGCTTCCTATAGCTGCCATAAATGAATCTTCTACTACAGTAGCTCTTGAATCATCTGTAAGACCTCAGTTATGTTTAGACTGCTTCTTTCGCATAGATCTCTCTGAATTCACATCAACAGTTGCTTCATCTAAATCGTCAACGTCTCTTAGACCCCATCCCAACTAGACTGCTCAAAGACACCCTGCCATTAGTTGGCTCATCTTTATTAGACTTTGTAAATTTATCTCTAGTATCAGGCTACATACCAGAGGCTTTTAAGACTGCAGTAATCAAACCCTTACTCAAAAAGCCTAGTTTTCATCCAGGAGTCTTGGCTGATTATAGACCAATATCCAACCTACCATTTATGTCTAAAATCCTTGAAAAAGTTGTTGCTAAGCAGCTATCAGACCACTTACATAGAACTTAACTATTTGAAGATTTTTAATCAGCAGGATTTAGAGCACATCATAGTACTGTAAAAGCACTGTTAAAAGTCACCAACACCTCAGACAGCCTTAGATAATGTACTCATCTCTGTACTTATCCTGCTAGACGTTAGTGCTGTATTTGGCACTATCGACCCCAGCATCTTATTACAGACAGAGGAGCATGTGATTGGAATCAAAGGAACAGCATTAAAATGGTTCCAATCGGATTTATTAGACAGATTCCAATTTGTTCATATTTATGCTGAACCTTCCGTGCTCACACAAGTAAGTTATGGACTTCCACAGGGTTCTGTGCTAGGACCTATTCTGTTCACCTTATACATGCTTCCTTTAGAAAATTAAAAGAAGCACTCTATTAATTACCATTGCTATGCAGATGACACTCAGCTGTATCTCTGTATGAAACCTTATAACACAAACCAGTTAAGATTAAACTTAAGAATTACTTTATTCATCCCAAACTGGGAAATCCCCCACTGCATTTAACACCCAAGTGCACACACACAGCAGTGAACACACACCAGGAGCAGTGAGCAGCCATTGATGCGGCGCCCAGGGAGCAGTTAGGGGTTCAGTGGCTTGCTCAAGGGTCTCACCTCAGTCATGGTATTGAAGGTGGAGAGAGTGCTGGCTATTCACTTCGCCCCACCGACAATTCCTGCCAGTCCTGAGACTCGAACCCACAACTTTCACATTAGTTCGACTCTCTATCCATTAGGGCACGACTGCGCCTTTTTTTTTTTCAGTTAGTCGGTGTGTCTTCATTGTGTCTAAAGAACATAAAGGCCTAGATGACCAGTACTTTCTACTTTTAAATTCAGAGACAACAGAAGTTAATGTATGTGAGCCTAAAAACCTCAGAAACAGCTTTTCTAACAATATAGCTACTTTACATGGCATAGCCCTGGCCTCCAGCACTACTGTGAAAAACCTTGGAGTCATTTTTGACCAAGATATGTCCTTTAATTCAAACATTAAAACAAATCTCTAGAACTGCCTTCTTTCACCTGCGCAGTATTGCCAAAATTAGGAACATTCTGTCTCAAAATGATGCAGAAAAACTATTCCATTCATTTGTTACTTCAAGGCTAGATTACTGTAACTCATTACTATCCCGATGTCCCAGTAACTCCATAAAGAGTCTCCAGTTAATCCAGAATGCTGCAGCCAGAGTTCTGAGGGGAACTAGCAAGAGAGATCATATTTCTTCTATATTAGCTTCTCTTCATTGGCTCCCTGTAAAATCCAGAATAGAATTAAAAATCCTTCTTCTCACATGCAAATCCCTTCATGATCAAGCTCCTTCATACCTTAAAGACCTCATAGTACCATATTATCCCAATAGAGCACTTTTCTCTCAGAGTGCAGGTCTACTTGTGGTTCCCAGAATTTCCAAAAGTAGAATGGGAGACAGAGCCTTTAGCTATCAAGCTCCCATTGACAGCCATTGTTTGGCTCTCTCTACCACCATTGTACCCAGAAACGAGATGGGGGCAACCCATGGGGAGCCATGCCCAAAGGCACCAATGGGAAACGGAGTTAGCGAGGGCAGGTGGCAATTCGCTATCCACAGAGGGGTTAGCCGAGACAGCTGTGAGAAGGGAGTGTGCTGCTAAAACTAAGTATGCTTGATCATCCTGCTCGCATATGCTCGGCAGCGAGAGGGCGGCACTGAAGTGTGGTATGCATGTGAAACAACCACAGCTGCCTTATGAGAAGCAGGCGTCAACTGAGCCACTTGCCCTTCAGAGGGAAGCTAATGTGTTTTTCAACATCACAGAATGAAAATTAGAACATTCCTCTGAACACACTTGAACACATATACATACATTCTCCGCCCTGTGTGATGGGGGAGGAGGTCAACACTAGTGCTTTCAGTTTCACGGGCTCCACTGTGGATAGATATGTGGTGATGGTAGTAGACCGGGTTCAAAACAAAGTTGTACTGGCCAAATTGGGCATCCTCTGACGGCTGGGCCAGCTCAGGGGGAACAGGGAGGTTACATCTGTTAGCTGTCATCCTGATGATATCAGTAAGCTCCTGTAGAAGCTGATCCATAGTGGCGTAACAGAAGAGGCTGGCATAGACCACTCAGATGGTCTCAGACCACTGAAAGGGTGAAGCACCGAGGCAGGGAAGCAGAATCATCCAACTCCGGGTCCAAGAACAGCTCTAGTATGGGCTCAAACTCATATCCTGGGAGGGTGGCAGGAGTGACTGGGGGGAATGGAGGAAGGAGCAGAGGTAAGAGGCATCTCCTCAGTGTAGCAGACCTAAGGTAGGAGTATTTGTTCACATTCCAAGACCAAGGAAGGAGTTTTTACCGTTAAGGAATTTATTGTTCTGAAACTGATAACCTCTGGTGCTCAATGACCTGTGAAGGTATCCACAGGAAGTGGCACAATCATCTCAACCAAATACTGCCCTGTCAAGACTCTTTTGACCAAGAGCAGACTTTTTAACAAAGACTTCCCCTGTTCACACCCAGCCATAAATCCCTAAAAACTAATCCTGGTTCCCTTCCAGAAATGACTTGAAACCTATGCAATGACTTGTTCTTGTTATATTTCTGCTTTGATTTCTATATATGTAAGGTGTAACCAGACCTACTGAGAAGACCACTGTCAGAATACGGTCTAAGACAGATGCTATGCAATGGTCTGTCACTCATGCTTGTGATTAATCCATATACCTATGTAAAGTTTTACTGACTTTCATTTATGTTACTGCTGAGCTATTGACTCTGATTACGTGCCATGTTTGTCATGTGTATGTGTTTGAAACTTGCTTGGTAGAAAACATTCTTAAAAATTTACAACATTTAAAGGAAAGATTGGTCTTTTGTATCACGCAGTGATGCACCATCACAGTTAGGGGACCATCACAGTCTGTGAACCAATTACCAGCAAGCATGGAGCACCTCTTGGACCAAGCATGATGACCAACCAGATGGATTCCCTGCCCGTCGCGGCAAGACTTCTCTGGAAGTACACAGTTGCTCTCACCCAGGGGCCAACAGACAGGGACTCAGAAAGAGAGCACCAGCCAAAGAACGATGAGGTAGAGATTCCTTATTGCCCGCACGGAAGAGAGGACCCAAAGTCACCCTCCTGGCATGTAGCTGTCCTGTATCAAATAGCTCACCTCCTGCTGACCGTCTCACATAAATAAAACTCCACGGGACAACCCTGCGAAGAAAGTTGGCAAACAGACTCCAGACCTGCAGCCAAAGACTTTAGGGAACGCCTTTGTCTCTTTTGGAAACCTGCCAGGCGGACTGCAGTCGGATCAGCCCACAGCGGAATGGGCCGAGCCTCAGTAAACCTGTTATTTCACACCTTAAACCTGTCACTGAATCGGAGAACTCTAACTCAGATTAGAGACTGATATCCTTAATTGACTGGTTGATCTGCCATCAAAGATTGTGGTGTCCCAAAATTATGAAGATGGTTTATGATATTAATAATTCATAAACCAGGCATCATAAAGACATTAATGTTCTATACATACATATATTTATATTCACTACATCAGTCTGCCAGCACTCCTCGGTTGGAAAATTGAAGAACACCGCAGTCTGAGGAACTCATGTTGGAATAAGGTACTTTTTAACTTGGAATAAGATTGCTCTTTAGAGATAGGCTGAAGAAAAGAACAGGGAGAGCCCACCACTTATATTTAAATTTTGTGGACATGATTGATACAGGTTCAAGTTTATATTTTAACATGTTAATCTGTGAAATATAGACATTAAAGTATTTAATCCTTTTTTTATTGATTTTACTGATGCATTTTTTGGATTTTTCAGTGATGTTGTATGTGCCAATTATGTGCCAGAGATTATGTCACTAGAGAGTAGCAGGTACAGATTGCTTAAACACTATAAACTACACCACCATTAAGGAAGATGGCAGAATTATTCTTGCATATTCATATTCATATTCATTTGTGTATTTTATTATGGATGGTTTTGACCCATATTCATTGATAAAAGCTATCTTGACTTGTCACATTTAATCTAATAGAACATTAAATGTATAGTTATGGATGGGCAAAGGCAGTCATGATGTGGTTTTCTCCTGAGTACCGGTTGGATTTTGTCTCAGTAGTTTGATTGGTTTCACCCGTGTTTAGTTAGTCTTTGGTTCTGAATGTATTTACACCTCCTGTGTTTCTTTATTCTTCGCCGGAGCATTACTCGAAGTTAATCTAACTTTTGTTTGTGCATTGTACCAGAGGAGAAGGTTTGTTTAACACCAAGTGGCATGGTTACTGTTGCCTGTCCTGAACACCGAGTGGCGAAGTTATTTTGGAAATAAAAGAGATTCCTGTTCCTGAAAAAACAAGCTTGAAAAGATCCTACAATTTTTTTGAGTGTGGGCTTTTTTTGTACATTTGTGGACATTTTCTTTGGATTTGTAAACATCTGTTGCAGCTACAGGAAACATCTGATGGATTTTATTTCTAATAGTTTATTTGTAAAGAAACTCATAAAGTCATCACTGCTGAGAGCTAAGGGAACACTGGGCTCAACAGAGCTGTGACTTTTTGTCAGCCTGGCTACAGTGCTGAAAAGAAACCTGGGATTGTTCTTATTTTCCTCTACTAGTGATGAATAGTATGCAGCTCTGGCTGAGAACTTTGTTAGTTACTAGACTCTTTTTCCAGGCTAAGCAGGTATCCATGGTCCTGGAGCTGTATATTGCTGATGTGCAGTTACTGCACTAACTTGCATAGAGGACCTGTCCAGGGTGTACCCCTGCCTTTCACCCAAAGAGAGCTGTGATAGGCTCCAGCAGATCCCCATGACCCCAATTAGGAATAAGTGGGTATAGATAATGTATGGATGGATGGATGTAATTATATCATATTTGTGCTGCAGTTTTGTCTAACTTATGTCATTCTATTCAGACAACAGATCTCAGACATTTAACAATGTCATAGTGTAACCTCTTATAACTTATCATCGTTATTTTGATACGTTTTTTCGTATCATGGCTCATTCTCTGCATGACACTTTCCACGGTGATGACAACATAATTCATGTGTAAGTATGAAAGGC
This sequence comes from Mastacembelus armatus, assembly GCF_900324485.2. Taxonomy (NCBI): domain Eukaryota; kingdom Metazoa; phylum Chordata; class Actinopteri; order Synbranchiformes; family Mastacembelidae; genus Mastacembelus; species Mastacembelus armatus. The sequence continues at coordinate 19,598,840 of NC_046654.1, forward strand.
TATTTATATTTCACCCATACTGGGAAGGGACTACCTCCAGGTGTCAGAGGCCAAGGCTTAGTTTTAGATGTTATCCCTGTGTTCCCTATTAAACAACCATTTTCTCAAATCATGTTAATGAATCTGGTGAATGAAATCTGTGAATGCCAAACAGTGATAAATACAACAGAATGGCTCATATTTATGCTTGAAATAGATGAAAGGTTCACATTTTCACACGGGGGTCAGCAAATAAAAAAGTTTACCTTCAGCAGACTTCCCACCCACAAATACAAGTTTAGTGATATTAATCCAGAGGTACAACCAAGCAACACTAAATGGCCAAGAGAATATGGACATACACTTTAGTGCATTCTTGATGTTGGTTGGTATTTTTTGGTTCGGGTTCCTGTCCTCTAGTGATGCAATGATATTTTACATTCTTCCATCTGTCCAATGGATGCATTAATCAATTCTGACCTCCATTCTCTCCGTGGTGCCAAAAAAAGACATCACTGCATCTCTTTTTGATGCACACAGCAACCATAGTGCATGAAATCCATCCACCTGCTTGTCCACCAACATTGTTTAAATTTACAGAATGTCCTGGTATGGAATCAAATTCCTGGCCAGAATCAATGTTTCAGTCTGCCCTTGCCCACAAACACTTATGAATGTCATAAACATTGGAGGCTCTCTGAGCTTCTATACATTTAGCATTTTACTTCTGCTGCACAAGAACTCAATAAGATTTTTAATTTCTCAATCTAAAATTTGATATTTTGAATTCATTTTCTGATAACTTCAGCTGTTTGCAGCGTCTTGTTGCAGAAAAGCAATATAATATAGCAGAATGTCTTAATATGGATCCACTTAAGTAATTTCTTACAGATAAGTCCTATCTGATTCTAGAATGGAGTTTGAATGCACCATTTACATTGTTTCCCATGTTACCATAGCAGGCATTTGCACTTACATATCTGATGTAATAACAAGTAGAGGGTGACAAAATGGCAGAATGTGGAGTGTGGAGACCCTTAGATGTGACAAAATATAGTCAGTGTTTTGTGTGGAAGTGTTCCATTACCTGAAACTCAAAGATTACTCCTTAACATTTCCTTGAGTGAGAAGATATTGCAAAATGTTTCTCCACCTGGCTTACTTTTTAAATTTAAAGGCTCTTGCTTTCCTTCTTTTTGGCATTGACTTCTCCTGGTAGCTGTAGATATGAAAAAGGAGACACTGAGATATAGTACAGAATGAGCTGGAAAGTAATGTGGTTAAGAGAACAATTCAAAGCCCACCAACATGTGTGTTAATGATGTGTATTATTGAGATAAGAGTTATTTCCCCATGAAGCTTAAGAGGTAATAAGTAATCCTCTATTCTGCAGCAACACGATACAATATAATGTTTAGCAGGCAGGATAACCAGTGCTGTCTTCCGAAATTACCCTCTACTGTGTCAACTAATTTCAGAAGATATTTTGTCATAGTTTTCCATGAAATAGGTGAAATGTTCACATATCTTTTGCCCACCATCTTCCCACCATTGCTTTTGCAGCAAAGCAAAAAGTCTTCAGCCCTCAGCAGACTTCAGACCCGCAAACACAACCAGTTCAGTGATACTAATCTGTAGGTACAATTCAAAAATAGCTGCTGGTTTTAAATGGCATATGGAAACTTTACCACACCCTGTGCACTTTAATCATAATAGAATTATTTATAGCATATCATAGCAGTGTCACAAAGTGCTGTATATGTCACGGTTTGGTGTGGTGTTGGTGAGAGAGAAGTAGGACCCACGTGCAGGACACAATAAGTTTATTTCTGGAACTCGGGAACAACATAAATCTCCGCCACTCGGCTGGCTGGCAGGCAGGTAAAACAACAGGAATGCCACTCGGCGAAACGAACAGGCAGGCGAACTGGGAAACTCAATCTGTCTCCTCTGGCTAGCATTACTAATGCTCCGACAGGCGGCTGCTGAGACTGCTGAGACTGCTGAGACGGCCGGGGAAGCGGCTGCTGAGGCTGCTGAGACTGCTGAGACGGCCGGGGAAGCGGCTGCTGAGACTGCTGACACGGCCGGGGAGGCAGCACCGGAGGCGATGATGCTGGAGATGGTGTCCGTGAGCACACTGGCTGCAGAGAACCTAGCTGCGGCGCTGGCACAGGAGACCGCGGCGCTGGCACAGGAGGCCGCGGCGCTGGCACCGTAGGCTGCGACGCCGGCACTGGAGATGGCTGGGGAGGCTGCAGCTGAGACGACTCGGGAAGCTCCGGAGGCTCGGCCGGGCGCTGCTGCTACTGGACCAGCGGCAGCATAGGTGGGTCTGGAAAGCTGCGGCAGCTGAGGCGGGTCTGGAAGCTCTGGGGAAAGGAGAAACTCTGATAGTTCCAGAAACTCAGGTAGTGGGGGCTTTGGAAAACTTGATTTCTGGAAGGGGTTAGGGTAGGGGAGCTCAGTGCACCGATGGTCCTCGGGCAGTCTAGGCCTATAGCAGCATAACTAAGGGATGATTCAGGGTTGCCTGAAGCCAGCCCTAACTATATGCTTGGTCAAAGAGGAAGGTTTTAAGTCTAGCCTTAAAAGTACAGAGAGTGTTTGCCTCCTGAACCCAGGCTGGGAGCTGGTTCCACAGGAGAGGAGCTTGATAGCTAAAGGCTCTGCCTCCCATTCTGCTTTTGGAAACTCTGGGAACCACAAGTAGAGTGCACTTCGGGCACTCTAGAGAGCGAAGTGGTCTATTGGGATAATATGGTACTATGAGGTCTTTAAGGTATGAAGGAGGTTACAGGAGATAACACTCCATCAATATATAACTTAATCCAAATTAACTTAAAGTTCAAGGTCAATATAAAGACCTCGTGTTGCCAAGTAGCCAAACAGAAATTAATTATATTAATTATATATCCATCCATCCATCTTCTATACCCGCTTTTTCCTGAAAGCCAGGGTCACGGGGATCTGCTGGAGCCTATCCCAGCTCTCTCTCGGGTAAAAGGCAGGGGTACACCAGTCCATCACAGGGCCACATAGAGACACACAAGGACAGACAACCTCACACACTCACACTCACTCCTATGGGGAATTTAGATTCACCAATCAACCTAACATGTATGTTTTTGGACTGTGGGAGGAAACGGAGTACCCAGAGTAAACCCACGCAAGCACGGAGAGAACATGCAAACTCCACACAGAAAGGCCGGGTTGAGACCCACAACCTTCTTGTTGTGAAGCAACAGTGCTAACCACTCAGCCACCAAGTTCCGTACACAGAAACAAAAGGCAGATTTCAATCCAGGCACGAGATAATTTATGTATTTTCTAAAAATCCAGTCCAAGTTAAGTAGGAATCATGTCAGGAAGGCAATTCAGAATCACCGGTAGTCCTTTTTCATGGCCTCACCGAACTCTTCCCATACCTGAGTTTTTGCTGCCATCATGGCCTGGGCTGCAGCACGCTTGGCCCGGTGGTACCCGTCAGCTGCCTCGGGAGTCCCACAAGCCAACCAAGCTCGGTAGGACTCCTTCTTCAGCTTGACGGCATCCCTTACCTCCGGTGTCCACCACCGGGTTCGGGGATTGCCGCCAAGACAGGCACCCGAGACCTTATGGCCACAGCTTTTGGCCTCCGTGTCGACAATGGAGGTGGAAAACATGGTCCATTCTGACTCAATGTCCCCAGCCTCCATCAGGATCTGGTTGAAGTTCTCTAGGAGGTGGGAGTTAAAGACCTCTCTAACAGAGGGTTCGCCAAACATTCCGAACAGACCCTCACATGTTTGGGCCTGCCAAGTCTGTCCCACTTCCTCCTCCGCCAGCGGATCCAACTCACCACCAGGTGGTGATCAGTTAACAGCTCTGCCCCTCTCTTCACCCCAGTGTCCAAGACACACAGCCGAAAGTCATATGACACGACTACAAAGTCGAACATCGACCTCCGGCCTAGGGTGTCCTGGTGCCATGTGCACTGATGGACACCCTTATGCTTGAACATGGTGTTCGTTATGGACAAACTGTGACTAGCACAGAAGTCCAACAACAGAACACCACTCGGGTTCAGATCGGGGAGGCCGTTTCTCCCAATCACGCCCCTCCAGGTTTCGCTGCCCATGTGAGCATTGAAGTCCCCGACAGAATTATGGAGTCCTCAGTAGGAGCACCTTTCAGCACCCGCCAAGAGACTCCAAAAAGGCCGGGTACTCTGCACTGTTGTTCGGCCCATAGGCCGAGACAACAGTGAGAGACCTATCCCCGACCCGAAGGTGCAGGGAAATGACCCTTTCATTCAGGGGGAAAACCCCAACACGTGGCGGCTGAGCTGGGGAGCTATGAGCTATAATACCAGCCTCTCACCGCGAGCAACTCCAGAGTAGAAGAGAGTCCAGCCCCTCTCAAGGAGTTAGGTTCCAGAGCCCAGGCTGTGCGTGGAGGCGAACCCGACTATCTCTAGTTGGTACTGCTTGACCTCCCGCACAAGCTCAGGCTCCTCCCCCCCAAGTGAGGTGACATTCCATGACCCTAGAGCCAGTTTCAGCGTCCAGGGATCAGCTCGTCGAGGTCCCCGCCCTCGACCACTGAGGGCGGGGTCCACAGAGCACCATCCATCCTCCAGCAGGTGGTGGGCCCACAGAAGGGCGGCCCCGCATCGCTCTTTCGGGCTTTGCCCGGCTGGGCCCCATGGGGGGAGACCCAGCCACCAGGCACTCACCAATGGGCCCCAGGCCTGGCCCCGGCTTCGCTGTACTGGGCAAAGTCACGGTCCTTGCTGTTTTCCTCATAAGGGGAGCAATATAGTGTGGTATCTTAATCAGAGCTGAGTGGATACATGTGCAGTTTTCTGTATCTGTAATATGTGTGCAACAATATGTGGGACAATCAGCATTAGGTCAAAATAGCCAACCAAATTGAGTCATGCTAAAACTGCTTTCTCTGCTGCAGTAACAGCTTTCAGCCAGAGGTAGGCCTGTTGCTACTTGATCCAGCTTTGATGAGAAATAAGCAACAGGTAGTTGACCCCCATGAGGCATAATACACAAGTCATGTAACTGTCCCTCTGGTCAAAAACTGAGTGAAAGTTAGATTAGGCAGACCCAGTGTGGGGCTACTGTGAGTGCTGCCTTTAGATCTATCTTATTCAAATAAGGCCTTTATCATACTTGTAGGCTGCCCAGAGAGATTTTGAATTTGCTCCAACTCTGGTGGGAAACTAGTTTCTGTGATGGTAAAGGCTGCAGCATTGGTGTTAGAGCCATTAATGAGCTTAACTATTCTACAAACTTGTACAAGTGATGTAAAATGTGTACGTTGTACATCACCCTTCCATGCTGTATTCTGTCTTAGGATCTGATGCTGTTGATTGAACAACAGAGGTAAGAGCAGCAGTCTTTGTCCAATATACATGTGTCAGATGTATCATACACACAACTGTCTTTCATATAGGCTACTTCTTTTGGTCCCACAATGTAGTGATTTATGCTGTGTGAAACTACCTGCTTGTGTTCTGTGTGACTGTGCAAAGTCTATGAGTTGTGTAACAGAAGTGTCATCTACAGCCTGCATACTGTGAATAGGCATTAACCATCAGAGTGAGCTCTGTTGGATTATTCCTCTTCTCCCTTTTCAACTAAACTAAAAGGGCCACTTGATTTTCAGTAGTAAGGCAAGGTTCTGGGAATATCTTATATTTATCAGAATGACAATACATGGAAAAATTCTGCAAGTCATACCTGCGTTCTGTCTTTGTGCATGTGAATGTGTGATATCTGAGTTACTTGGTCTGGCATCTGTTCCTGTATCAGTGTCACCATACCTTGCATTCGCTCCACCCACTCTCTGACTGAGTCAGCTTTCTGCTTATCCACAGAGCAGTCTCTCACCCAGTGTTCTTTTCTCCACACTGGACATAGGCTTCTCTGCCACAGCCCCTTCCTTGTCCTCCACCACAAGTCTGGTTGGAGTGTACAGTCAAGTTTCTTCCTTTGGTGGATGATTTTGAATGTTCCTTATACTTGACAAATATGTAATATCTTCCTATAAATAACTGTAGACTTTTATTGTGAAAGTCTATGTCCTGGGACCAGACACCATGGCTGACATTAAAAATGGCCTCAATTGGTGCCTGAAGCTGTATGTCAATAGCCACCACCCATTTTCAGAGCATGTTGCTATTTCAGGGCTTTCATTTTGAGAAAATGCTATAAAAAGGCTTTTATTTTTAAAGGAAAGAGTGCTGCAGGAGACTCATGGGACCTTATACTAACATCTGGACTTTATTTTGAATAGTCCTTATACTTTACAAAAATATAATATCTTTCTATAAAAAAATGTAGACTTTTACTGTGAAAGTCCAAACATGGCCTGCTGGGAGAAGACACCATGACTGACTTTTAAAACAGCCTGAGTTGGTGCCTAAACCTATATCTCAATAGACAAAGTTGATTTTAAGCTCATATATGTGTTTTTTGCTTTTATTGTTTATTGTTTTTTTATAGTTTAGAAAGGTGCATTAACTTCCTACAAATAACTGTAGACTTATTGTGAAAGTCCAGCCATGTCCTTCTGGGAGAAGACATCATGGCTGACATTAAAAATGGCCTCAGTTGGTATCTCAAGCTGTGTGTAGCCAACGTCCATTTTAAGGTCATGTTGTTGATTCAGGGCTTTTATTTGAAAGTCTGAAAGGAAATTGTTACACTATTGTATGGTGTCATCAGCTATTAAATGCCCCATAAACTTGTATACCTCAATAGTATTCTTTGGGCATCCTGTCTGTGTGGCAGCAGACAAGGTTTCCTCATCATCATCATCCTGTAATGGAAAAAAAATTATCACTCTACATTCTGCTCTGTTAGGACAATTCATTAGGAAGAATAAAAATACTTACAGTAGACTCGTGGAGTTCTGTCATGGCACAAGGCTCAACCAAACATATTACATCATCCGTTACTGTTTGGAGACAAAGAATAGATTTAATTTTTACACCTCAAATATTACAGAAGTTTAAGTGTGGAGCCCACATCAACTCATAAATGATCAAACTTAAAATCCACCTGTACATTATGATTGGTCTGTACTGTCAGAGAATATCTAAAGACATTACAAAGAAGTACAGTGGGGCAAATAAGTATTTGATACACTGCCCGATTTTTCAAGTTTTCCCACTTACTCATGTCACATGCTAGATGGACCTTAATCTATATCTTTTAGGGGGAAGGTATTTTTTTTATTTTTCTGATTGTGTTTGGATTGTTTTCAGATTGCATGGTATAATTGTGCTGTGATTTTATTTTCTATTGCATGTTTTAGTTTGTATATGTGTGGTCTTAAGTGAAACTCCTGCTTTCCACTCTGATTGAGAATTGAATTCACCTGTGACTGATGAGTAGCGGGGTGGATTAACATTACGCCCTGACAGATATAGTGACAGCAGAGCACGCGGTTCGGGGGAGACGCAGACATACGTGGGTGACAGGCTCCACAGGTAGTCGATCATTGGAGGTTCCGGGAGTTAGGACGAGCACCGCTGGACCTGTAAGAAACTGGAAGTTGGGAGCTTGGCTGAGCGGAGCATGGAGGAATTAACATTACCGATACCGGACCAGTTGCCGTGACACGGAGGGAGCCCGTGTGTCAAGACGGAGCGACGCCCGATGAAAACGCCGTATAGAGTACAACGCCAGATTGGGTTAGCATGGCAGTGTACTCTCTGCCCGCAAATGCGTGAGTATTGCTGACCGATCGTAGTGCTCTGGGATGGTAAGTGTGTGGAGCCTTGTCTAAGTGTTAAAAGATAGTGATTCTGCCTTTTTGTGTCTGTGTGCTGAGGTCGCCGTGGGATTCTGAAGAAAGGCTGCATGTGGGACTGAGCAGACCTGAGGAGGCGAAGACATGGTCCCGTCTGATTCGTTCTGCCGTTGTGATTAGTTTAGTACTTTTGGGGATTTCATTCTTTTTTTCCTGGATATGTTTTTGTATTATTTGAATTTCTAATATTCTTGGCCAAACTGATGTAATAAATCAGATTGTTACTTTGGCTGTTTCTTGAATGACTGCTGCTCCCGCTTGAGTTACTTGAAAGGAAACTTGGGTATTTGGGTGGGGAACCCGTACCCACTTTAAAAGGCCCCTTTTCTCGGGTGGTCAGTCTCTGTCCTCTCTCTGACACTCAGACTTAAAGAATGGAGAGATCTGTAATTTTCATTGTAGGTACATCTCAACTGTGAGAGACAGAATCTAAAAAAATATCCATAAAATCACATTGTATGATTTTTAAATAATTTCCATTTTATTGCATGAAATAAGTATTTGATCACCTACCAACCAGCAAGAATTCTGGCTCGTACAGATCTGTTAGTTTGTCTTTAAGAAACCGTCCTATTCTCCACTCATTGCCTGTATAAAAGACACCTGTCCACACACTCAATCTATCAGACTCCAACTTCTCCACTATGGGCAAGACCAAAGAGCTGTCTAAGGACACTAGGGACAAAATTATAGACCTGCACAAGGCTGGGATGGGCTACAGGACAATAGACAAACAGCTTGGTGAGAAGGCAACAACTGTTGGCGCAACTAATAGAAAATGGAAGAAGTTCAAGATGATTGTCAATCTCCCTCAGACTGGGGTTCCATGCAAGATCTTGCCTCGTGGAGTATCAGTGATCCTGAGAAAGGTGAGGGATCAACCTAGAACTACACGGGAGGACCTGATCAATGACCTGAAGAGAGCTGGGACTGCAGTCTCAACAGTTACCATTAGTAACACACTACACCATCATTGATTGAAATCCTGCAGCACATGCAAGGTCCGCCTGCTGAAGCCAGCACATGGCCAGGCCTGTCTGAAGTTTGCCAAAAACCACCTGGATGATCCAGAGGAGGCATGGGAGAAGGTCATGTGGTCAGATGAGACCAAAATAGAACTTTTTGGTATAAACGCCACTCCTGTTTGCATGTTGCAACGACTGTGTTTGGAGGAAGAATGGCAAGGCAAATTTATTTGTATAGCACCATTCATACACTGCAATTTGAAGTGCTTTACAAGGCATGTTAATTACATTAAAGTGTGGAAAAGAGCATTTAAAGACATTAAAATAAAATAAATTTAAATTAAAATAAGATGTAAAAGCACATTAAAAAAACAAGGCTGAACAATTATTTGAAGGCAGCAATAAACAGTGTTTTCAGTCCTGATTTGAATGAGCTGACAGTTTGAGCAGACCTCAGGTGTTCAGGAAGTTTGTTCCACAATTGAGGAGCATAGGAACTGAATGCTGCTTCACTTTGTTTGGTTCTGGTTCTGAGAACACACAGTAGACCTGTCCTAGATGACCTGAGGGGTCTGGAAACCTCATAGGGAACTAATACCTCTTGAATATATTTTGGTCCACAACCATTTAGTGCTTTATAAACTAGCAATAAGATTTTAAAATCTATCCTTTGACTAATGGGGAGCAAGTGTAGTGATCTGAGAACTGGTGTGATATGGTCCAGTTTCCTGGTGTTTGTAAGGACTCTAGCAGCAGCGTTCTGGATTAGCTGCAGCTGCCTGATTGACTTTTTGCTAAGACTTGTAAACAAGCCATTACAATAATCTAACCTACTGAAGATAAATGCATGAAGTTTTTCTGCATCTTGTTTAGACAGAAAACCTTTTATTCTAGCAATGTTTTTCAGGTGGTAATAGGAAGATTTAGTGATGGATTTTATGTTTGTTAAAATTCAGGTCTGAGTCAATGATTACACCAAGGTTTCTGGCTTGATTTGTAGCTTTCAATGACATGGAGTCAAGGTGAGCAATGACCTTTGACCTTTCCTTTCATTGACTTTTCATGAAGAAGAAGCATGAGTGCAATCTCAAGAACACCATCCCAACCGTGAAGCATGGGGGTGGAAACATCATGCTTTGGGGGTGCTTTTCTGCAAAGGGGACAGGATGACTGCACCATATTGAGGGAAGGATGGATGGGGCCATGTATGGCGAGATTTTGGGCAACAACCTCCTTCCCTCAGTAAGAGCATTGAAGATGGGTGATGAGTGGGTCTTCCAGCATGACAATGACCCCAAACACACAACCTACTAACTAAGGAGTTGCTCCGTAAAACGCATTTCAAGGTCCTGGACTGGCCTAGCCAGTCTCCAGCCCTGAACCCAATAGAAAATCTACGGAGGGAGCTGAAACTCTGTGTTGCCCAGCGACAGCCCCAAAACCTGAAAGATCTGGAGAAGACCTGTATGGAGGAGTGGGCCAAAATCCCTGCTGCAGTGTGTGCAAACCTGGTCAAGAACTACAGGAAACGTGTGACCTCTGTAATTATAAACAAAGGTTTCTGTACCAAATATAAGTTCTATTTTTCTATTGTAACAAATACGTATTTCATGCAATAAAATGAAAATTAATTATTTAAAAATCATACAATGTGATTTTCTGGATTTTTTTTTTAGATTCTGTCTCACACAGTTGAGGTCTACCTATGATGAAAATTCCAGATCTCTCCATTCTTTGTAAGTGGGAAAACTTGAAAAATCAGCAGTGTATCAAATACTTATTTGCCCCACTAGTATTCATCAATTGAGGACTCAAAGGCACACCATAGATATGCTGAATCGCTGAGAAAATGTTAAAAAAAACAATCTTTTACAAAGACTGATCAGTCCTGAGGGATGCTTGGGACAGATGAGGTTCCTCCAGCAATGTCTTGTACCATGGGTCCACCACTGTTCTGGCTGAGGACCATCTCCCCAGCCTCTGTGACAGGTGATGGAGCAGGACCCCCACCTGTTTTCTGGGCCTCACCCTTTTTCCCATTAGATATAAAAATGGACATGAAACATGAATCGGGAAATTGTACATTGTGAGATATTTATTTTTGCCTACATAGGATATATCATAGGCTACTAGCCCTACATATGTAATGATAAATAACTGAATAATAGTATCTACCTGTTTGAGGGAGATTTTTATATTTCATTTTAATTTGCTGCCATGTTCATTTGGCACCTGTATGGTTGCACCTGCATGGACACTGAACAGCATCATTCCATCACGCACCAGGGTGAGTTAAAACAATGACAAACCCTGGTTCACAGCTAAACTCGAGACAGCTCAGGTCAGAGGAAGAGGCTGCATTCAGAAGTGGGGACAAAGAGGAATACAAGGAGGCTAAGTACAGATTTAGCGAGGAGATGAGAAGAGCTAAATCAATGCATGGTGAGAGAATGGAACAGCAATTGTCAGCCACCGAGTCTGCCTCTGTCTGGAAAGGGCTTAAGGTGACCACCAATTACAAGCCCAGAGCCCCCCACTCTATGAATGACCTGCGCCTGGTCAACAGCCTGAATGAGTTCTTCTGCCGCTTTGAAAGACAATGGAACAAACCTGACCCCCCCCCCCTTTTTATTTTATTTTATTCTAAAATTGTGGACAGACATTTGCACCTGACACCAAGACAAATTCCTAGTACTATAAAGAGTTCTTTGCTGTACCTGGCAATAAAACTTATTCTGATTCGGATTCTATTTATTATTATTACTTTTATTTAAATAGCATTTAAGCCTTTCTCCTTTTTTTTAATTTAACCTGGAACAAAACAGCATTGACTTCCATTTTTCCTTTTTCAAGGCTTTGATAAAGAATTAAATGATGAAAACTGCAGTGTTTATTACATAATTCAACAGATGTCATACACTTAGTTTTAGCTGCCAGATGAAAGGCAATACATTTTTCTTCATTAGCTACAAACCTTTTCATGTCAATTGACTTCCACAAAAATCTCATGGATGTATGAGTGCATCAATGTACAGTATTGTTTAAAATAATAGCAGTACAATGTGACTAACCAGAATAATCCAGGTTTTTACTATATTTTTTATTGCTACATGGCAAACAAGTTACCAGTAGGTGCAGTAGATTCTCAGAAAACAAACAAGACCCAGCATTCATGATATGCACGCTCTTAAGGCTGTGCAACTGGGCAATTAGTTGAAAGGGGTGTGTTCAAAAAAATAGCAGTGTGGCATTCAATCAGTGAGGTCATCAATTTTGTGAAAAAACAGGTGTGAATCAGGTGGCCCCTATTTAAGGATGAAGCCAGCACTTGCATTTGAAAGCCTGAGGAAAATGGGTCGTTCAAGACATTGTTCAGAAGAACAGCGTACTTTGATTAAAAAGTTGATTGGAAAAGGGAAAACCTATAAAGAGGTGCCAAAAATTATAGGCTGTTCAGCTAAAATGATCTCCAATGCCTTAAAATGGAGGGCAAAACGTGGAAGAGATGTGGAAGAAAATGGAAGACAACCATCAAAATGGATCGAACAATAACCAGAATGGCAAAGGCTCAGCCAATGATCAGCTCCAGGATGATCAAAGACAGTCTGGAGTTACCTGTAAGTACTGTGACAGTTAGAATATGTCTGTGTGAAGCTAATCTATTTTCAAGAGTCCCCCGCAAAGTCCCTCTGTTAAAAAAAGGCATGTGCAGAAAAGGTTACAATTTGCCAAAGAACACATCAACTGACCTAAAGAGAAATGGAGGAACATTTTGTGGACTGATGACAGTAAAATTGTTCTTTTTGGGTCCAAGGGCCATAGACAGTTTGTGAGATGACCCCCAAACTCTGAATTCAAGCCACAGTACACAGTGAAGACAGTGAAGCATGGTGGTGCAAGCATCATGATATGGGCATGTTTCTCCTACTATGGTGTTGGGCCTATTTATCGCATATCAGGGATCATGGATCAGTTTGCATATGTCAAAATACTTGAAGAGGTCATGTTGCCTTATGCTGAAGAGGACATGCCCTTGAAATGGTTGTTTCAACAAGACAATGACCCCAAACACACTAGTAAACGAGCAAAGTCTTGATTCCAAACCAACAAAATTAATGTTATGGAGTGGCCAGCCCAATCCCCGGACCTTAATCCAATCGAGAACTTGTGGGGTGATATCAAAAATGTTGTTTCTGAAGCAAAACCTAGAAATGTAAATGAATTGTGGAATGTTGTTAAAGAATCATGGAGTGGAATAACAGCTGAAAGGTGCCACAAGTTGGTTGACTCCATGCCACACAGATGTGAAGCAGTTATAAAAAACTGTGGTCATACAACTAAATATTAGTTTAGTGATTCACAGGATTGCTAAATCCTAGAAACAAAAACATTTGTACAAAATAGTTTTGAGTTTGTACAGTCAACGGCAGACACTGCTATTTTTTTGAACACACCCCTTTCATCTAATTGCCCAATTGCACAGCCTTAAGAGCGTGCATATCATGAATGCTGGGTCTTGTTTGTTTTCTGAGAATCTACTGCACCTACTGGTAACTTGTTTGCCATGTAGCAATAAAAAATATAGTAAAAACCTGGATTATTCTGGTTAGTCACATTGTACTGCTATTATTTTAAACAATACTGTACATAGGTAAGAGAACACTAAACATCAAAATAAATGTGTGCAGGTTTTCCTAACTCTGTCTCTCTGCAACATGACGTGTATCATTTGTCTTATGGGAAAGAGTGGCAATGTACTGCTGTATTTTCGTTTCTATGGTCATATGAAGAACACGGGTAGACATAATATAGAATTCTGTTTTTTTCCAGATGGCAAGGCTTCCCCTTTGAGTAAATAGAAACAGTTTTTTATGACCTTAAATGTGTCATATTAATCACTCCAGGCCACATCCACCCCCTGCCTGACCCCACCCCTCCTCCCAGTTGCAGGATTGTTCCACAGGGAATGCTTTGAATGAGAGGAAGCTGAATCAACATGGAGGTTTTCACTCTTGTCAGTCTGTTCCAGTGGGTTTCACACCACAGGCAGAGAAGCAGGTGGAAAAACTTATGGAGATTCTATGAGGAAGTGATGATGATCCACTACAGAGGGACTAGATGAGGGAGCCTGGGAGACTTGAGTTTTTGTGTATGTTCTCCATTACACATCACTTCCTTAGTCTAGTCAGTTGGCTTTTAATGTCTGCTTTATCTCTGATGATGTAAAAAGATAATCCACTGCCATCTAGTAAGACTTTGCTGTCTTTGTTTCACAGTAGAGCAAGTACATGATAAAACCAGCTGAGTTGTTTATTCTTTTGTTACAAATATGTGTTGAATTGTCCTGTAAAATATGTCTCACATTCGTTTGTTACAAGAAATAATACTTAGTGCAGTATATTTAAGGCCTATTATGCTCTACTCAAACACTGCAGCAAATTTTAGCAAAAACTTTGATTTGTTTTTTAGACCAAAAATATGACATTACTCAATTTATACAGAAACCAAAATAGTGCACCTGCTTGACAAAGGGCACTAGCGAAAAGTCAGTGCTACTCAAAAGAGATAAGTTCAGTGATGCTCACAACTATATCCACTACTTGATCCACTGGTCACATATTTTAAAGACAATGTCAACCAGAAAAAGTATTCGATGCGTTGACATTTCATCTACAGGCTGATCAGTGGATAACAGGACACAGACACTTTCAGCATTGCTGCACTTGGCCTTTCACCAGACATGTGACAGAGCCAGCCTGGACTAATTCAAGGGCCCTATTAAAACGAATAGTTTATCAAAAGGTGGTGTGCACAAAGAGCAGAGACTTAAATAAACATGAGTGACATGTATGATCTGTGATGACATGGTAAGTTTCATTTATAATTTATGTCACCAATAAATATTACCAGTGGTAGTCAAGTTACTTGGAAAATGATAAAACTGTTCTTCTCTGTAATAAGACTTTTTTGTGACTGCATGTGAATGCAGCAATGTGTAGCACTGTTGTCCAAGACAAATTTCCCATGTGGGACAGCAAAGTTTATTCTGACCAAAAAAAGTGCCGTAGAACACCTCCACATCCTCTACACTTACAACTCATTTTTGTGTTTGACATGAGTAAAAATGAAAAAAAAAAACAACACTTTTAACACATTTAACAGTTAACAGTCTGATGTTAGTGACCATAAGAATTTCACATACATAAAAATTGTGAACATTCTAATTTGAGGAGAAAACAGAATCCATGTGGCCTCTAGCAGTATTTTTTTATAAAACATTATTGTTCACCAAAATGGGGCATTTTACAAAATGGGGTCCAAGGACCAAAAAAGGTCTTTGAAGGTTTTGGTGTATCCATGAAAAAAAAAGATACACTTTCCTATAATTTTAAACATCACAAAACTATATAAAGTATAATTTCTGTATGAGATATGCTTCACAGCTTTGCTTTCATTCAAAGTCAACACATAAGTGTAGTGATATTGTATAACTTAAGATAAATGTCAAACTAGGACATCACAGGCAATAAGACCCCTATGACGGTTTGGCTGGAGCACATAAGCACTTTGGCCCCAAAAGATTCAGCTGTCCAACTTCGCTAAACAGTTTGACATAAAGGCATGTGACCCCAACAGTGAAGAAATAGCTTACTGATGCAACTGAAGAAAACAAAAGCCTTCTAAATGCAAATAAACCTCTGTAACATCTGCAGACAGAAAGAGGAGAGGCACGGGGAAGCGAAGTGCTTCTGCCAGAGCCGCTGTGACCAAGTGGGGAACATGTGACCAGAGAGTAAATAAAGCAAACGGCATGAGACAGGGATGCAGTGTGGGGTTTGGACGGATGCTTTGACCTCCACAGTAGAGGTCTGGCCTGTCAAAAGACTGAACATCCACAGCTGTGTTTTCATTATGTTTGTTCCTGAGGGCCACATGAAGACATTTAGCCAACAACCAAATACTCCTCTAAATTGACTCTGCTCACACACACATACACACACTACAAATTTGTTAATTTTGCAAGATATTAGAATACTACTACTATTATGTAAGACAGCTAAGGTCTGAATTCTGTCACACCATGTCCATCACATTTGTTTGGCAACACCAAATGCAGCTTTGTCAGCTGGCAGAGCCAGTGCTCATAGATTTGGCTTTAGTCAGCATCCCCCTTAACCTCATCAACTGGAAAACCCTTTTAGCGTGATACCAGTCCTTCCAGGTTAGTTGAGCCATGATCCAGGGAACTGTTCTCTGTCATCTGCCTATATCATATTTAGAAATGTAAATAAGAAGCTTTTCATCCATGTGAAGTGTTTTTTTGAGTTGCTCACATCTATCTCAAAAATATTCTGTTCTCTCAAAAACTTTGGTGCAATAAATCTACATCCTATGTCATGTAGGTTATCACCTACACCATGATCCAACTTGTAGAGGATAGTTGTCTTGTTTTGAGAAATCAAATTGAATTTGTCAAAACATTATTGAAAGTATGACTATGACTAGATCTTTTGAACTTTTATGACTTCCGATTCCTATTCTTTCACTCAAAATATGTCACAACTCTCATCTGTTTCCTGCCTTGTGTCTCTTCAGCACTGTAAACCCAGATAAATTGAATGTATTCAAACCATTTGAAGCAAGTGACCCCTCAATATCCTTTAAACAGCTTTAAACAGTAAGAACTGGTTTTCATAAAATTACTAAAATGAGTTTTTGCCAACATTTACTACTGCCACGGTTTGTGTGTGTTAAATAAAGCTGGACCCAATATGCAGTGCAGTTAATTGTAGTTAGATACAGAGCTAAGAGGTTTATTTTTAAATTTTGATGATCGGCAACTTGACTTCCTGTCTCATGCTCTTACTTAGAAGGATCATACAGGATCTGGTTTCCTTCTCTGTCTACTCTCAATTAAATTCAATTCAATTCAATTCAATTTTATTTGTATAGCGCCAAATCACAATACAAAAACTGTGGAAACTCTGGGAACCACAAGTAGACCTGCACTCAGAGCGAAGTGGTCTATTTGGATAATATGGTACTATGAGGTCTTTAAGGTATGAAGGAGCTTGATTATGAAGGGATTTGTATGTGAGAAGAAGGATTTTAAATTCTATTCTATATTTTACAGGGAGCCAATGAAGAGAAGCCAATATAGGAGAAATATGATCTCTCTTGCTAGTTCCTGTCAGGACTCTGGCTGCGGCATTCTGGATTAACTGAAGGCTTTTTATGGAGCTATTGGGACATCCAGATAGTAATGAGTTACAGTAATCTAGCCTTGAGGTAACAAATGCATGGACTAGTTTTTCTGCATCATTTTGAGACAGGATGTTCCTAATTTTGGAAATGTTGCGCAGGTGAAAGAATGCAGTTCTAGAGATTTATTTTATGTGTGAGCTAAAGGGCATGTCCTGGTCAAAAGTAACTCCAAAGTTTTTTACAGTAGTGCTGGAGGCCAGGGCTATGCCATCTAAAGTAACTATAATTTTAGAAAAGGTATTTCTGAGATTTTTTGGCCCAAATACAATGACTTCTGTTTTCTCTGAGTTTAAAAGTAAAAGGTTACTGGTCATCCAGGCCTTTATGTCAGTTAGACAGGCTTGAAGTCTGGTTAACTGGTTTGTGTTAACAGGTTTAATAGATAGATACAACTGAGTGTCATCTGCATAGCAGTGGTAATTAATAGAGTGCTTCCTAATGACATAGCCTAAAGGAAGCATGTACAGGGTGAACAGAATCGGTCCTAGCACAGAGCCTTGTGGAACTCCATAACTAACTTTTGTTCGTGTGGAAGGTTCATCATGGACATGAACAAACTGGAATCTGTCTGATAAATAGGATTGGAACCATTTTAACACTGTTCCTCTGATACCAGTCACATGCTCCAGTCTCTGTAATAAGATGTTGTGGTCAGTGGTGTCGAATGCTGCACTAAGGTCTAGGAGGACAAGTATTGAAACAAGTCCATTATCTGAGGCTAAGAGAAGATTGTTGGTAACTTTTAACAGTGCTGTTTCTGTACTATGATGTGCTCTAAATCCTGATTGAAAATCTTCAAATAGTTCATTCCTGTGTAAGTGGTCTGATAGCTGCTTAACAACAGCTTTTTCTAGGATTTTAGAAATAAATGGCAGGTTGGATATTGGTCTATAATTAGCCAAGACTCCTGGATCAAGACTAGGCTTTTTGAGTAAAGGTTTGATTACTGCAGTCTTAAAGGCCTGTGGTACGTAGCCTGATACTAGAGATAAATTTACCAAGTCTAATAAAGATGAGTTCATTAATGGCAGGGTGTCTTTAAGCAGTCTAGTCGGGATGGGGTCTAGGAGACACATTGATGATTTCGATGAAGCAACTACTGATGTAAATTCAGAGAGATCTATGGGAGAGAAGCAGTCTAAACATAACTGAGGTCCTACAGATGATTCAAGAGCTACTGTAGTAGAAGATTCATTTATTGCAGGTATAGGAAGCATCTGCTGAATTTTATCTCTAATAGTTGTGATTTTATTTGTAAAGAAACTCATAAATTCATTACTGCTGAGAGCTTAGGGAACACTGGGCTCAACAGAGCTGTGACTTTTTGTCAGCCTGGCTACTGTGCTGAAAAGAAACCTGGGATTGTTCTTACTTTCCTCTATTAGTGATGAATAGTATGCAGTTCTGGCTTTACGGAGAGCTTTTTTATATGTTAGTAGACTGTTTTTCCAGGCTAGAAAAATTTCCTCTAAATTTGTGGAATGCCACTTCCTTTCCAGCCTTCGTGATGCCTGCTTTAAGGTATGAATATGTAAATTATACCATGGGGCTAGTCCTCTCTGATTCACTAACTTCTTTTTCAGAGGGGCCACCGAATCAAGCGTTTCACGCAGTGAGGTTACAGCGCTGTCAACAATATGATCAATTTGGTAGGGAGTGGGATTGAAGCAACTGCCCTCCACTATGTTTATACTTGGCATAAATGATGTAAATAAAGATGGAATCATTTTCTTAAATTTATTAACAGCTTTGTCAGATAAACATCTGCTGTAGTGGAATTTTCTTCCAGACGCTGCATGATCCATCATCTTAAATTCAAAAGTTATTAAAGAATGATCTGACAAAACAGGATTTTGGGGAAAAACTATTAGATGTTCAATTTCGATGCCATAGGTCAGAACAAGATCAAGGGTGTGATTAAAACAGTGGGTGGGTTTATTAACATTTTGAATGAAACCAATTGAATCTAATATAGAATTAAATGCAATGCTGAGGCTGTTATTTTCAACATCTACATGAATGTTAAAATCTTCCACTATAATGACTTTATCTGAACTAAGCACTAAATCAGACAGGAAGTCAGGGAATTCACTTAAAAACTCTGAGTAAGGGACAGGTGGACGGTACACAATAACAAGTAGAACTGGTTTTTGTGTTTCCAGTTTGGATGTGAGAGACTAAGAGTGAGGCTCTCAAATGAGTTATAATTGTTCTGAGAATTCAATTTTAATAATAAGTTTGAGTGGAAGATTGCAGCTACTCCTCCACCTCGACCTGTGCTTCGAGGAACATGATAATTTTTATGACTGAGGGGGGTTGATTCATTCAGACTGACATATTCATCCTGCTGTAACCAGGTTTCAGTAAAATAAAGTAGGTCAATTTGGTGATCAGTTATCAAATCATTTACTAAGAGATTTTGATGAAAGAGACCTGATATTTAATAATCCACATTTGACAGTTCTGTTTTTCTGTTCAATAAGAGGAGTGGTCTTAATTTTTATTAAGTTTTCATGAATAACTCCTCTTCTGTTAACTTCTTATTTATTTGATTTATATGTTCGAGGGGCAGACACAATCTCTATGTGGTTTGAGGGGGCGGCGGCTCTAAGGAAACTGCAGAGAGGCGTTTTAGACTGAGTCTCTGCGTCCCGGTCCCCACTCTGGATTGTCAGGCTTTAGGTTGGCTAATAAACTCGGCCAAATTTCTAGAGATGAGAGCTGCACCATTCAAAGTGGGATGGATGCCGTCTCTCGCTACCATACCGGGTTTTCCCCAGAAAGTGGCCCAATTGTCAATGAAGCCCACATCGTTTGCTGGACACCACCTAGACAGCCAGCAACGGAACGACGACATGCGGCTAAACATGTCATCACTGGTCAGATTGGGGAGGGGTCCAGAGAAAACTAAACAACAATTAACAATTGGTTACGCAATTGATTTCACCTGTGTTCTCTCTTCTGCTCACAGTCATATACCCTCTCTCAGCCACAGACAAACTGCCAGGTTGTCCGTGATACCTTCACCTTTCTGTCTGCGACTTATTGGTTTTCGATCTGTTCCATACATCCTGGTTTGTGAAAGCTGCCGATCACAATACCCTCTTGCCTTGTTCTGCCCAGCCAAGTTAAGTAAATTACTTTGTTATTTCATGAAAGGAATATTTTTGCCCAAGAGGACTTTTGTGTTGACTCACTTTACGACCAGGGAGTTCAGGTCAAACTAAGTATGCTCTTTTCTTTTTTCATGTTGGAAGAAACATGCTCAAGTGGTTTTTGTTTATGTCAAGTTAAAGACCGGGAATATCATGCCAAGCTATGTACCCTTGATTCTTCTTTCATGATTGAAGAAGAGAAATGATTTTGCCCAAGAGGAATTTTGTTCTGTATCAAGTTAAAGACCAAGAATACCATGCCAAGCTATGTAGCTTTGTAGTCAGTCAAAGAATAAAGTCTTTTATATCTGAGTTGTGGTGTTGGCACTTAATTTAATTCCTCATTCCCCTCAGATCACAACAAAAATGGGAATGGTTGGATGACAGAACAGTCTCTCCTGGACTGAACAGGAAGAGTAAGCTGCAGGTAAGTAGAAGGTGGTACACGGAAAGGAGCCACTTGGTTCAGGGAAGGTTGTCACTGTTGCTTTCTGAATCACGCTGGAGAGAGTCAGATGAGATGAGTAACAGTTCTTTAATGGATATGCAGGATTGTGAGCACTGGAGAGTCGCCGTGCCTCTTGTGTAAGTCACCAGAGTTGCTGCCAGAGAGAGTACAGAGGATTTGGTAACAGTACATTAAGTTCTATATAGCTGTAGTCACAGAAAGTCACTGTACTGCAGATGAGTGAGGAGGGGTTGAAGTCAGAAGTGCCGATGTGGCAGAGTAGTGGTAACTCAGAGTAGGGAAACAGAAGAACTAGACACTGCAATACATTTTTTGGCTTAGCAACAGACTAGTTTAAGTCTAACACACCTAAAAACTAACTAAACTCTCTTAACAATTCATTAACCACTACATATTCCTGTACTAGTCAAGTACCTTTCTATTTTGTCCAGTATTTCTTATTTTCTTATTTTCAGACTTAGTGCTTGTTAGCCTTCCGCTTAACTAGCTAGTAGCATGGCTTCTGTGGCTTCATTGGTGAGGATCAATGAGCAAAAGCCAGTTAGCCTAGCCCCGTTAGCATGTGTGGAGCCACCAAGCTCAGGGTCTGTTAGCTGTCCGACAGCAGCTCCAGAACAGCCTGGAGAATTAGCCTGGGTGACAATCTGATGGAAACATACTCCTAAGCAGAAGTTCACGGCTCATCACCTGCCTGTTCATGTTTCTAATAGATTTTCCTCACTCAGCAACACACCAGCTGAGAATCCGTCTCTGATAATCGGAGATTTCATAATCAGAAACGTGAAGTTAGAGACTCCAGCGACCATAGTCAAATGCATTCCTGGGGCCAGAGCAGGTAACATCAAGTCATAAGGCTAATCGTAAATATGGTAAGATCGTTATTCACGTGGGCAGCAATGACACCTGATTATGCCAATCGCAGGTCACTAAAATTAATGTTGAGTTGGTGTGTAACTTTGCCAAAACAATGTCTGGGCCCCTCCCCAATCTGACCAGCGATGACATGTCATCGTTCCGTCGCTGGCTGTCTGGGTGGTGTCCAGCAAACGATGTGGGCTTCATAGACAATTGGGCCACTTTCTGGGGAAAACCCGATCTGGTAGTGAAGGACGGCATCCATCCCACTTTGGATGGTGATGGCTCTCATCTCTAGATTGTCAAACTTTAGGTTGACTAATAAACTCGGCCAGATTTCTAGAGTGGTGACCAGGACGCAGAGACTCATTCTAAAACGCCTCTCTGCAGTTTCTTTAGAGCCATCTTGAACATTTAATGGTTTTTTTTTTTTAATCCTTGAAAAAGCTGTTGCTAAGCAGCTATCAGACCACTTACACAGAAATGAACTATTTGAAGATTTTCAATCAGGATTTAGAGCACATTATAGTACAGAAACAGCACTGTTAAAAGTCACCAACGATCTTCTCTTTGCCTCAGATAATGGACTCATTTCTATACTTGTCCTGTTAGACCTTAGTGCTGCATTTGACAACAACGACCACAGCATCTTATTACATAGACCATATCATGTGATTGGAATCAAAGGAACAGCATTAAAATGCTTCCAATCTTATTTATCAGAAAGATGTGAATTTGTTCAAGATGAACCTTTCACGTGCACAAGAGTTATCTATTGAGTTCCACAAGGTTCTGTGCTAGGCACAGGAAGACACTGAATTGTGCCCCCTTGTGGTTGCATTAAATGCAGGACTGAACCTAAGGCAAACCAAGGGAGAAATTAAACCGGCAGGTGCTCAGGGAGAGACAGTAGACGCGGGATAGGAGGAGGAACGGAGAGCCAGGCAGGAGAGCAGGTAAGGTTTCACAGGGTCCCAGGAAAACACAGGGTACATACACGTGAAACCCCGAAGACTTGCTACACACAACACAGGAGACTCTCACATCAAACACAAGACAAACCAGCAACCAGAGAAAGGAATGAGACACGTATATATAGAGACGGGGTGAGAGAGACAAAAGGCAGAGCAGGCACAGGTGAAGACAACTGGACATAATAAACATAAAGCTACTGAACTAAACTACAGGACAAGAGACAGGAACTCAATACAAAATGAAAGTCCTCAGCGGAAGTCAAATTGAGGATCATGACACACTCCTGTTTAAGAGCACGTATATTATCATTTTTATAATCAAGGCTGAGTGGTGCTCTTTCCATTTGCTTTCCTTGGCTTAAGGGGAGCAACAGTATCCATGGAAATAAATAATAAGACAGTTGGCTTAAGCTTAACAGATTTTATTTTATTTTTTTTAACTTTATTTCATTTTTATTGAGAGAGAATTTTGTTTTATGAGAAACTTTTAAAGAAAAATATAGGTAATGTAAGCCTGTCAATTTATACAAAATTTTATTTTTTGAAATAAATATTTGGAATAAATCTTTTATTTTGTTTAAGAATATTTAATTATTTAAATTGTTTTTTCAAGTGTATAACTACAAAATTTACAAAACATGCTTTCTTTTGATTAACCATTAAATCAGATAGTTGTACAGTTAGTAGCCTGTTTACTCCTATGTTTAACCCTCAGGGGTCGACGAACGTGCTGGCGAGTTTTGTGGCATCCTACCATGATAATGCCGAAACAAACTTAAATTACTCAGTTTTGATCATACAGGTAAGAGCAATATATCAATCAAATCTGTAAAGGATCTACTTTTATTTGTATGCACTCATAATAACAAAAAAACATGTGCTTTTGTAAAATAAAGAAAGCAGACAGGGTGTGCTCTCTGTCTGCATGTCTGTCACCTCTTTTCACAGACACAAATAAAACAACCTGAATCTCAGCGAATACTTGCCTCATCAAAATGAGAAATATATGGCTAGAAAGCTTGAAATGTTTTCTTTTAAATGAAACAATTCAAGTCAAAAATAAATGATCTCTTTATGAAAGTAAGGAGCGGTACAGTTTCTCCTGTCTCACCTCATTACAGCTAATGTGATCCTGTTCATATGTAAATGAGCTGAGGTGAGGAATTATGTACATGCCCCGAGAAAAGGCATAAAATGTCAAGCTTCATCACAGAATTTACTTACATTTTCTGCATGTTTGGGTGATGACACACTACACGAGTGATGAAGCACTTCGGATGGTTCCAGACGGTGATGAATAGTTTATGTTACTTTCTCATCAGAGGAAAAACGTGACTCAGATGATGAACGTTTGCATTTGAAGAGGCTCCAGATCCAGTTCTCAAAAGTTGTGGGAACCAATGTTCTGTATGTGTTTTATGGCCTTATTTCAGTGACTTAAAATTTTTTGTTTTTCACTAACCATGCATAAAGGCTGTTTTCTCAAAAACACAATCATGTATAAACTTGCTACTCACATATTATTGTAGCCCAGTTTGTGCTGATTACAGTGTTATCAGACTTTAGCCATTAGTATTTTAAAAGCAACTGAAAAAAGCATAAATGTCAGCACATGTCAAAACTTGTCCAGGGCCCCAAAACACCCTTAGACCCCAGAAGGTTAAAGGACATATCTTGTTCAGTTAAAAACAGACCCTGCCCCGAGGAACACCTCGAGCTAGGCCTGGATGAGGGGCCCAGTGGCAAGCGCCTGGTGGCTGGGTCTTTGCCTGCAGGGACCGGTCAGGCTTAGCACAAATGACAAAAGAAGTCCAAAACCTGTTGAAGGACAGAAGCACTGCAATCAGGTGTGGTGATGCAGCACAATATAGGGCTGCTAAACCCAACCTGAAGAGCGGCAAAGGTGGCATATAAGCAGAAAGTAGAGGGCCTCATCAGCAACAACACGAGAGGGTGGAATCTCTGCAGTAGTCCGTATGTTGTTATGCAGTAGTATACTGGTGATTACACAATACAGGTGATTACAATTTTAGATCATAGATCATCATCACGGGGTGGCATACTATAAAGTATATACATATTGCATTCTGTTTATCCAGCATAACTGCCTCCTAATATCAATTGAGTTCACCTCAATGAGGCATCTCCCAGCCCATAAAAGCATTGTGTGTACTTGAACATTTGTGTCTTGAACAGAGCCTTGTTACTCAATATGTCAAACTTTTAAGGGCTTGAATTTCAGACAATTAGAATGATTATGGCATGTGAGATGAAGGAGTGGGCACTAGTATGGTGGACATATGCCCCCTGGCCATCCCGTAGGGGTGCAATTGCTGTGCAGATTATGAGTGAATGGGTCAACTGTGTGGGAGATTATACAACTGTGTTTTAAACTGTACTGGCAGCAAAGAAATATGGTGCCTAAAGTCTGCAACGGTAACGGTTTCCATCTGTCATAAAGTGTGGTAGCAGTAGCCTAAATCCACACTTATTTTCTACTTATCTTGGCCCACGCTTGCACAGTGCGGATACCACTGTGTTAAAATCAACAGTTGCAGCTGTGTTCATTTACATCATCAGTTTTGGTAAATATATACCATAATATTTTGAATACCTGATGGTAGTTCGCAACAGGTCTAATGAATATTCCTCTCTGTGATAACTTTGATCAACTGCTGATATTTCTGTGGGTGTCTACAGACTGCGCACTGCCAAAATCCATGAATGCAAAGACTATAGATACTGTGCAAGCTCACCAACTCCACATGTAAAATATATCTGCAGAGTATGGCAAGTACAGAATTATGGGCTTGGGCTCAGCTGCCCATGGTGTCTGCTTTCATTTCTTAACCTAAAAACTCAAAAATATGCAGTAATATTCTCATTTCATTGGGAAAACTAGGAGTGTATTATTGAGGAAAAGTATTTAAATATGGTAATAGAAGAAAACATTTTAACAACACACCTCAACAACACATTTTAATAAACTGTTGTTATGGGGACCAATGGATATTAGAATCCTACTAAGCATTTATCAAAGACAAAGTTGATTAGCAGCAAATAAAAGGGAAACAAATTCCACTACATTACTGGATGATTTTGTTGTCAGTGGTTCTGAGTAAGCACATGCACACGTGAAGAGAGAAGTTAGTAACAAACTGTATGTGTGGCTTATTTGCTCTACTGCTTGTTTGCTGACTCTGCCTTTCCTCCTGTGCGGCCCTCAGCTCACATTCCCATCCAGCTGAGACTCATCCTGTGCTGCACAGACTAGCCAAAACAGGCTTGCCCTAGCCCTCTTTTCTACAGTAGTCTGAACATTTACTGGTCCCTGGGCTGAAGGGAGAGCTCACCGGTTGAGAGGTTCATGCACTATATGTGCTATAAGTTCAGTATACATTCTGGAGGTGGCTAAAGGCTTTGTGTAGCCAGGGATACACACTCTAAGGAATGAGAGAGGATGAAGCAGAGTTCACCTGACTACCTCTCAACATTAAACTGTTTTCTCTAAAAACCTCTGAGACACTTGAGATAAGTTTTCACCCCGAAATGCATCACAATGTCTTCCCTGTGCTTCCCCTTCATCAGCTCAGCAAGCAGTGGCTACAGGAAACTCCACGACCTGAGGAGATGGTAGGTGGTGGACAGTGGAGGTGTAGGAAAAGCATCCCCAGAATTCTTTAGCCGCTGCCAAAGTTAACACACACCAGGGGATTTGGTATCAAAGTTTCCAATATTTGGCTCCACAAACACAATAGCCACTACAAAAACATAAGCAGAGGAGCTCCCTGCTGGGTATTCAAATAGAAGATGTTTCATTATGATCATTTGGGAAATCATGCTCTAGGCCTTGGGTACTTTACACCAGGCTCCCTCCCGTGTTTAAAAGCATAGCTTAGAGTCTTTCACCAACATCCGAACTCCACTTGGTTTCACCATTGTCATCCTGCACCATGGGACAGTATTTCCTCATTTCAACTTCCTTTATGTAGTTAAGATGAAGCAGAGCATGTAAAAACCACAGTTTATGACACTGACAGACAGAAAAAAGGAAAGTATATAATATTATTTGTTTACTAAGGGCATTTTGATATTTGATCCTTTATCTAAGATTCACAATGACTCCCCTTTCCCCAAATGTTGCATCTGAAAATATTGTCATTAATATATATCAGAGTTATAATGTAAAATGCACTGCATTACAGTAATATGCTGCCAGAGACTCTGATATGGTTAGCTTTTGCTTTTAGGTACTAGAGCATAGGTTATCTTCTTCACAAATGTGTATTTGTGTGATCTAAGATTTGTACAATGAATTTTTATTAAATTTGTTGGCAAGTTTAATAGTGTAATAATTACTTTTTATGTATTCATTTTGTTTCTAATTCTGCTTTTTGATATCAATGAATCTTATTTATATATATACATTTATATTTATAGATATCTAAAAGGTGCACTTAATTATTTGTGTTGCTCCAAATGTCTGAATGAAATTGACAGGTAGAGCAAAATTATTTTTTGTGTACAATTTATCATATGATCTATATTTGTTAGGTGCATGCTCTCACAGTGCATGCAATCAGATCCTTTTAATTACATGTACATCATCAATGTCAGTAACATATATGTAAGATAAGTTAAGATTAATCTTACTCCCACAATTCACAATGTCACAGTAGCAAAGGGTAAGCCAAAAGATAAAAACAGCAGCAAAATAGAAAAAGTACATAAAAATATATTTTTAAAAAACATGTTAAAATATAAGAAAAAAAATCCACTCTGTTATATTGAATATTTATAGGTTTTTGCAGACTAATAGGTGTGTGAGGTCAGCTGGAGTTTCTACTAAGAGCAAATGTAAAGCTCTGTCACACAGTTGAGGTGAAGCAATCTATCATTGACAGAGAATCCCAGTGTTGTCAGAGTCCCCCTCATGGTGTGGGAGTCATTCTCCAACAGGAATGGTAGCTAGCCTCCCACCACCTGCACTGGATCCAGGGGACTTCCCATGACAGATCTGGCCTTCTTAATCAGCTTACTCAGTCTATTCCTGTCTGCAGTAAAACTGCTGCTGCCCCAGCAGACCGCTCCATAAAACATGGCTGATGCCACCACTGTGTCAAAGAAGGTCCTTTGGAGTCTTCCCTGCACTCCAAACAACATTAGTCTCCTCAGCAGGTAGAATGTGCTCTGGCCCTTTTTGTAAAGTGAATCAGTGTCATCCCAGTTTATTGTTGAGGTGAACACTCAGATACTTATGAGTTCATTCTCTCAATGTCCATTCCTGAGATGTTCACTGCTGTTGGTGAGGGGTGTCTGCACCAGTGAAAGTCCACCACCAGCTTTTCAAGTCAATTCAATTTTATTTGTATAGCACCAAATCAAAATACAAATCATCTCAGGGCACTTTACAAAAAAACAAAACCCAACAAATCTCTTATGACCAAACACTTGGTGACAGTGGAGAGGAAAAACTCCCTTTAATGGAAGAAAAAACCTCGAGGCCATCTGCCTCGACCGGTTAGGGTGAGTGGATAGAGGAGAGAGAAAAGAACAGCAACAATAAACAACAAATAGACACTGCAGGTTGGTGGAACCAGTAACTGCACATCAGTGTCTAACTGACATAAAGGTCTGGATGACCAACTTTCTACTTTTAAATTCAGAGAAAACAGATGTTATTCTATTTGGGCCTAAAAAACTCACTAACTTTTCTAAAATTGTAGCTATATACGATGGCATAACCCTAGCCTCCAGCACTACTGTAAAAATCCTTGGAGATATTTTTGACCAGGACATGTCCTTCAACTCACACATAAAACAAATCTCTAGAACTGCCTTCTTTCACCTTCGCAACATTGCCAAAATTAGGAACATCCTGTCTCAAGATGCAGAAAAACTCTTTCATACCTTAAAGAACTCATAGCACCATATTATCCCAATAGAGCACTTCGCTCTCAGAGTACAGCTCTACTTGTGGTTCCCAGAGTTTCCAAAAGCAGAATGGGAGGCAGAGCCTTTAGCTATCAAGCTCCTCTCCTGCGGAACCAGCTCCCAGTCTGGGTTCAGGAGGCAGATACTCTGTACTTTTAAGGCTAGACTTAAAACCTTCCTCTTTGACAAAGCGTATAGTTAGGGCTGGCTTCAGGTAACCCTGAACCATCCCTTAGTTATGCTGCTATAGGCCTAGACTGCCTGAGAACCATCGGCGCTCTGAGCTCCCCTACCCTAACCCTCCCTGCCCTTCCCTAACCCCTCTCTTCCCACCTCATGTATATTCCACCATTGAATGTCACTGACCTTGTGCTCTCTCTCTCCCCTAGTTTGTGCTCTCTCCCTCTCTCTCCGTTCTCTCTCTGTACCTTCTGCAGGTGTCCCTGGTCCTGGAGCTGTATATTGCTGATGTGCAGCCCCACCAACCCACAGTGTCTATTTGTTGTTTATTGTTGCTGTTCTTTTCTCTCTTCTATATCCACTCACTCCAACCGGTCGAGGCAGATGGCCGCCCAAACTGAGTCTGGTTCTGCTGGAGGTTTTTTTCTTCCGTTAAAGGGAGCTTTTCCTCTCCACTGCTCGTTGGGTTGTTTTGTTTTTTTGTAAAGTGCCCTGAGATGATTTGTATGTGTATGTGATTTGATGCTATACAAACAAAATTGAATTGAATTGAACTGGGAATTAATTTTCCTTTGAAACCATCATTTTACATTCTGAGTATAATTCCTGATGGTATGATGATAGATAAAAATTCAAAACATCTACTGAGAATTCTGCTTCTTATAGCAAAGAAAGCTCTAGTTACCTCTTTTTTGTTATTTTTATTTTAAGTACATCATTGTATTTATTTTTAAAGCTACCTTTACACTGGTAAAGTACTTTTGCTAATACTGAATGCATGACAAGCTTAATGTATTGGAGGTGAGGAATGGACTATTGGAAATGTATTGCTATGTATGAACACTGACTAGTATTTACAATGACCTAGTCCATACCAGATTTAATTAATTTAAGCAAGTGTAATTTTACATATTATGTATATGTGAAATAAAAAAAGAAATTTCAGCTCCACTGTAGTGAGTTGTTTGCATAGTTTTCAGCTGTGATAGCTTCAGACTTCAGCATTCATCCATTGTCTATACTCGCTTATTCCTTTTTAGGGTCACAGGTTCTGATGGTTCAGAGCTCACGGGGGGGGGGGGGCCCACACAAGCATGGGGAGAACATGCAAACTCTACACAGAAAGGCTGTTGGGTTTCAAACCAGGAACCTTTTTGCTGTGAGGCAACAGTGCTAACCACCAAGCTGTAGACATCAGCATATAAAACCAAAATTATCTTGCATGACTAGTGTGGGCAATACAAAAAATGGAAAATGTGTCCACATGTGAACATGCCCACTTACACAGAAACTGCATTTGAGTTGAGACCTCACAAGCCCCTGCCCCATGTCTCCCTGACCAGGATGTGCTTATTAGTGACATACAGTTAACAAACAAGTCTGTACCCTAAGCATCTATAGGCTCTGTCATCTTAATGCATGGATCACTGTGGTTCTGTGTGACATCTGTCCTCTAACTACAGTCTATTCAGATCGGACCATATGTCTGGTGCTGCATTTACTGCTGTAATGTCACATTCCATTGCCAAATAACTTGTTATAGAGAAAAATGTGTACACTTAAAATACAATTTAAATAATAACAATTGAATGGTAATAAATAGCAGCTACTTAATGTTAATTTTTTATCAATCAGATTAGATAACACATTACAATTTTACTAGTACAAAAATGATGATAATTAATTATTAAGCTTCAGAAATCCTCATCGATTCCTCACTAAGCAGTAATCTACTGTCTCATATTGGAAGAGGTGTGATTGAAGTGGGAACACCCTAAGAAGCAGTGTTCCAAGAGCACTGAACATGATTTCCAGTGAAAGTTGCTCATGTGGCACATACCCAAATAAAGTCCAGGTTATCTCTAATTTTATGTTTTCAGCCCATATAGCATTAGGTCCTTGACCAGCTGAGCCAGTATAGAATATGAGCATTAAAGACTTCCTCTTGTTGACTTTGCTGACTGCCACATTTCCTACATTAAAATTATTTGTTTATATGTCTCTTCAAGAATTTCAAATTTTATTGTGCTAAACTGATCAATCTATTTTGCAATGAGTGCTTTTGGTATGTATGTAGTGGGATATATCCATTGTTTTAAAACCAAAATAATTGTAACTGTAAAAATTACAGGCAGCACGGTGGCTGAGTGGCCTCACAGCAAGAAGGGCCTGGGTTTGCAACCTGTCAGGGACATTCTGTGTGGAGTTTACATGTTCTCCCTGTGCTTGCGTGGGTTTACTCCCACAGTCCAAAAACATACGTTAGGTTGATTGGTGACTCTAGGTTGCCCATATGAGTGTGTGTGGTTGTTTGTCCTCATGTGGCCCTATGATGGACTGGTGACAAAGAAAGCTGGGATAGACTTCAGCAGATTCAGGGTATAGATAATGGATGGATGGATGTAAAACTTACATTTGTAAATGTAGTTTTAAAAATCATTATTTTCATTATCAGCATTTTGATCAAATGTCAGGTCAATTTTAATGATAGCCCCTTTACCTTTGCCCTTTCGGGAGGCCACATATTTTACAGGCTCTTAGTTTATACATTATAAACTAATCATGAATCATGACAAGGTTTATGTTCCCCACAACTCACCCTCACAGCACCAATTATAATTTCATGAGTTTTTGTTTCTTCAAATGTGACAGTAAAATAGAACAGCTCCAGCCTGGTGCTGTGCTCACCCTACAGAGAAAAAGTTTACCTAAAAGGCTAAGCATAACAGGAACAGCAGGGTCGAAGGATGATGATGATGAAGGGCCTCTTAAGGTTTGATCCAACTCCAAAAGCAACTTGGGGAACCCTAGCCAAACAACCTCCCACCCCCAAGCAATGAAACCATGCATTTGCAGACACTGAAAAAAGGGAGCATGTGTATGGACAGAAGAAACATAAGACATGAAAGTGGGTATTATTTACTTATTAGTCATAGTAATTCTCTGGTTTATTTTAAGTGTTTGGAACTACAGTGCTGCCTGGAGCCTCCTGTAAAAAGGAGCAAAAGCTTTATGACAGGGAAAGTCTCACTTCAGAATAGAGTGTCACAGTAGCAGGTGGGATAAATGGAAAGATTTCCCATGTAGTCATTAACAGAGAGGATAACAGAGAGATGTTCTGATGATGAGATATCTCCCCACCTAAAGCCTGTTTAATGACTCCTGACTCCTGACCAATAAACAGAATTCATGTCTTCTATTTTCATGGCCACCTGGGAAACAGAATCTTGACAAACACTCATGTGAGGATTTTATTGTGAACTCTGTTAATTTGTATAAATTAAGCACACCTTGAATGATACACTGTTGAGGTAAAATAAGAATTTTGTGTGTCATCTGAATTTATTACTGGTTGTTGGGTTAATTTGTCTTTATGGGACATAAGTTGCAGAAAACTAAATGTTTTCTTTGTAGGGTATGACTGGTAGAAAAACTAAATAAATATTACTGGCAGACTCTGCAGTGTATATGTTTCATCTGGGTCATGTAGCCAACATCCTGCACATTAACGTGAAAGTAATATCAAGTGATTATTTCTTGAAGTATAACATTTATCAGACTAACATTTATACTGGAAAAAGACTGTAAATTTCTACTTCATTTTCAGCCTCTTGTTTTTCTTAATTAAGTACTTTAGACATTTGAAACAAAGCAAATACACCACATCTTTGGTTGGACAGTAGGAATAGTTCATGAGAATCACTGACAGATACTAAAATTATGCTGTGGCAACTTGAACAATGTTATATTTTGGTATCAATGACACTTATTATAAACAAAATGTCACTGAACAATTGAATTAAATTTGATATACGAGAATCCTACAATGTTTTCCATGAGGTTGTCTGACTCTCCAAAAAAGGAGTTTGTAGTCTCCAAATTGAAGTGATAACCAAGTGAAGGGTTTTTCTTCACTTTTTAAAAAAAATGCCACCAGCAAATCTGACTAAATCTTTATTTAAATTGTATATAATTAGTTTGTGATTTCATTTTATTGCACAGATGTGTTGTGCTTCTGAATAAATACCTTTAAACTAGGATCCAAGTTTGCAGACAGAACTTTATTTCACCACAGGGAGGGCAGAACTGAATGCAGGAAGCTATGTGGCAGAGAATTTAGGAATACAGGAGCAGATGGGAACCAACCCACTTGGGGCTCCAGGAACAGTGGTGTTGGTGTCAGCCAACCCACTGGGGAGACTAGGAAAAGGAGTTGCAGTCGCACTGGTGGTGTCAGCCAACCCACTGGGATGAAGACCAGAAATAGGAGATGTGGTGGTATCGGCAGAGCTGGCCAATCTACTGGGACGACCAGCAACAGGAGGTTGGTGGTGTTAGCCAACACACTGGGAGGACCAGAAACTGGAGATGCAGTGGCATCGGTGGTGTCGGCCAACCCACTGGGGAAACCAGGAACAAGGAACTAGACAAAAAAGAAAACAAAACGTGGTGGAATCTGCTTCTATATCAACAACAGCCGGTGACAATGACATGACAATACTGTCTCATCAGCACTGTTCCCTGGACCTGGAGGCCTTCACCATCAACTGCCAGCCCTTCTACTCACCCCGTGAGTTCTGCTCCTTCATTCTCATCGGTCCCGCCGCAAGGCAATGTGCACAAAGCGCTGAGCGCGCTGGCTGACGAGATACTGTGTGTGGAAGGGACACCAACAGTCAGGATGAGTACACAGACACAACATTAACTTCTGTGAGGACAGCATCATTCCATCATGCACCAGGGTGCGTTATAACAATGACAAACCCTGGTTCACAGCTAAACGCTAAATGACGGCTCAGGTCAGAGAAGGAGGCCACATTCAGAAGTGGGGACAGAGAAAAATACAAGGAGGCTAAGTACAGATTTAGCAAGGGGGTGAGAAGAGCTAAATCTGTGTATGGTGAGAGAATAGAACAGCAATTCTCAGCCAAACGACTCTGCCTCTATCTGGAAAGCCTAGAGCTTCACTCTGTGAACGACCTGCGCCTGGCCAACAGCCTGAACGAGTTCTTCTGCTGCTTTGAAGGACAATGGGACAAACCTGACCTCCCCCACTCCACCCCCCACCAGCCATTGACCAGCAGCAGCCCCATTTCCATTTCCATACCGGGATCACCTACACAGTTACACACCTCTGCGTGAATACATGAATAGACTTTTCAAACGACTGAACCCCCGCAAGGCTACAGGCCCAGACTCTGTCTCCCCCTCCACCCTGAAGCACTGTGCCAATCAGCTGTCCCCAGTGTTCACAGAAATTTTTAACACCTCACTGGAGACCTGCCATGTGCCAGCCTGCTTCAAGACCTCAGCCATCATCCCAGTCCCCAAAAAGACAAGGATCACAGGACTTAATGATTACAGACCTGTCGCCCTGACTTCCATGGTCATGAAGTCCTTTGAGCGCCTTGTCCTGTCCTATCTCCAGGACATTACAGACCCTCTCCTGGATACTCTGCAATTCGCCTACAGAGCCAACAGATCTGTGGATGACACTATGCATCCTTCATCCTCCAGCATCTGGACTCCCCAGGATCCTACGCCAGGATACTGTTTGTGGACTTCAGCTCTGCCTTCAACACGATCATTCCAGCTCTGCTCAGAGACAAACTCTCGCAACTGAATGTGACTGACAATATGTGCAGCTGGATCATGGACTTCCTGACAGACGGCAGTTCGTGAGGCTGGGAAAGCATGTCTCATGACCATCAACACTGGATCCCCCTAAGGCTGTGTCCTTTGTCGTTTGCTATTCTCCCTATACATCAACGGTTGTACATCTGCTCACCAGATCTACTTCCTGCTGCAGCTGAAGAAGTTCACCTCCCTTCAAAGATGCTGGTGAACTTTTATACTGCCATCATCGAATCCATCCTGACATCCTCCATCACGGTCTGGTTTGCTACAGCGACAGCCAAAGACAAGGCCAAGCTGCAGCGTGCCATCCACGTTGACGAGAGGGTACAGTCTCCCATCTCTCCAGGAGCTGTACATCTCCAGGACCCGGAGACATGCAGCCAAGATCGCAGCCAACCCCTCTTATCCCGGGCAAGAACTCTTCCAGTCCCTCCCCTCTGGCAAGAGACTCCAGTCCATCAGGACCAGGACCTCACGCCACAAGAACAGTTTGACTGGAATGCTGTCAGGTTTCCATTGTGAGGTCTGAAGGGGTTGAACATTTAGCTCTTGCCAAATGCATGAGCCTCTGCAGATAGAACTGGAAAAGACTCGGTCGTAGACTCTCAATGACCTCGTCTTCTCCTACGAAAACTAACTCAAAACTAGGTCTGACTGGGTAGTTAATGGTGGCTTTAGCTGAGGGAGAATTGTGGCTAGTGGGTTATGAGAAATAGACAAAGACTATGTGAGTTGAATCAAGGGAGGGAAAAGAGGTCTGGCAGTCTTGAGTGGGATTTGAAAAGTCTCAAATGTCTCCAATAGGGAATGGAATTAGGAAACAACTGAAATCATTTCAGCTGCCTTTTCCTTGAGTGGTGTCCAGGAAAACTCAAATCAGGGACAGAAGGAAAACACCTAATTGTAATCATGGGAGATTTGAATAATGGTATCAAGGGTTCTGAGGAGACCAGTACTGAGTTTTTTCTCTGACGTTAGATTGTCAATGCCTGCTGGGCCCATGCTGGCTGGATTGTTCTGTCATGATTCTGTATAAATATCTTTAAACCAGGACCCAAGTTTTCAGACAAAGAACTTTATTTTGCCAAAGGGAGGGAAGAACTCAATGCAGGAAGCTATGTGGCAGAGAATCCAGGTACACAGGAGCAGAACCAGCGAACGGAGAGTCTGGCGACATGGAACAAAGGAACAGGAAGAGATTCAGGGGAGAGTGACCTACTCACAGGGGAACAGGATCAGGAGACACCAAACTCAGGAACCAGGATGAAACCAAGGAGGTTCAGGAAAGTGAAGCCACTCAGATGGAACAGGTCAGTTCACAGTAAGTTCAGAGATTGCTAACAGAATGTGAACAGTACGATCCGGCAATGAACAAAAGAACAGGGCTGGAGTCCAGAACGAGAGTTACGACTGTAACTGCTGTTCTATGAATCCCGGATGACTGCCAGAGGCGGTGCTTGAAGCACTGGATGAGTATTAATAAAAACAAAGTCACCTGTGACCTTCCGGTGACTCCCCGGTGACCTGGTGAATCTATAAGATCACGTGACACCGGAGGCTCAGTCCCGTACTCTTCTCGTGAAAACACGAGGATTCTGAGGGACCGAGTGCTCTGGCGGTCATCTGGAATTCATAGAACCGCAGTTACAGTCGTAACTCTCGTTCTATTTCATCCCTACTGACCGCCAGAGGCGGTGCTTGAAGCACTGGATGACTTATACCAACATGGTCACGAGGAATCCTTAGACCTTAGAATCGTAGCCATCTCACTAGAATGAAGAAGGGTGCTGTCGCAGGATCCCTTCTAATGGCTGGGGTGTAACCACATTCACCCTATAGAATTTGGCAAAGGTGTCCGTCGACGTCCAGGATGCCGCCTCGCATATGATATCCAGAGGTACTCCATTCATTGCAGCCCACGAGGTTTTAAGGCTCCTAGTAGAATGGCACCTCACTCCAGGTGGTGGTAGCTTACTCTGTGAGGCATAAGCCTGGGTTATTACATTAAACACCTAGTGTGCAAGGCGTTGCTTTGAGAGTGCCTGACCTTTGCGAGGGCCTGAAAAGCACACAAATAGTCCATCAGATTTCCAAACAGCTGCCGTTGCGGTAATATATTTCTCTAGCGCACGAACAGGGCACAGTGGTTCAGACGGGGTCCCTGTGTCAAAACGAGCAAGCTGCAGTGGATGAACGTGGCCAACTGATGAAGCCACCTTAGGAATAAATGATGCATTGGGCCAGAGTGTGACTCCTGAACCATCAGGGTTCCACCGACAACAGTACTGATAGTGCGTGCAGTTCTCCCACACGTTTTGCTGAAGCAATCGCCAAAAGAAATGCCGGCTTCATCGACAGCCATTTAAGGTCTACGTCTGCCAAGGGCTCAAATGGGGGGCCCCGCAGGGTATTAAGCACCAATGAGAGATCCCAGGGTATTAAGCACCACGGTATTAAGCACCAATGAGAGATCCCATGTTGGTGCTATGGGGCGCCTAGGTTGGTGCAGTCGTCGGGCTTGCTACGGCCAATGGTACCACCGTCCACTTCATCATGCCAACAGGAAATTGCAGCGACATATACTTTCAGAGTAGATGGAGAATGTCCCTGATTAAGGAGTTCCTGGAAAAAAAGCTAGGATGTATGAGACCAGGCAGCGTACAGGATCCAGTCCCTTGCCGCGACACCATCTATCAAAAAATTTCCACTTGTTGGTATACAACAGACGTGTGGACGGTGCTCGTGCATTACTTATCGTATGACCTACTTCCCCAAGGTACTCTGAAAAGGAAGTGCCGGGCCCTGCAGTGGCCAAACCCAGAGCTGGAGGCGATCGGCGTTGGGATGTAGTACCCGGCCCCCCAGCTGGGATAGGAGATCTCTCCTGAAGTGGAGGCGTTTTGGCAAGCCGCAGCAGAGTCTGCGCAGCAGTGGAAACCAAGTCCTCCCTGGCCAGAAGGGAGCCACCAAGATCAGTCTGTGTCCTTTCTGAAGGACTCTCAGGAGTGTTGGGAATATTAGTGAAAGTGGAGGGAAGGCATAAAGGAGAACCTCGGGCCAGTGGTGCGCTAGTGCGTCCTGGCCCAGTGGGCTGCTGCTGTCTGTCAGGGAAAACCAGAGAGGGCAGTGTGCTCTCTCTTTTGAGGCAAAAATGTCCACCTCTGCTCTGCCGTAAACTTCCCAAATGTACTCCACCACTTCTGGGTGGAGTTTCCATTCCCCCGGTAGCGGTGTCTGACGGGACAGGAAATCCGCTACCTGGTTCTGTGTCCCTGGAATATGAACTGCTCTCAGACTGAGAAAATGAGAAGCTGCCCAAGTTAGCAGCTCTTGAGTCCACAGCATCAGCTTCATCAGTCTGGTCCCTCCGAGGTGGTTGATATGATAGACCACAGTGGTGTTGTCGGACCGCACCAAGATATGCCTGCCTCGCAGATCTAGGAGGAAGTGCTGTAGGGCCAACCGCACAGCGATCAATTCCAGTACATTGATGTGTTCTCTTTTTTGCTGTGGGGACCACGTACCTTGTGCTATTCGCCCTTGCCATGTTGCTCACCAGCCCGTGAGAGATGCATCTGTATAGACAAGCTCCCTCCGAGAGGGAAGAGCACCTAGGGGAACCCCTTTTATAATGTATGTTATGCCTCTCCACTGCGACAGGGATGTGAGACATTGAGACGACACTTGCAGCATTCTGCATCTGTGCGCTTGTCTTGTGGGGTCTAGGTGCAGGCTGTTCAGCCACCGTTGCAAGGGGTGCAGCGAAAGCAGCCCGAGAGGCACTACACTGGCAGCAGCTGTCAATCTGCCCAGGAGGCGAAGATAGCAGATGAAAGGCAACATCCCGCCATGTTGGAATGCAGAGAGCATTTCCAGAATATTGCTGACGCATTGCTGTGAGTGGCAAGCGGCCATAGTGACAGTGTTCAGAGTGATTCCAATAAAGGTCGCTTCCTGCAAGGGAGTCAGGTTGCTTTTGAAAGTAGGCATCCTTCAGGTTGATGGAAGTGAACCAATCGCCTGGGGAAATTGCCTGCAGCACCTCCTTGGTGCTCAACATGTGGAAAGGAATCACCTTTAAAAACAGATTCAGACCTCTCAGGTCTAAAATCGGGCGTAGATCGTCTGTCTTTTTTGGTACAAGAAAATATATTGAATAAAAGCCCCCTGGATCTGTCAGGGGGTCCACAGGCACTATACCACCCTTGGCCAGCAGGGTAGAGATTTCTCGACTCAGTGCCCAAGCCTTTGCCAGATCGTGGATGATAGTCATCCTGACCTGGCCAGAAATGGGGGGCCGGTGTCGGAATTGTAAGTGGTATCCCTGAGACAAGGTGGACAGCACCCAGGCATCTGGGGTGTGAATGGCCCGGTAACTGAGTTGTTCCGGGGTAAAATATCCGACTACCGGCCCGGCCGTATCAGTGTCGGGCCCGCTGGCCCTTGGAGGGCCTGGGGGGATGCTGAGCAGGTGGTACTGCCTGAGGAAGACGCGAGGTCGGAGCCCGGACCTGGTTTTGTTGGTTATGGGCTGGTCTGACCACCGGTCGCTGAGGTTCCACAAATATTACCAGTATGCAGAGGGGTCCGCCAGTGAAGACCAGCCAGCGTGTAGCCTGGGCTGTACGCTCCAGAGCCTTGAGCGCAGCAGCACCAAAAAGTTCCCCTGGGACTACAGGAACGCTCCTCAGGGTCTTTCTGCAAGCCTCCGTCAGGGGTGACTGTGCCAGCCATACCTGACGTTGAGCCTGCGTCAGCGTGGAGAGTAGACATCCAAGCTCCCTGGACATAAACGCAAAGGCCTGCAGGGAAGCGTCGACCAAACTATGCGTCTGTGCATCGACTGGAGAGGTCTCCATTGAGGCTGAGAGACCCAAAAGCAAATGGGAAAGGGAATTTCCAATACGGCCCATACGTGCCCCCGCATCGTATGACTTGCATAGCAGGTCATCTGTAATACGACATTGCGGTCGTGGGCACCTGGCATTAGTCCTCAAAGCCTCATCTGGGGCCACAATCAGAGAGGCTATAGTCGGTTCAACTGCTGGCATATGGCCCAATCCAAATTTTGGAGCGTCCTGCATTGACGCCAAAGTCCGTCCATCCGATGTAGGATGTGAAAATGCCTTAGTGTCTGTCCAACAGGCATGTAGTTCCTTCACATATTCCTCCGAAGGGGTAACAGCAAAGCATGACACGGCATCCTGCTGCCTAAAGAAGGCACTGGAAGTAGCTGATTGTGCCTGTGGAATGTCCAGCTGCAAGCGGGCAAGAGTCGTACGGATGGCCGAAGCCGCAGATTCATGCCCGCCACCCTGAGAACTGGTAGAGGCATGGGAACCTGATTCTGAAGTCCTAGAGCTCATAGCTACTGGACCTTCATGAAAATATGTATCAGATGCCGCCAATGAGATGGCGTCTTCTTCACAGACAGTGGTCCCACGGTCACCATCCATCCATCCATCCATCCATTTTCTATACCCGCTTTTTCCTGAAAGCCAGGGTCACGGGGATCTGCTGGAGCCTATCCCAGCTCTCTCTCGGGTGAAAGGCAGGGGAACACCCTGGACAGGTCACCAGACCGTTGCAGGGCCACATAGAGACACACAAAGACAGACAACCTCACACACTCACACTCACTCCTACGGGCAATTTAGATTCACCAATCAACCTAACATACATGTTTTTGGTCTGTGGGAGGAAACCGGAGTAAACCCACGCAAGCGGGGAGAACATGGAAACTCCACACAGAAAGGCCGGGTTGCGAACCCACGACCTTCTTGCTGTGAGGCAACTATTCTGGAGGAGGGCTCTCATCTGAGCCAACTCCGTAGTGAGATGGTCCACCTGAGCAGACAATTTTCCAGAGCTCTCCGTCCTCGTTTGCTTAGTTGGAACGGACGCTCCCGCTGCAGCTGTCATGATTTGTGTATCAAATTGTATGGATCACGACCCCATCTAACACAAGTACCCAGGACACCGAAGCAGAGTATACCAAGGTTTATTAGATAGAGTACAATGAATGAAATGTGGGAAGTGGTTGAAGGCCAATGGTGATGAGTGATGATCCTAGATGAGTCGGTAGGTGGTGGTTTCTCCGACGGCCAGTACCGGTACAGCCAGGCTGGTCCTCGGAGATGGAGGTGAGATGTCCGTCTTGGGTCCGCAGAGCAATATCTGACGGTGTATGGTTCCCTCCGTGGCCTGTGAGAGGCCGGGCTCTCTCCAGGCTCAGAAAACAGGAAACAGATAAGAGAACCAGGTTAATAAAGGAAAGACACCGTAACAGAGTCAGTACTCGCACCTGAACCTCCTCTGGAGCGGAGATCTCGGTAGGTGCCTGCTTAGTGTCAACGAACAGTCATATAAGTAATCCACTAGAGAGAAAGCGTCCACCTCGCCAAGTCTAATCCTCTCCGGGGTTTCGACAGTACAGTGCACAAGAGTTAGCCCCTCCGAGCCGTATCCTCTTGAGCAAACAGAAGAAAAACGCTGGTCACACTGGCGATTCCTCCGAACTCCAGTAGTGCCGGGCGCTAACCGGCTTCCTCGAGAAGAGTATACAACAGACACCGAAAAAGAATGAAAAGGTCACTTGCCGTAAGCTGGAGATTCCTCCGATCAAAGCAGACATCAAACAACAGAGCATATACTGCCGAAGCGTGAATGCTCACGGGAGTAATGGTAACAAACAATCCGGCAATCTGTGTCCTCATGATCCCTGCTATTTAAGCAAAGGTCCGCAGGTGACACAAATCAGCAATCAATTCAAGTTCAGAAAAGAAATGCCCAAGTACTTCCCTTTGTCCCTACAAACTAAAAGCCCAGAACCGGAAACTTGGTTTCCGGGACATGACAGCAGCGGTACGCTTTAAAACCGCAGTCTGGCCCGATGGCAACAGGCTCAACTGCCCATCCGCCAACCAGTCAGTAGGCTGTTGAAATGCAGCCAAGCGGGCTGCCCGTACGGACCGGGGCAAAATACTAGAGTTGGTACATGCGTTGTCAGAGAGTGCTTTCTTGAGATGGTCCACACCAAGACAGGAAGGACATAAATCATGCCCATCTTCAGGTTCGAGGGGCTGAAAACAGGTCCTACAGCACAAGGATTCAAGCATTGTGCGATAATGAAATATATATTAAGTTGGAGTGAGGTAAGGAAACACCGTTTCAGAGAGTTGGGTCGAGCAGGAAGCGTCACTGTCGACTCAAAAAATACGGCTGACGATCAACAAGGCCAGCCTGCAACACTGGTTGGTGTTGCTCTCCGGGTAAGCGAATCACTAAAAGCTCTCATCTCTAAAAATTTGGCCGAGTTTATTAGCCGACCTAAAGACTGACAATCCAGGGCGGGGACTCAGTCTAAAACGCCTCTCTGCAGTTTCCTTAGAGCCGCCGCCCCCCTCAAACCACATAGAGACTGTGTCTGCCCCTCGAACATATAAATCAAATAAATCAGAAGTTAACAGAAGAGGAGTTATTCATAAAAACTTAATAAAAATTAAGACCACTCCTCTTATTGAACAGAAAAACAGAACTGTCAAATGTGGACTATTAAATATTAGGTCCCTTTCATCTAAATCTTTGTTAGTAAATGATTTGATAACTGATCACCAAATTGACCTACTTTATCTTACTGAAACCTGGTTACAGCAGGATTAATATGTCAGTCTGAATGAATCAACCCCCCTCAGTCATAAAAATTATCATGTTCCTCGAAGCACAGGTCGAGGTGGAGGAGTAGCTACAATCTTCCACTCAAACTTATTATTAAACTTGAATTCTCAGAACAATTATAACTCATTTGAGAGCCTCACTCTTAGTCTCTCACATCCAAACTGGAAAACACAAAAACCAGTTCTACTTGTCACTGTGTACCATCCACCTGTCCCATACTCAGAGTTTTTAACTGAATTTCCAGACTTCCTAACTGATTTAATTCAATTCAATTCAATTCAATTTTATTTGTATAGCGCCAAATCACAATACAAATCATCTCAAGGCACTTTACAAAAACTAAAACTAAAAACCCAACAATTCCCTTATGAGCAAGCACTTGGCGACAGTGGAGAGGAAAAAACTCCCTTTAACGGAAGAAAAAAACCTCCAGCAGAACCGGGCTCAGTTTGGGCGGCCATCTGCCTCGACCGGTTGGGGTGAGTGGATAGAGCAGAGAGAAAAGAACAGCAACAATAAACAACAAATAGACACTGCAAGTTGGTGGGGCCAGTAACTGCACATCAGCGATAAACAGCTCCAGGACCAGGGACACCTGCAGATGGTACAGAGAGAGAGAGAGAGAGAGAGAGAGGGAGGGAGAGAGCACAAACTAGGGGAGAGAGAGAGCACAAGGTTAGTAACATTCAATGGTGGAATATACATGAGGTCGGAGAGAAGGGGGGGGGGGGGGCGGGTAGGGTAGGGGAGCTCAGTGCACCAATGGTCCTCGGGCAGTCTAGGCCTATAGCAGCATAACTAACTAAGGGATGGTTCAGGGTTGCCTGAAGCCAGCCCTAACTATATGCTTTGTCAAAGAGGAAGGTTTTAAGTCTAGCCTTAAAAGTACAGAGAGTGTCTGCCTCCTGAACCCAGGCTGAGAGCTGGTTCCACAGGAGAGGAGCTTGATAGCTAAAGGCTCTGCCTCCCATTCTGCTTTTGAGAACTCTGGGAACCACAAGTAGGCCTGCACTCTGAGAGCGAAGTGGTCTATTGGGATAATATGGTACTATGAGGTCTTTAAGGTATGAAGGAGCTTGATTATGAAGGGATTTGTATGTGAGAAGAAGGATTTTAAATTCTATTCTATATTTTACAGGGAGCCAATGAAGAGAAGCCAATATAGGAGAAATATGATCTCTCTTGCTAGTTCCTGTCAGAACTCTGGCTGCGGCATTCTGGATTAATTGGAGGCTTTTTATTAAGATATTAGGACATCCAGATAGTAATGAGTTACAGTAATCTAGCCTTGAGGAAACAAACGCATGGACTAGTTTTTCTGCATCATTTTGAGACAGGGTGTTCCTAATTTTGGAAATGTTGCGCAGGTGA
Source organism: Mastacembelus armatus (assembly GCF_900324485.2). Classification (NCBI taxonomy): domain Eukaryota; kingdom Metazoa; phylum Chordata; class Actinopteri; order Synbranchiformes; family Mastacembelidae; genus Mastacembelus; species Mastacembelus armatus. The sequence continues at coordinate 19,642,113 of NC_046654.1, forward strand.
AAGAATGCAGTTCTAGAAATTTGTTTTATGTGTGAGTTAAAGGACATGTCCTGGTCAAAAATAACTCCAAGGTTTTTTACAGTAGTGCTGGAGGCCAGGGCTATGCCATCTAGAGTAGCTATAATTTTAGAAAAGTTATTTCTGAGATTTTTAGGCCCAAATATAATGACTTCTGTTTTCTCCGAGTTTAAAAGTAAAAAGTTACTGGTCATCCAAGCCTTTATGTCAGTTAGACAGGCTTGAAGTCTGGTTAACTGGTTTGTGTTAACAGGTTTAATAGATTGATATAACTGAGTGTCATCCGCATAGCAATGGTAATTAATAGAGTGCTTCCTAATGATATATCCTAAAGGAAGCATGTACAGGGTGAACAGAATCGGTCCTAGCACAGAACCTTGTGGAACTCCATAACTAACTTTTGTTCGTGTGGAAGGTTCATCATGGACATGAACAAACTGGAATCTGTCCGATAAATAGGATTGGAACCACTTTAACGCTGTTCCTCTGATACCAATCACATGCTCCAGTCTCTGTAATAAGATGTTGTGGTCAATGGTGTCGAATGCTGCACTAAGGTCTAGGAGGACAAGTATCGAAACAAGTCCATTATCTGAGGCTAAGAGAAGTGCTTAGTGCTTAGATCAGATAAAGTTATTATAGTGGGAGATTTTAACATTCATGTAGATGTTGAAAATAACGGCCTCAGCATTGCATTTAATTCTATATTAGATTCAATTGGTTTCATTCAAAATGTTAATAAACCCACCCACTGTTTCAATCACACCCTTGATCTTGTTCTGACCTATGGCATCGAAATTGAACATCTAATAGTTTTTCCCCCAAATCCTGTTTTGTCAGATCATTCTTTAATAACTTTTGAATTTAAAATGATGGATCATGCAGCGTTTGGAAGAAAATTCCACTACAGCAGATGTTTATCCGACAACGCTGTTAATAAATTTAAGAAAATGATTCCATCTTTATTTACATCTATGCCAAGTATAAACATAGTGGAGGGCAGCTGCTTCAATCCCACTCCCTACCAAATTGATCATGTTGTTGACAGCGCTGTAACCTCACTGCGTGAAATGCTTGATTCTGTGGCCCCTCTGAAAAAGAAGTTAGTGAATCAGAGAAGACTAGCCCCATGGTATAATTTACATATTCATACCTTAAAGCAGGCATCACGAAGGCTGGAAAGGAAGTGGCGTTCCACAAACTTAGAGGAAATTTTTCTAGCCTGGAAAAACAGTCTACTAACATATAAAAAAGCTCTCCGTAAAGCCAGAACTGCATACTATTCATCCCTAATAGAGGAAAATAAGAACAATCCCAGGTTTCTTTTCAGCACTGTAGCCAGGCTGACAAAAAGTCACAGCTCTGTTGAGCCCAGTGTTCCCTTGGCTCTCAGCAGTGATGAATTTATGAGTTTCTTTACAAATTAAATCACAACTATTAGAGATAAAATTCAGCAGATGCTTCCTATACCTGCAATAAATGAATCTTCTACTACAGTAGCTCTTGAATCATCTGTAGGACCTCAGTTATGTTTAGACTGCTTCTCTCCCATAGATCTCTCTGAATTTACATCAGTAGTTGCTTCATCGAAATCATCAACGTGTCTCTTAGACCCCATCCCGTCTAGACTGCTTAAAGGCACCCTGCCATTAATGAACTCATCTTTATTGGACTTGGTAAATTTATCTCTAGTATCAGGCTACGTACCACAGGCCTTTAAGACTGCAGTAATCAAACCTTTACTCAAAAAGCCTAGTCTTGATCCAGGAGTCTTTGCTAATTATAGACCAATATCCAACCTGCCATTTATTTCTAAAATCCTAGAAAAAGCTGTTGCTAAGCAGCTATCAGACCACTTACACAGGAATGAACTATTTGAAGATTTTCAATCAGAATTTAGAGCACATCATAGTACAGAAACAGCACTGTTGAAAGTTACCAACGATCTTCCCTTAGCCTCAGATAATGGACTTGTTTCAATACTTGTCCTCCTAGACCTTAGTGCAGCATTCGACACCATTAACCACAACATCTTATTACAGAGACTGGAGCATGTGACTGGTATCAGAGGAACAGCGTTAAAATGGTTCCAATCCTATTTATCGGACAGATTCCAGTTTGTTCATGTTCATGATGAACCTTCCACACGAACAATAGTTAGTTATGGAGTTCCACAAGGCTCCGTGCTAGGACCGATTCTGTTCACCCTGTACATGCTTCCTTTAGGATATGTCATTAGGAAGCACTCTATTAATTACCACTGCTATGCAGATGACACTCAGTTATATCTATCTATTAAACCAGTTAACCAGACTTCAAGCCTGTCTAACTGACATAAAGGCCTGGATGACCAGTAACTTTTTACTTTTAAACTCGGAGAAAACAGAAGTCATTATATTTGCGCCAAAATATCTCAGAAATAACTTTTCTCAAATTATACCTACTCTAGATGCCATAACCCTGGCCTGGAGTTATTTTTGACCAGGACATGTCCTTTAACTCACACATAAAACAAATCTCTAGAACTGCATTCTTTCACCTGCGCAACATTTCCAAAATTAGGAACATCTTGTCTCAAAATGATGCAGAAAAACTAGTCCATGCATTTGTTTCCTCAAGGCTAGATTACTGTAACTCATTACTATCTGGATGTCCCAATATCTCCATAAACAGCCTCCAATTAATCCAGAATGCCGCAGCCAGAGTCCTGACAGGAACTAGCAAGAGAGATCATATTTCTCCTATATTGGCTTCTCTTCATTGGCTCCCTGTAAAATATAGAATAGAATTTAAAATCCTTCTTCTCACATACAAATCCCTTCATAATCCAGCTCTTTCATACCTCAAAGACCTCATAGTACCATATTATCCCAATAGACCACTTCGCTCTCAGAGTGCAGGTCTACTTGTGGTTCCCAGAGTTTCCAAAAGCAGAATGGGAGGCAGAGCCTTTAGTTATCAAGCTCCTCTCCTGTGGAACCAGCTCCCAGCCTGGGTTCAGGAGGCAGACACTCTCTGTACTTTTAAGGCTAGACTTTAAACCTTCCTCTTTGACAAAGCATATAGTTAGGGCTGGCTTCAGGCAACCCTGAACCATCCCTTAGTTATGCTGCTAAAGGCCTAGACTGCCCGAGGACCATCGGTGCACTGAGCTCCCCTACCCTAACCCCCCCTGATGTGCAGTTACTGGTCCCACCAACCTGCAGTGTCTATTTGTTGTTGCTGTTCTTTTCTCTCTGCTCTATCCACTCACCCCAACCGGTCGAGGCAGATGGCCGCTCAAACTGAGCCCGGTTCTGCTGGAGGTTTTTTCTTCCGTTAAAGGGAGTTTTTCCTCTCCACCATCGCTAAGTGCTTGCTCATAAGGGAATTGTTGGGTTTTTAGTTTTAGTTTTTGTAAAGTGCCTTGAGATGATTTGTATTGTGATTTGGCGCTGTACAAATAAAATTGAATTGAATTGAATTGAATTGAATTACTCTGTGCTTCCGAAATCAGGTCGAGCCGAAAAACGCCACTGATGATTCGGAAACAATCGGTAATAATAATTAGAAGGTTAAATCAAGGCGAACAGTAAAAGGTCACTGCCGATATCATAGATAAACAAGGCCAAGCCTGGCAATGCACATAACTAACTTAGGCAAGCCGTACACGGCTACACAAAGCAACACAAAACCACAGATTGGGAGAGGGGATGAAAATGATCGTCACCAACTAGGAAAAACACTCAACTCAACATAATTGGCAGAGCAGTACACGCTACGGCCAATATATAAATACAACAGAAAATTACTTACCTGCTCTGGGTATATTATAATATTAATTTAGCTTGCGCAGCCCCTGGAGGGCAAGATGCACCCACAGCTCCCACTGTAATACAGTCACGAGGGTACTAGCGACAAGCAAATGCAAGTAAGTAGTGGCATGTAATGATAACCACACACACACTCAGCAAACCTGTGCACGAGAAGGACAAAAGGGACTGAGCCTCCGGTGTCACGTGATCTTATAGCTTCACCAGGTCACCGAGGCGTCACCAGAAGGTCACAGGTGACTTTGTTTTTATTAATACTCGGCCTGCGCATGTGCAAGGATGATCATCCAGTGCTTCAAGCACCGCCTCTGGTGGTCAGTAGGGATGAAATAGAACTCTTATTCTTACTCTTAAGGAAACGAGAACAAGGGCCATGACAAACTGTGTATTAACCACTAATTTAACATAAATAAATACATTTGACTCCAAGTGGACAAGACCTATGACTTATGGAATACCAGAACAATATTTAATAAAATGTACATGAAAACAGGTGGTGCCTGATGATTAGTCCATTCAAAAATGATTGATGCCATGGGATTAGACCAGCAGATGTTGTCAGAGTATATCTACCATAATGACAGTCACCGTTCAAGCTGCTTGTTTTCTGCCACTCTGGATTTTTGTGGTATTTTCTGATCGCTTGTTAAATTAGGGGAATTAGTTTTGTGCCTGCGAATTGTCATTGAGAGAGTTACTGTAAAGCCTGTGAACTGTGACCTTGCTTAATATTGATTGGTTGATCAAGCAACTGAGCTTGTTTTCTTGTTACTGCTTTGGGCACTACTTAAGATACAAAACTGGAGATTCAAGGTTGCCTCTATTGTCATTTCAGTGTGATATGAAACATTGCTGTTATTTCATATCAGCGATATGAAATATGAATGTATGTGTGTGCCTGTATGTGTCAATATGTCTGTCCATGGGTGTCTGTGTATATGTGTATATGTATATGTGTGTGTGTGTGTGTGTATGTATGAATGTCTGTGTGCATTTTCTGGTTACCATGGAGATGTAACCTGTTTACAGTCTGTTAGACAGATTAATCTAAAATAACCCCCTCAAACTCTGACTGACCACGACTAGACCGTGACTCTTATTGAAAAAATGTTGTGATTTTATGAAAGACAAGACTCTGCTGCTCCTGATGGTATGAAAAATGGGGTCAGAAACACAAATAAAAAAATTAATCTGTATTATTTCAATGATGCTACTGAATCTGCATTCACACTAATTATAGTGTGTGTGTGTGTGTGTGGTTATGTGTGTGTGTGACCTTGCGTGTTGACCCTGAGGTGTCTGAGGAGCTGAGGTACATATTCTGATTTTCTCAGAGAACAAAGACTCTACATTGAACAAACAAAAACAAATTAAGTGTGTTTATGCACCTGCTGCCTTTTGATGGATGGGGAGAAGTACAGACTAAACCAAAACAAGGTAAGTGGATTAAAACACTGGCATGTCATCCTGCTGGTCATTTCCTGGTGAGAAGAGCAGCAAGCACCATGAGTAGTGGCTTCACTCGTACCAAAGTTTTGGAAATGATTATGCAGCCTGACCCCTCCAGCAAGCTGCAGAATATATCCAGTGTAAGAATGTAGGGAGCCCAAACTATACAACTACAATATAACTATATTTTCATTAGGTGCCATAACACACAAATCTTGTAGTCTACTACAAAGTCTAATTTGTATTTTGTAATGTAATTATATAGTTATTTTTATTATAGTGAAGTTATTATCACTGTAACTATTTGTCCTCTGTAGTGTTTTGCAGAATTAGGCAGTTCAGTTTTGGTACTGATATAAATAAATACAAATGTAACATGGGACGTGTCAGTTTTACTCAAGACAACTACTATTCTATTTCCATACAAGTGACATGATAGTTATTTAAGCAGCACCTAACATTATCTTAAATTCAAGCTTTGTACTTTCAATAATACTGGAGTCCAGTTACCGCCCCTCCTTCCCAGACTGTCACGTTTTGGGTGAGAAGGAGGGACAGAGGACCCAAATGCAGGACACGAAAGTTCTTTATTAACCTGGACCTCCCAGGACTCAGGTACAACAAACAAAGAGTTCTTGTCCGGGAATGAAATGTCACCTTCGGCGAGGACAGGCAGGCAAAACATAACAGTCACAATCTGGTAACATCAAGTAATGCTCCCGCAAACATAAAAGAAAGAGGGAAGTCTTTATAGGGAGCAAACAAAAGGCAGAGTAAGAACAGGTGAAAATAATTGAGGCTGATTAATGTTAAGCTGCTGGGGACCAGTGCAGGGAAAACAGGAACTTAACACAAAATAAAGGTAGGAAGTCGGCAGGAAGTCCTAAAAGGGAATTAGCATTAAGACAAGCACTGAGTTCAGTCTGGCTAGAGTTTGTTGTGTTCTTGAATAAATATTTTGGTAATGCCTGCTACCAATGTCTTCTGTTGATATGGTCCAGAATAAAGCTGTGAAATACATGGCAAACGTTTGAAAAATGCAGTATTTATAGTTTGAGCAGCAGCTCTGGGTTTTACCAAAACTTTAAGTAATAAAATGTAATGCTGTTTGAAGATTTACTCAGGTCTGAGCCTTGTATGGTCAATTTCAATTCAATTAAATTTATTTGTATAGTGCGAAATCACAATACAATCATCTCAAGGCACTTTACACACAAAAAAAAAGATATCCCACAAATCCCTTGTGCACGTCGCGACAGTGGAGACTAAAAACTCTCTCACTTTTAATGGAAGAACTGGGCTCAGTTTAAGGTGAAGGAATAGAGGAGAAATAAAACAGCAACAATAAACAACAAATAAACACTGCAGATTGGTGGGGGCAGTATCTGCATATCATCAAAATATAGTTCCAGGACGAGGGACACCTGCAGAAGGTACAGGGAGAGAGGACAGAGAGAGCACAAAGTTAGTGACATTCAATGGTGACATACATGTGAGGGGGGAGGAGAGGGAAGGAGAGGGGGGGAGGATAAAAGGGAGGGTTAAATATGATGCTGATGTTACTGAATCACTTTGGGTTTGTGTCGTCTCCTGACACCAGTGTGTGTCAGGAGGTGGCAATTCTGGCCCTCCCGGATGCCTTGTGTTTCTCTCTCCCTTTCCCTTGTGTGTGTTGTGCTGTCTCCCTCTGTCGATTCCTTGCAGGTGCATCACTGGAGAGCAGAGCTGGTGATGAGCCGCACCTACTGTCAATGTTCCACATGCCACAATAAAAGCTTCGGTTCTTCACTCCATCCTCATCAATTTGTCCAGTTACCTCCGCAGCAGTGCAGTGCTGCAGTGCAGCAGTGGAGCAGTGCACGGTTACTGTGTCTCGGAACCTGTACTTACCTGCTCTACTGATTTCTCCCAGTTCGCGTGCCCGGTGCCTACCTGTTTGCCTGTTTAGCTCCCACGAAGGGGACTCATCTCGTCGGCGTGTGTACTCGTTTCTACTCAGTGTGTGGACGCTGCATAGACTTTCTGCCCTGGAGTCTCTGTTCCCTTGCCTCCAGTGATTTTCTGTTTGTAATGAACTTTGCTTTGAACTGCAATCTGCGCTTGGGTCCTTCATCTCGTAAACCATAACAGTGCCATTATCTATAAGGGGCCATGTGTCATTATCTCTCAGCAAACAGCAGACTCTTATGATACAGTCCAATAATGGACCTTCTTGTCATAAAACCTCATCCATCATTTATGCAAAATGTTTCACAATTCATTCTTGTGTTAGCAGTGTGTAGAAAACAAGTCCTAAATGTCCTAATGAGCACTGACTTTATTTAACTATTTACTTTTATTGACTTTGGAATTTGTAAACCTGTTCATTCAAACCATGACCAAGTTTTGTTGATGGTTGGATTTTGTCATATTCTTGAAATATTTCAAACACAATTATATTACTAACAATCTTAGATTATAATAACTAGATTATCATTTTTATGATACGTTATTCATTAGGGGAGAATGGTGTTGGTTGTCACATTGGTTTTTTGTAAAGTCCCTTAAGATGATTGAATTGTGATTTGACACTATACAGATAAAACTAAATTGATTGAATTGAATTGAATGGGTTAGTTGTCACATTGATTATAACTCGCTTCCTAGTTTGTGCTGTTAAAAAATCTTAGCACTGAATTTTTCAAAATTGGGGTCAGAGATCACCTACCATGACACTTTACACTGAGGTGAGAGAACTTTTAGTATTTTTCACTGCAAAATGTAAATATTAAGCACTGTGAAAATCGGGGTTGGTTGTCACATGATATATAGATATAGCTCAGTGTTTACCACCTCATAGACCCTATCTATGATTGAGAAATAAACTTGCATCCATTTTTTTGTTTGTTTTTTGTTTTGTTTTTTAAAGGATGGAACCTTGAGGCTCTGCATTGACTATAGAGAACTTAATGAGATAACAGCAAAAAACAAGTACCTGCTATCCATCTGGTGTGCAGCAGAGAGGGGGACGAATGGAAGACGGCTTATGCCATTAGGACATTTTGAGTGTTCCAGACTGTGATTAATGATGTTCTGAGAGCCACGTTGAAGATATTTGTTTGTATACTTGATATTGTATATGTTGTGTTGTAATTTCACAATGTTTGGAATTTAAGTGCTGCCATCTGCTGGCGAATGTTTTTTTTTAAATAAAGACTTCATTGCAACAGGTTATGGGCCCAGAGCGTCGCCGAAAAACAGCTGTTTTGCACGGAGTTTTGTGTGGAATAAACAGTGTTGTGGGATTCACAATGGAAGATAAACTGTTTATTGATAAGCTGAGCGACAACTGCCAGAGAACTGGGCAACATGGAAATTCCAGATGGAGCATCTGCTAAAAGCAAAAGGACTATGGAGCATGGTCACAGAGACAGAAAACCTAGCGGTGGATGCTAACACTAACGCAACAAACCGAGTTTGAAAGGCGAAGAGAGAAAGCATTTTCCATGGTTGTGCTGAATGTAAGTACATCGCAGTTGTACCTGATAACAAGCTGTAAGACCCCAAAGGAAGCATGGGATACATTAAAAGCACAGTTTGAGAGAGACACTCTTGCAAATAAACTGTTTCTGAAGAAAAGCTACTTCCGGTGTGAAATGAAAGGTGAAAGTTCAAGTGAAAATTTAAAGAAAATTAAGGAGTTGACTGATCAGCTGGCCACAATAGGTTCAGTGATTTAAGAGGAGAACCAAATTGTAACTCTTCTGGGTAGTTTGCCACCAAGCTATGCTACAATTCTCACTGCACTGGAAACAAAGATGGACAGTCTGACACTGCAGTTTGTGCAACAAGCACTAATAAGTGAAGAGCAAAAACAACTGCATGCTGATCATACCCACTGTGGTGGTGCTGTGTCCAGTGGAACACCAGCCATGTCTCCTCAAGTTCGTGGAAACATGTAGGTAGAGGGAACAGGCAAAACCAGTTCATGTTACAAGTGTGGAAAAGAAGGATATATAAAACATGATTGTCCAAAGTGGAAAAAGAAAAAGAAAATCCACAAAGCCAAAAGTATGGTGTGTGATGTGTAGGGATTAGAAGTTATTATATGCTTTGTATCAACTGCTTGAAAAAGAAAGTGACCTTGAGTGCACCATAGCATAACTAGGAAAAGAGATAGAGAGGCGAAAACCTGTAAACTCAAGTGAGAGGCTGGCCTGAAGCTGAGGTGAAGGGCTTGCCAAAAGCTCAGGTGAAAGGCTGGCTGGAGACTCGAGTGAAGGTCTGGCCGGAGACTAAGGCGAAGAGCTAGCCAGAAACTCAGGTGAGACGCCTGCTGGAAACTCAGGTGAGAGGCCTGCTGGAAACTGAGGGGAGAGGCTAGCTGAAGATCTAGGTGACTGGAAGGGAACCTCAGCGGGGACGCTGTCATCGGCACACTGAATGTCTGGAAGTAGGATTTGTGACTCGGCAGGGACGTTGTCGTCAGCACACTGAGATTCTAGAATCCTTGGCGGAACCTCAGCGGGGACACTGTCATCGGTGCACCGACATCTATGTGCTTTGTTCCTGCATGATCAACAGGATACTTTGCTATTGCGATAGCTGCTTGGTTATCCTCCAGAGTCACTGTTGGTGTATCATCCATTTCAAGATCACTCAGTAGTTGTTTCAACCAAGTCCCTTCTTGAGTGCTTCTTGACTGAGTGCTACATACTCAGTTTCTGCTGTTGAAAGTGCAACTGATGACTGCTTCTTACTCAGCCAACTCACTGCTCTTGCACCCAGTAAAAATATGTTACCCGTGGTTGAGCGACGCTCATCTTGATTTCCAGCCCAGTCAGCATCTGAGTATCCCACTAAAGCTTCTGCCTCTGACTCATACTCGAGAGCAAGGTTTTTGGTACCTTTCAAGTATCTGAAGATTCTTCTCACAGCTGTGAGATGTGCAGTATTTGGATTTGCATTAAACCTTGACACAACACTCACTGCTTGTGCTATATCTGGTTGTGTGGCCATAGCTGCATACAGCAAACTTCCTCCCATAGACTGATAGGTACTTGGATTCACAGGCTTACTGACGTCATTTTTTTCTCAACTTGACATTTGAGTCAGCTGGTGTTGCAACTGGATTGGCATTGTCCATTCCATATTTCTGCAAAATAGCTTCAGTGTAGTGCTTTTGATGAAGCATGACATAGTTCTGTGTCTTGTCTTGCACAACAGAAATGCCCAAGATGTAAGAAAGCTCACCCATATCTTCCATTGTGCAGCGCTTCTTGAGAGCCATTTTCAACTCATTCATGCTTTCCATTGACTCTGTAATCAAGATCAGATCAACATACACAGCTAGTATTTCTAGTTGCTCTCGAGATCTCACAAACACACACGTCTGATTTGCTTTGTGTAAAACCAATGTCCTTCATGAACTCTGTGAAGGCTTTGCTCCAGCATCGAGGAGACTGCTTTAATCCATATATTGACTTGTTCAGTTTGCACACTAAGTGTTCCTGTCCTGGTTTAATGTAGCCTTCAGGTTGCTCCATGTAGATTTCCTCTTCCAGATATCCATTTAGGAATGCAGTTGGTGCACATGTAGTTTATTCTGAACTGCAAAAGCCAACAGTGTACGAATTGAGCTGAATCGCACCACTGGTGAAAATGTTTCATCATAATCAACACCATTTTTCTGTGAATATCCTTTAGCAAAAAGTTGGCAATTGTATCTTTCCACTTGTCCATCACTGTGATGCTCGACTTTAAACACCCACTTTGATCCAATAGCCTTTCGATCCTTGGGTAACTCCACTAACCACTCACCTGAGTGGCTACATCCAGGAACACGTTGTCTTAGTAAACAAGTCAGATAACCTCAGAATGAGGAGTACCTAGAAACGATCAGTAAAGAAACCTCAGAATCAGGTTGATTCATTCTGGAGCCTCAAAACATATGACGTACCACAAAAGAAAGTCTTCAACAGTATCAGAACTTTACAGGGCCACAGTCTGTCAAACTTGGTGATGGCAGAGTGCTTGAAGCACAAGGGTCTGGCAACATCAAAATGAGAATGGCATTCAGAGTCAGTGATGTAAAACATGTAATGATGTATGATGTCCTGTATATTCCAAAGTTATACAGGAATATTTTCTCAGTGGGAGCTACTGCCAAGAAAGGCAACACAGTGCAGTTCAAGAAGTGCCGGTGCTATATCCGTGGGAAAGATGGGAGTCTTCAAGGATTAGGGTCACAAAGATCTGATGGACTGTATCAACTGGACATTGAGGGAAGTCACAGCACATCAGTTGCAGCCAGTCTGTGGCATCAGCCACTAGGTCACACAAATAAACTGACTGAACTCAAAAATCTGGTGAAAGGAGTGGACTTTACTACAGAAAAGGAAACTACCTTCTGTGAAGTATGTGTTGAGGGCAAGTTGTCCTGAAACCGTGGGAGAAATACACTCCAAAATCAAGTTGCAGCTGGTTCATTCTGATGTCTGTGGCCCCATGCAGACTGAATCCATAGGTGGAGCGAAGTATTTTGTCACTTTCATTGATGACTACTCCAGATGCTGCAAGGTATATGCCATTCGTGAAAAAAGTGAAGTTCTGAGTAAATTCAAAGAATTTGAGAAGACATTCTCAAATGAATGTGGACAAAAAGTGAAGAAACTGAGAACTGATAATGGTGGGGAATACAAATCCAAAGAGTTTCAAGAATATGTGAAATCTCAGGGTATCCACCATGAGATGACTGTACCTCATGCACCTCAGCAAAATGTTGTAGCAGAAAGGAAAAACAGAACATTGATTGAAGAAGCAAGGAGTATGTTGTCACATGCCAAGCTACCAAAAATGTACAGGGCTGAAGCTATAGCAACTGCAGTTTACATACGAAGATCTGTCCTGAAGAAGGAGACACCTTTTCAAAGATGGTACGGAAAAAAGCTAGACATGAGTCACATGAGGATTTTTGGTTGCATTGCTTATGCACGTCTCAGACACAGAAAGAAGAAAACTGGGCAAAAAGGCAGAAAAACTTTGTTTTTGTTTGTTTTTTATCCCATAACTTGTTTCATGGGATATGCAGCCAGTGCCAAAGGGTATCGTCTCCTGGATGAAGAAAAAAGGAGAATATTCATTTGTCTTCAATGAATCAGACTTTGGATGGATACAGGAAATAAAAGTGTCCTCATCAGAGAATTAAGTGAACTTAAACATAAATGAAAGAGAAATGAAGAAATGAGACCATAGCCAGTGAAGTGTCTACAGAAAGTAGAAGGATCAGAAAGCCTCCAAAAAGATACGGATATAATGAGTTTGTAGACATAGCAAATGTTGATTATTATGCCAATGTGTGTTGTACCACAGAGCCAAGTACACTAAAAGAAGCGATGAGGAGTCCAAAAGCAGAAGAATGGCAGAAAGCAGCTAACTTAACAGTATGAATCACTGCTGATAAATGACACATGGGACTTAGTGGAGTTACCCAAGGATCGAAAGGCTATTGGATCAAAGTGGGTGTTTAAAGTCGAGCATCACAGTGATGGACAAGTGGAAAGATACAATTGCCAACTTTTTGCTAAAGGATATTCACAGAAAAATGGTGTTGATTATGATGAAACATTTTCACCAGTGGTGCGATTCAGCTCAATTCGTACACTGTTGGCTTTTGCAGTTCAGAATAAACTACATGTGCACCAACTGCATTCCTAAATGGATATCTGGAAGAGGAAATCTACATAGAGCAACCTGAAGGCTACATTAAACCAGGACAGGAACACTTAGTGTGCAAACTGAACAAGTCAATATATGGATTAAAGCAGTCTCCTCTATGCTGGAGCAAAGCCTTCACAGAGTTCATGAAGGACATTGGTTTTACACAGAGCAAATCAGACGTGTGTGTTTGTAAGATCTCGAGAGCAACTAGAAATACTAGCTGTGTATGTTGATCTGATCTTGATTACAGAGTCAATGGAAAGCATGAATGAGTTGAAAATGGCTCTCAAGAAGCGCTGCAAGATGGAAGATATGGGTGAGCTTTCTTACATCTTGGGCATTTCTGTTGTGCAAGACAAGACAGAACTATGTCATGCTTCATCAAAAGCACTACATTAAAGCTATTTTGCAGAAATATGGAATGGACAATGCCAATCCAGTTGCAACACCAGCTGACTCAAATGTCAAGTTGAGAAAAAAATGACGTCAGTAAGCCTGTGAATCCAAGTACCTATCAGTCTATGGGAGGAAGTTTGCTGTATGCAGCTATGGCCACACAACCAGATATAGCACAAGCAGTGAGTGTTGTGTCAAGGTTTAATGCAAATCCAAATACTGCACATCTCACAGCTGTGAGAAGAATCTTCAGATACTTGAAAGGTACCAAAAACCTTGCTCTCGAGTCAGAGGCAGAAGCTTTAGTGGGATACTCAGATGCTGACTGGGCTGGAGATCAAGATGAGCGTCGCTCAACCACGGGTAATATATTTTTACTGGGTGCAAGAGCAGTGAGTTGGCTGAGTAAGAAGCAGTCATCAGTTGCACTTTCAACAGCAGAAACTGAGTATGTAGCACTCAGTCCTAATCAAGTCCAATCAGTTTAATTAAACACAGCTGGACTCCAATGAAGGAGCAGAACCATCTCAAGGAGGATCAGAAGAAATGGACAGCATGTGAGTTAAATATGAGTGTCACTGCAAAGGGTCTGAATACTTATGACCATGTGATATTTCAGTTTTTCTTTTTTAATAAATTTGCAAAAGTTTCTACATTTCTGTTTTTTTCTGTCAAGATGGGGTGCTGAGTGTACATTAATGAGAAATAAAATGAACTTTTTTGATTTTGGCAAATGGCTGCAATGACACAAAGAGTGAAAAATTTAAAGGGGTCTGAATACTTTCCGTACCCACTGTCATTCAGGATATCCCAGTATCTCCATAAAAAGTCTCCAGTTAATCCAAAATGCTGCAGCCAGAGTCCTGACAGGAACTAGCAAGAGAGATCATATTTCTCCTATATTGGCTTCATTGGCTCCCTGTAAAATCCAGAATAGAATTTAAAATCCTTTTCCTGACATACAAATCCCTTCATGATCAAGCGCCTTTATACCTTAAAGACCTCATAGTACCATATTATCCCAATAGACCACTTCGCTCTCAGACTGCAGGTCTACTTGTGGTTCCCAGAGTTTCCAAAAGTAGAATGGGAGGCAGAGCCTTTACCTATCAAGCTCCTCTCTGTGGAACCAGCTTCCGGTCCGGGTTCAGGAGACAAACACGCTCTACACTTTTAAGGCTAGACTTAAAACCTTCCTTTTTTTCCCCTATAGTTAGGGTTGGTTCTGGTGACCCTGGACCATCCCTTAGTTATGCTGCTATAGACCTAGACTGCCTGAGGATTCTCCGTTGGTGCACTGAGCTCCCCTACCCTAACCCTAACACTCCCTTCCCTTCCCCTCTCTCCCTCTCTTTCTCTCTCTCTCTCTCTGTACCTTCTGCAGGTGTCCCCAGTCCTGGAGCTGTATATCGCTGATGTGCAGTTACTGGCCCCACCAACCTGCAGTGTCTATTTGTTGTTTATTGTTGCTGTTCTTTTCTCTCTCCTCTATCCACTCACCCCAACTGGTCGAGGCAGTGGCTGCCCAAACTGAGCCTGGTTCTGCTGGAGGTTTGTTCTTCCGTTAAAGGGAGTTTTTCCTCTCCACTGTCGCCAAGTGCTGCTCATAAGGGAATTGAGAAACTAGCTGATCTGAGAAACTAGATGAATTAACGAATAAAACATTAGAACAGTTTAACAGTAGGTTGTTTGCAGCTGTGGAAAAGAAATCTTGAAATTAATTTATTTTCTGTGTTTGAGTCTAAGGTCTAAACACAGTTTAGGAGGAAGCTCTAAGTAACTATAGAAACCACCTGAGATTTTGTGGAAACAACCAGCACAGCCACAGATTACTTGCTTGTCCTCAGGTTTACTGAGGCTCGGTCCGTTTCGATGTGGGCTGGACTGACTGCAGTCTGCCAGCGGGTTTCTAGGAGAGACGTAGGTGTTCCATGAAGTCCTGGGCTGCAGGCCTGGAGTCCGTTCGTTACCTTTTCTCGCTCTCCATCTGGCCGCTGCAGGGTTGTCTCATGGATTTTGGTTGATGTGAGATGGTCAACTGGAGATGAGCTGTAGGACAGCCACACACATTTTTGTTTCTCTCCTGTGCGTGAGCAGTAAAAATTTTTAAGTTTTAAGAATGTTTTTCTACGATGGGAACAATAATTTCTTATTCCACCCAGCAAGGTTGAAACATGACAAAGTAACTAACCAGAGTCAATAGTTCAGGAACATCATAAAAGGAAATCAATAACTTCATAGTTATATTGATTAACTACAAGCATGAATAACAGATAAACAATAGCACAGCTTCTATATTACACCATACTCTGACAGCGATGCTCTGTATAGGTCTGGTCACACATGGTACATATTTAGCAATCAAAGCAGAAATAGTATGATCATTGTATATATAGTCATTGTATAGGTTTCAGGTTTTGCCTGAAAGGGAGTAGTTTCAAAGGTATTTATGGCAGGATGTAAAGCAAGGGGGGTTTCTTCATCAAGAGCCAGTGATCTGCTCTTTATCAAATGGATTCTTGCGGTGATTCTCAAGTGCAGTACTTGTTGGAGAGATTGTACCATCCCCTGTTGTAGGTCACTATAAGTTTCAGGGCAATAAATTGTTTCAAAAGGTACAAGTCTTGGAATGTGAACATATTTTCCTGCCTTAGGTCTGCTACACCCTATTTCAAGTATTACTGATCCATATTGTATTCAATAGTTTAAAGTAAATTAAGCCATGTCTCTCTTGCTGCAGATTGAAACTGAATCAGATATTTTTCATGTGAAGTGCACTGGTTAATGATGGGCCGCAATGCCCTTAGCACAGAGCCCCAAATAAAAGGTGAGCATGACAGAGTCTTTTGAAAGGAGCTAGTCATCTGGAAGAGTTTAGTGTAAAGTAGTAGGAGAGTTATGTGGGACCCAGGGAGCGCATGTCTTCAGCCTACTGCTTGGCCAGAGGGATTTGTTTGCTTTAAACAATCCAAACAGTAAGAAGAAAGAGTGGGCCTTACAGTTCCACTATGGGAATGTCTTTCCCATCTCTTTCTGTCAAACATACACATTTCCTTGCATATTATGTATGTAGGGGGATGTCTGTTCACTAATATAAACACACAATTTGGTTATTGTTTATGCTATCTCTTTAGCTACCCACCATCTTTGTCTGGATCAGAATATCAAGAGTATACATAGTGCTTAAGCTGAAGGCTTTTGGTGGTCTTTTTAACGTCTTCTCCATTTTTCAGTTATTTTTCTGTTTTAGGGCAATAAATTGGAATGTAAAGCTTTGTTTCAAAGCTTTAAGGGGCATTAACCAATTAAAATGTTATGTTGTGATTTAGGTTGCAAAAAGGTAACATTTAAAAAAGGGACATGCATTCTGGCTCTTTCAAAGGGTTTGAAACTAGAATGAAGTTTTAACTTAACGTGTTTAAGTATGTATTGTGATGTTACAGAAACTGTTTTGTACTTTACTTTTAAAATAGTAAGATGACGATCACAAAATATAAAAATAGGTGGCAGGACTTTCAGGACCTTCATGATGCTACAATTTCAGTAACAGAACAGTTACCTTTAGCCATAGTAATTGCATGCTTGGGATATGACAACATGGATCTTTATTTTCAATATTTTAGATTGCCTTTGCAAAAAAAAAAGACAATATCATTAAGCTGTTCAAATGCCAAAATATGACAGATCTGACACAGAATTTTAAACAAGTGGATCTGTAAACTATGTAAATGACTACATGTAAATATAAATTAATTTTTACCACACACTGGGTAATAAATTTACTGCACCTTTGTTTTCACTTTCTAATACGTTTGGCCACCTGAGGTCTGTTTCAAACCTTCTTATTAAGGAATTTCTGGCTACTATCAAGCACCTTTATTTAAATTAGATGGCTCTGTTTTTAAAATAAGGATTATTTAAAGGTGTGTATGTTGTTTGATATTATTTTTTTAATTTTGCTTATACTGCACAATCCACCAGACTGTTATCTTTAGAATTTAGCTGTTAATAACACAGCACATTTTGTTGACGTCCACATATACATACACCCAACCACCTTGCCTGGTCCCCATGTTAATTTTTTAACAATTTATTTTTTATTTTTAATAATTTCAGTTGCCCTGTGATGGACTGGTGACCTGTCCAGGGTGTACCCCTGCCTTTCACCCGAGAGAGAGCTGGGATAGGCTCCAGCAGATCCCTGTGACCCTGGTTTTCAGGAAAAAGCGGGTATAGAAGATGGATGGATGGATCATTTCAGTTAAAAGAACTACATTGGGAATAGGCCAAACTATAACCATAAGTGTTCCACCATTAATTCTAGTTTTCTCAGTTCACAAAAGAAATGTGTTGTCACTCATCATGTTAGAATGTCACCTTTCCAAACTGTAATGTTGTGACTCCATCTGCTGTAATAACAGGGAATTACTACTTTGTAGCTGCAGGATACCACTGACATTTAATTAGCAAATGAACATCAAGTGTGTTCACAGTAGGTTTTAAAATATTATCACTGAGCACAGAATGAAATCTTGGACATAATTAGTTCCCTGGCTGTTTTTTGGTTTTGTGGTCAATGCCCTTGGTTACTGCCTCTTGCCCATCATGACCCTTTCTGCATGTACTCCATGCAGTAAGAACTTACTTATACTTACTGTTATCTAACCTGACTCTAAGGTCTTTGAGGTGCACAGGTCAGGATGACCAGTCCATGGGATTTTCATGAAACATGTTTGTGTATGTTTTCTCTGTTTATAGCTTGAGTAGAGTGCTCTGTTTGCTGACAAGATTGTCCTTGGGTGTTTAAGGCAGTTTTCTCAGTTGGCAATAAAATATTACTCAGTCTTTTATGGTAAGGGTCTGTGTTCTGAAATTATTAAACCCAGCCTCTTGGGATGCTTGTGGGCAGATTAAATGTGGTGGTTCTTTTGCTACCAATGTTTGAAATCAAACTCTCAAGTCGACAAAGTCTGAGCCAAAGGCTTATTATGCACTTGCAACAGTTGCAAATCAACCTATTCCCCGGAGATACACTAACTGTTGTTTATTGTGTTCAACCTTATATTTGTTACAAGTCTCCTCCTTTTGGGGTTTTCCAGCCATAAATATCGGGGCCCTACTGTCAATATATTCTCTGAATTATTGGTATCACATACAACTAGTGATGGGACGCTCGAGCCTGTATGCTCGACACAGTATCGATCTTTTGAGCCGGAAGTGTCGCTGAGCAGTGTTTCGATCCCTGCTTCAACATGCCCAAAATCACGTGATCGCTGCGAGTGAGGCCTTGTTACGTCACATGACGTGTCGAGCTGCTTCGCGGGAATTATGAAGGAGCTGAGCTTTTCAATATGTCAAGGCTTTAAAAGGTCTGAGTCACTGCTCAAACCGTGGGTTTTTTGAGAGGAGGAGATTGCTAGAGACATTATTATTACCATTTGAATTGTAGTCAGGGAGAGTATTAGTTTACATTTAGGTTTAGGTATATTTAGTTTAGTTATATTTAGTTTAGTTCCAAACACTGAATAACACACACACAGACACCACACACTTATTCACACACCAGGCAGACATAGAAACAGAGTAGGTTTAGTAATAGATGGGTAAGTCAGAGAGTGAGTTGAGGGACTGAAAGTTGTGTGAGATTCTGTGTGTGAAAGGTGAGTGACTGAGTGAGCCAGTGAGTGAATGAGGTTATATAGAGGAAGAACCAGTGCCAAACACAGCACGATCACATGCCTGGGAGCACTTTGATTTAATTACCCCCAAAAAGGTCAAATTCCTGATTTGTGCTCAGGAGCTGACAGCAGCAACACGTCCTCAGTGCTGCGACACCTGCGCTCCAAACACCCAGAGACACACCTAAAACAGTAGCAGTAGCTGCTGCTGCTGCTGCTGCTGGTGGAGACTATTATCATTGTCTTTTACATAGCTGTACACACAAATTATATTTGAATGTAATCAACTTCAAATAATAAGCAGGTATAGATAATGAATGAATGAATACACTTCATCAGTCAGCACCAGACGAAGAACCTGGGCCTGAGGCAGGAGTTCAGGACAACCTGTGGGATCTTTTGGACAGCCGAGTTGGTTAGAATTATTAACATAAGTATTATTTTGTTATGCAAAAAAAATGACTGACTTGCTTTTTGTTTTATGTGCCACTCAAAAATCACATAGTGCAACAGCAGATGCAACTGTGGAAATCCAGAGATACCTGTCTGAGCCCTACATCTCCAGAGGAGAAGACCCACTCAGTTACTGGGCTACACATGTATCCCCATCTTTTCAGATGGCCAAGATATACTTTCACATGCCAGCTACATCAGTACCATGCGAGCAGGTCTTCTCCAAAGCTGAAGAGGTAGTGAGCCACAAAAGGAGCAGATTAAAACCATTAAATTAGATCATTAAATTAG
The DNA here is from genome assembly GCF_900324485.2 of Mastacembelus armatus. NCBI lineage: Eukaryota > Metazoa > Chordata > Actinopteri > Synbranchiformes > Mastacembelidae > Mastacembelus > Mastacembelus armatus. The sequence continues at coordinate 19,661,908 of NC_046654.1, forward strand.
ATTCAAACTGTAGAAATAATTCTTTTTCTAAATAAAAATCTTTGAACCCACACAAATGCCAAAGTCACTGAAATACCCCATTTATAATATAAAAAACAAAGTTGCATAAGCATCAGCATCAAAATACTACCAATACAATTTTACTATTACACATATTTGCCTCGTCAAGGCTGCCTGTTGTACAAACATCTTTAAATATTGCCATATACAAAGACAAAAACAATGACACACTTTTGACAAAATAACTTTTATTATAGCCACAAAGACTTTTGACACTGCTTTGTATTTCAGTAGGAAGCAGATGAAAAGACAGGTAGTCACACAGACATGCTAATCATGTTACTGACCACTGTGTATTCACTTATGTGTATGTCATGCCGGCATGATTTATATGCGACTGACTCTGATGTGTAAATTGAAACTTCTGAGTTGATATAAGTTAGCCTTTTTCCTTTGTCCTGGGTCAATCAGTATTGACCTGTTCTGCAGATTGTATGCTCCACTGTGACTCTGCTGCTTTGGCTTATTAAAATTGCCATCCTATAACCTGAGATTTGCCTCCTACTGCTTTTTGCCATGACAATAATTACAGCTACATTAATTCCACAAGAGAAAATAATAACAAAATAAAGAACAAGAGATTATCATCAACAGGAGAAGTTAAGTTATTACCCTTATTACTCCCACAATAGGGAAATTGCATTACCACCCAAAGTGCACACACACAGCAGTGAACACACACACCCGGAGCAGTGGACAGCCATTGCTGTTGCGCCTGGGGAGCAGTTGGGCTCAGTGCCTTGCTCAATGGTCTCAATGAGAGAAGGAGAGGGCTGGCTATTCACTCCGCCCCCACCGACAATTCTAATACCTACTCCTGTCCTGAGACTGGAACAAGTCCGAGTCTCTATCCATTAGGCCACGACTGCCCCATGACGACAGCAATTAAATAAATGATAAGAGAGAAAAGAGAATATGTTCAGATCATTTATTGGCTTTAACTGGCAGTAATACTGGAAAATCAGAAGCAAGGATCCCTGCTCATGTAGGATTAGATGGTAATTGTTAGGTAAATCCCGTTAATAAATTGACTCAGAGGACAAACTTCAGTAAGATTATATAGAAGTTTTACTTGCAAGGAATGACAGTCATACAGCAGCTTAATACAGCTTGAGAAATTCTGGCTGTTAGCAGCCCATCAATTTTGATGTTATGATCATGTAAGCAGAAAGGAGAGGTAATTTCCCACAGCAAGACATCTGGGTATACCAAGAGTCCTTTTTCAAAAAGTCAAGGTCAGCGCAAACTGTTCTCACTGAAAGCAAAAATGATATTTCCACAATACACAATAGGCTGTGTTTCAATTATACGAAAGTAAGGTGGATTAGGTCATAGGATAGGAAAACATTTTCATTTTCTCTAACAGTAATGAAGAGGCTGGTGCAGTAGCAAAACAAGCCTGAAAGTATAAAACTATTTCATCTAAATTAAATTAAATGAAATTAAGAGTATCACACATAAAACATAAAGTATGGCAAGAACAGTGAGATGAAGGAGAAAAAGGTAGACATTTATATAAAATATAAAGGAAGCTAGGAAAGGACATCACCCAATAGGTAAATGCATAAACTAAAATCAAGATGAGACAGTAAAACATGTAGTAATGGAAAGTAAAGCATACTGAAGAGGTTGAAAAGTTGAAAACAAATGTAGCATCTGTAGAGAGTATATCGAGTAGTAACTGTAGATTATTAAGGTAAAATGTATAAAGTGTGTGTGTGTGTGTGCGCTATTTGATTGCTCTCAACTCAACTATTTTTAAAATAAAAATAGTTGAGTTGTTCTTTCGGGCCAATGTCTTTCCTTAGCCTACTCCAGTTCAGTAGCTGGCAGTAATACAGCAAATTCTGCTTGAAACCCGCCAATACGCAACACAAGAAGAAGAAGAAGAATAAGAAGAAGAAGAGGAAGAAGAAGGGGAAATAGGCAGAAGGGGGAGGATATCGTTCAGTGGGAATTGCTGTATGTTCAAGGTGGTTTTGTATATCAGAATGCATATATGAAATTCGACTGCCTTAGTTCATAATTGAAAGTAATTAACATTGAAGTATTTTAACATGTGGGCGTTGTTTTCTCGAATGTATTACATTATAGATGTATTACATCAATGTTTTGCCTTCTACAGTCATTGCAAACAGACCTCGCTGACGTGTCATTATGATTGCTGTAAATCTCCGATCAATTGCGCACTCGAAACAGAGGAGCCACTGATTTAACTACGCAAATACGAACGGCGGCCCGATTGACCACAATGCTGAGGTGGTTCAAACGTTAGTTGTATGTATCATTGTATGCTGCGGCTATAAATGCGTCATACGTTGCTGCAGTTTTGCGCAATATTGACTTTCCTCAATATTTCTTCAACAGCCGGAAACAAAACAAGCACGTCATGTGATTTCATGTCTGTGCATCTTGTTTGTAGCTAGTTGTTAGTTGTAATTTTACTTAGGAGCATTCGAAGAAGGTAATGTTGTGTCCTCGTTTACCTTTGTGCTTTATTAATAGCAAAACAGTGTTGAATTATAAAAGGAAGCAGAAATATCGTCAGTTTTGCAAATTTGCTAACATGTATTATTATTATTTATGTTAGAATGGTTTATTCAATTTAAATAACCAATGGTTAGCTGTACTAACAGATATTCTGCTTTATTTGTGGCGTCATATTAATAAGAACGTTTAATGGAGCTTGTTTCTCTGCACAGTTGCCGAACATCCTCTACAACACGAAAAACACTGGCCAGCATGGCTGACGTGAGTATGCGTTAGCTAACTCATGGGAGAAACAAACAAAAACGGCACTTTGAAATATTAATAACAAAATTAAACGTTTCATATATGTGGTGTAAACGATGTTGAGGAAAAATATTCAGTGTAATTTATTTCACAAAAGTGGACAAGTGGACATGTATCTGCTTGCCTAACTTTTTCTAACATACGTTTTGCAGGATTTGAAGAGGTACCTGTACAAACAGTTGCAAAGGTGTGTATGATTAAAGTTAAATAATGTTCCATGTTACAGGTGATAGAAATGCTGTCAGCATGTTTAATGTCTGTTTTAAATTTATCTGTTCTCCTAAAGTGTGGATGGTCTGCATGCTATTGTAGTGACTGACAGAGATGGCGTCCCAGTTATCAAAGGTAAGAAACCACACAAATATTCTAGAATGACTTAATTCTAACACAACAAAACCAGCAATAACTGCAACCTTTATATAATGTATTGCACCTGGGCTCTAGGGTTACAGTATCTTTCTCATTAGCATAATCATTTAGTACATAGAATATTGAATTTTTGGTGTCCGTTAGTTTGGTGGATAAAAGACATAATTAAAAATGACAGGTTGGTAGGTAGACTCATTTAATTTTTATTTGCTCATATGCTGTGCTGTACATAAGGCATGTATTCATACTGTAAGCAGCTGGCTTGAAAAAAAGTTTAAAATTTTAGGGAAACTGATGAGATAATGACTGTGGTTTTCAGAGGGTATTTCCTTTTTGCCTTACATTGTGAGGGTGTAAAATCTAACATTTTCATAGACTAATTTGTAGCAGCACAGTATTCCAGTGATTAGCGGTTATGGACAGTGTCTACTCATATTAAAATGCACTGAATTTAGTTTTCTCAAAAAAGGCCTTAAAAATCTTAAATTTTGTTTTCAAGGCAAACAGTCATTATTCTTCCAAGAAGTGTCAGAGAATCTGCCAGCTTGCTACCTAAATAGGAAGCACATCATGCAGTCATCACGGACAAATGTTACTATAAGTGAGAATTGGCAGTACACTCCACAGTACTACTGGTACACAGACAAGCAGTTCAGTCACTTTTATTCAAAGTTTTGTTACTGTTTGGGTGCTATGCTGGCAGACTCCAGCACCCGCTTTGCTTGTCTTCTTCCCCCACCTGGTATACTTCCAACGCCACCTGCCCCTGATCCCATCTCTCCAGATTCACAAAAGCAGTAGCCACAGGTTGCATCTCCCTTGCCACCTGTGTGAATGACAGTCAAGACTCGCTTGGGCTGTTTCCGCAGCCACCTGCTTCATCTCTTCCTTCAGCGCTTTCCAGTCGCTGTTCCCTGCCGCCCATCTGGTTACTGAGCATGACCTCTCTCATGCTGCTTCCTACTGCCAACTGGCAGCTTGCTGTGTGGCTACTCAGACATTTCCCTGTGACACCTGGCTACCGGCAACTCCTGACAAATAGCCAGGTTGTATCAGGGTAATCAGTTTCAGCTGCACCAATTAAGCCACACCAGGTGTCTCTACTGAAGCTGTATCTAATTTTTATCTACCACTAAAAGTCGTCATTAAGTAATGTAATTTCTAAATTAATTACTCAGTTAACAGCTGCTCGGTTGTAGTGAGTAGGTTTGTTCACCGCAAGATGCATGCACATTTATTTTATAATGGCTAGACTATGCTTGGGCAAGGACTGACCCTTGACTGCTGCATATATGTTGTAAACTTGTGAACTTTGATAATAGAACTTGATTAAGTCAATCTTCAGTTCACTGAAGCATGTGGTTTGTACTGTTCAGGTGATGTGTACACCCTGAAGATGTTTTAACAAGTGTTCAGCTCAAAATTGTCATAGCAAATGAGATCATCCTATCGAAGCTTCTAACCCATTGCCTCACAGACTAGTCCCTCACAAGCACCAGGCATGCCACTCTGATACAGGAATAATAAAATGTCACATCACTCATGCTGCTAACTGAAAATTTAGAATCATTAAGGCCTTATTTCCTGCATGGATCTCCAAGTGAAGACCCTTTTTGATCGTTATTACTGTTTTTGTCCATTTTCTCTAGGTTTGGGAATATATCTGGAGTTGTTCTCTGTCACACAGTATATGCATCTCTTGAAGGAAGGAAACAACATAGTAGGACTAGCATTGTTAAAACAGGCATCAAAAGTTTCAGTAGAAACAGACCCCACCCTCCCAATACATCCCTGTATGGAGAGAATAGAACCCATCCTCGGGACAGGTCTTGCATCAAAGCATCTTGGAGCTCATGCATTTTATACTATTTCTGTTCATAGTAGATTTTTATGATTCTGTTTTTGTAGGTCTTGTTACATAATTTTTGGCATGGAGAAGTAAGTCAGTATGGCATTTTGGCACAATGGATTTAAGGTCAATGCAGTGTAAATGTTACATTATGCAGATTTTGTAAGAAAATATGTGAAATTAATTGTGGGATCAGAACGATGGAGTAGCATTGACTCTTTGAAAAATTAATAATTGCTGCTCTGTCCCTGCAGTTGCCAATGACAACGTCCCAGTCCATGCTTTGAGGCCTGGTTTTTTGTCCACTTTTGCTCTGGCCACAGATCAGGGCAGCAAGCTTGGTCTCTCTAAGAACAAGAGCATAATTTGCTACTACAACACTTACCAGGTAAAATAATGGGTAAGCTTATAATGATTCCTATTCCATTATGTCTGCTTGGTTTTCAGCATAACATGATTGTTGTGTGTTTGTGTTAAGCAGATTGTGCAGTTCAATCGGTTGCCACTGGTCATCAGTTTCATTGCCAACAGCAGTGCCAATACAGGTGAAATCTTGAAATGATCATTGTACGTTGTTATTCTTGAACTTCTCTGAAAGCACCAGAGATCATGAATACAAATAGTGTTATCAATGAACAGGGATAGGTTTAGCTGGTTCCATTTTTGGTTTGGCTCCAAGCTTGTCAAATACTGGTTTTTATGAAGCTACACAGCCAATAAATTCATTCAATCATTTATTCACAATCCCTATACTCTCCAAAAAGTGACATGTACAGTCATGTGCGAACTCCATGACAGAGCTATAACCAAGACTGAATAAACATGTCATGACGTTTAGAGTAATACAGCAGATCTCCTTAATTTAAATGCTTGACACACTAAAGTCAAATGATCCGTCAAATGCAATATTTGTCGGTGGGTACTCACAGCAAAAGGGACAGAATGACAAGTCCTTTGCTTAAAGTTCATTTTAAAGTAAGAAGTAGCATTTAAAGTAGAATTTTTAATGACTTGAGAAGAATCATCTCAGTCACGTCAGATATCTCAGCTAGTGTTACACTTTTCAGATTTCATGACCTATAGGAGTGCTACAACCACTTTACCTTTAGGTAATAAAAAGTGCATTGTGCATTTGGTTGACATTTGCTGACTGATAAAATATGAATTCATTATAAATTATAATGAAAATCATAATTTTCAGCAAGTGTAGGTGCTATACCAGGCCTCACTTGAAGTGCATTGTTCATATTGTAATCTGTTGTCAGCTTCCCTTACCTTTAGAGCATAGTGATTGGATATTTACTCGCAGGGATGTCCTTCCTCATCCCATCACGTGAATGGGCACACAAAAACAGACCTCACTGTGTGTTAGTATCAGCTTCTAATTGGACTAACACACCTGATCCAGGTTCTCAACAGTGGGTAGGGCAGGGTAGTTGGAAAACAAGCAGGACAGTGGCCCTCGAAGACTGGAGTGTGACTCTTCTGGTCTAGATAATCACTTAAGTAACTACAGTACACTTTGTGTTCTTAGGTCTCATCGTGAGCCTGGAGAAGGAGTTGGCTCCACTAGTAGAAGAGCTGAGGCAGGTGGTTGAAGTGACATAGGGTCTGACATTTGAGGGCACCATGAGCATGACCCCTGTGAGTCTGGTTCAAACCCTGCTTATGGAATCTCTCTGATGCATTCATGTCCTGTGGGAAACCAGTCAATGTTTTTGCATTTTTAAGTAATGACTTGGAAGTGTTAACATCTGCTGACCTGTTTCTGTTATGATTGAATTTTCCTATACACTTTTTGTCCTGTTGACTGTTCACATCTAATATATGAATTCAATGTCAAAATGTCTGAATAAATGTTTCACTTTTTAGTACCTGATCCATGTCTTTTCCTTTAAGGTTTTTATGTAAAAGGTGTATTGTTCATATTGTAACCTCAAGCCTGAAGTCAGTTTCTCCATAGTGTAATTCACACAGTTGCAGTCCAATCCTCTCTTGTCACAACTTTAATTTTATTATTAGTATGATAGAATTATGTGCTTGAAAAGTTAACCATACAACTCAGGTTGACTGGATCTTAGTTATTGGTGCACTGGTAATGCTATATTGTAATTACCAATTTCATTCAAATATATAAAGTAAATTTCCTGAATCCCCACTGGGAGGAGGCCCCAGGGAAGACCCAGGACATGCTGGAGGAACTGTCTCTCGGCTGGACTGGGAACGCTGGAGGAAGTGTCCAGGGATAAGGAAGTCCGGGCATTCCTGCTTAGGCTACTGCCCCTGCGATAAGCCCGAATAAGCATAAAAATATGGATGGATGGACATTTCCTGAATCTCATCTCAAGCTATTTACATAATTCTCATTGATTCATATATCATATTTAAGACTAACCACTTTGTTTTTCCACCATCGGAGATAGTCAGATCCCTTGAAGTTTTTTCTTGAGTGCCAGTTAATGTGTGTACTCTATTGTACATAAATAGTGAACCATGGCGTTGCAATGCAACATGTTTATTATCGTGAAGCCACATTCTACAAAATTACTAAACTTTATTAAAAGAATATCAAACTACATTAGAGAGTCACTGACATTAACTGGGGACATTGAACATTGAGAGATGAATAGACTGTTAGATTTAGTCTCAGAATAATGCTACCACTGACTGTTAAAGCAGGCAAATCAGGCAAGACTGCTAATAGGTAACTCTAGGAATAGGAACTAAAAATTAAGCCTCTTTGTACTAAATAAACATCCAAGTTGTTAGCTTGAGCTCTGTACAATCAGGGACATATGTCCCTGTGTTATTTATGGTCGTACTCTTCAGTTTTAAAAATACTTCAATATTGTTCATCTAGTTGATGTGATGTCTTGTATGAAGGCCAGTCGTCTGTCTACGGTATCTCCTGTGTCTTCTTTGCCAGCAGTTATTGACCTTTTTTGATCTGTGACTGGAAACAAAGTTTGTGTCACTGGTCGCTGTAAAACCCATAATGGAGCATATAGAGATCAGCTCATTCAATTCAGTTTATTTGTATAGTGCCAGGTCACAAAAAAATTATCCAATAATCCAATAAACATTATAAATTTGTTAGTTTTAAATTGACTAAAAATAACTGCTGTTTTCGAGCAGAGTTCTAAAAATAGGCCTAGAGTTCAATGGGGTCAACTTGTTTGTCAACTCTGAGTTGAGGTTCCCCTCAAACTATTAAATTAGTAAGTTAAAATACATTATTAGTTCAAGAATACATTTCCCAGCATGCACATCTGGACTAACACTCCAGAAGTCCTACATTACAAAGCACAGCTTATGCTGATATATGCTATTTAAGACATAAATACTTTTTTAAAAAGAAAAATACAAATAAAATACAAATTATATTTAGTGGCCTTGTATATTTTACAGCATGCATTAAAATAGTAGCTGGCCATAAAGTGTGGGATATAGATCAACACTTAAAGGGTCTGATTTGTGCTCGGTAGATGGAACTAAATGTTGAATAAAATCTGCAACTTAAAGCAGACATCGTGAAAACTAGAAAGATTGTGGTCCACAGATTTAGAAGAATTTTAGGCAGCCTAAAAAAACTTTACAAACATAAAAAAGCCCTTCGTAAAGCCAAAGTTGCATAGTAATAGAGGAAAAGAAAATCCCCAGATTTTTTTTCAGTACTGTAGCGAGGCTGACAGAAAGTCAGTATTCCCTTAGCTCTCAACAGTGATGACTTTGAGTTTCTTTACAAATAAAATTGTAACTAAATAAAATGTATGAGGTCCTTCCTGCAGTTGCGACAGATAAAGCTTCTATTACAGTAGCTCTTGAATCATCTGTAATAACTCAGTTAAGATTCAGACAACTTTATTGTTCCAGAGAAAAAATGTTTGCTAGAGTTGCTTTTAACATAAGGAAGACAGGAAAAACCACAATTTAAGAAGTACAATCTTATAGCGGAATTCTTTCCCACTGATCTCTCTGTACTAACTTCAACAGTTGCTTCATGTCTCCTATACCCCATACCAGGTACACTGCTCTAAGATGCCCTCCCTTTACACAACACATTTTTAGACCTTGTCAATTTATCTCGTGTAACAGGCTAGGTACCACAGGCCTTTTAAAGATTGCAGTAATCAAAGCATTACTCAAAAAGCCTACTTTAATTTTAGACTTATATCCATTCTACTCTATTTCTAAAATCCTTGAAAAAGCTGTTGCAGTAGCTATGCAACAACTTCCACAGGAATGAGCTATTTGAATCTTCAGAATACATCATAGTATAGAAACAGCACTGAAACAGTCACCAATAATCTTCTTTTAGGTTCAGACAATGGACTTGTCTCTATACTTGGCCTGCTAGATCTTAATGCTGACACCACTGATCACAGCATCTTATTATAGAGACCATTTTTGTGGCCACATGTGAAGGAGCAGCATCGCAGACAGAATTCACCTTGCACTGCCAGAAATAATTTCCTCACATGTCTAGAGACCCCCAAGCTAGACAACTCTTACACAAATAAACATTATTTTTGACAAAACTTTTTCTGAATATCAACCCAGCATTTCCTCTATAATCATGATTAATTATTTACCTTCAGCTTTCATGAAAATCCCAAGAGGACTAGATTGTTTTTCTTTTAGTATTTTAAATGGCTGTATACTGGCTTTTATGCCTGCTATAATGAAAATAACTTTATGCATCTTCCTTGTGTATGTGCTGTGTTAAATCACTCACCCTCCCTCCAGTGATGCAATCAAAGTCTGAATATGACCTTGCTCCATATTTTCCCTTGTCAGGATCAAAAAAATTTCGTGATAAGATCAAAATATTTGGGGCTGATGCCCATAATGATCAGACCTAAAAATGCCACTGGATTGGTTTAAATCTTATCAGACAGATTCAAATGTATTCATGTTGAACTTTCCATTCACAACTGTACCAATTCATTTTACCTTATACAGTGCCTTGCAAAAGTTCATGTTCATGTATTGTTACATTATAACCTGTAATTTAAATGTTTTTTAAATCTGAATTTTATGTGATGGATCTGCACAAAATAGTCTAAGTCAGTGAAGTGAAATAAAAAAAATATATATAAAGAAGAATTTTTAAAAATCTGAAAATTGACATGTGACATATGTATTCACCCCCTTTGCTATGAAGCCCCTCAAAAGTTCTAGTGCAACCAATTACCTTCAGAAGTCACATAATTAGTGAAATAAAGCCCACCTTTGTGCAATCTAAGTGTCACATGATCTGTCAGTATAAACACATCTTTTCTGAAAGGCCCCAGAGGCTGCAACACCACTAAGCAAGAGGCTTCACACCATGAAAACAAACATTTGAAACATCAAATCCATCATCTTCAAATGGAAAGAACATGGTACCACAACAAACCCGCCAAGCCCACCAAAACTCACAGACCGGGTAATGAGCCGGAGGGCATTAATCAGAGAGGCAGCACAGAGACCAAAGGTAACTCTAGGAGTTGCAGAGTTCCACAGCAGAGACTGGTGTATCTGTGCATGGAGCCATACACTCCATAGAGCTCAGCTCTATGGAAGAGTGGCCAGAAAAAAGCCATTACTTAACTTTTAAAATTAAGATGTTTGAGTTTGCCAAAAGACATGTGGGTGGCTCCCCAAATGTATGGAGGAATGTGCTCTGGTAAAGATGAGACTAAAATTGAACTTTTTGGCCACCAAGGAAAACGCTATGTATGGCGCAAACCCAACACATCCCATCACCCCAAGAACACCATCCCCACAGTGAAACATGGTGGTGGAAGCATCATGCTGTGAGGATGTTTTTCAGCAACAGGGACTGGGAAACTGATTCGAGTCATGGGAAAGATGGATGGTGCTAAATACAGGGATATTCTTGAGCAAAACCTGTCAGTCTGCCTGTGATTTGAGACTGGGACGGAGGTTCACCTTCCAACAGGACAATGACCCGAAGGGTAAATGTTTAAATGTGTTGGAATGGCTTAGTCAAAGCCCAGACTTTGAGACTCCAATTGAGACTCTGTGGTCAGACTTGAAGATTGCTGTTCACAAGCGGAAACCACCCAACATCAAGGAGCTGGAGCAGTTTTAGCTTGAGGAATGGGCAAAATTCCCAGTGGCAAGATGTGGCAAGCTCATAGAGACTTATCCAAAGCGACTTGCAGCTGTAATTGCCGCAAAAGGTGGCTCTACAAAGTACTCACTTTAATGCACGCAGTTTTCTGTTATTTTGTCCTATTTGTTGTCACAATTTTTTTTTTAAAAATCACATCTTCAAAGTTGTAGGCATGCTCTATAAATGAAATGATGCAAACTTTCAAACAATCCATTTTATTTCCAGGTTGTGAGGCAACAAAACATGAAAAATGCCAAGGGGGGTGAATACTTTTGCAAGGCACTGTACATGCTTCCCTTAGGTAATGGTATTAGAAAGCACTGCATTATTTACCACTGCTATGCAGATGACACTCAGCTGTATCTATCTATGAAACCTAATAACACAAACCAGTTAACCGGACTTCACGCATGTCTAAAGTACATAAAGTCGTGAATGACCAGTTACTTTCTACTTTTAAATTCAGAGAAAACATGTTATTGTATTTGGGCCTAAAAACCTCTGAAATAGCTTTTCTAACAATATAGCTACTTTAGATGGCATAGCCCTGGCCTCCAGCACTACTGTGAAAAACCTTGGAGTTATTTTTGACCAAGAATTGTTCTTTAATGCACACATAAAATAGATCTCTATCTATAGTTAATAGACTGTTTTTCCAGTCTAGATAAAATTCTTCTAAATTTGTGGAACGCCACTTCCTTTCCAGCCTTTGTGATGCCTGCTTAAAGGTACGTGAGGTATGTGAACTGTACCATGGAGCTAAAATCTCCTCTGATTCACAAACTTCTTTTTCAGAGGGGCCACAGTATCAACAGTATCACACAGTGAAGCTACAGCACTGTCAACAATATGATCAATTTGATAGGGAGTAGGATTGAGGCAGCTGCCCTCCACTGTGTTGGCACATGGCATAGATATAAATAAAGATGGAATCATTTTCTTAAATTTATTAACAGTGTTGTCAGATAAACATTTACTGTAGTGGGATTTTCTTCCAAATGCTGCATGATCCATTATTTTAAATTCAAAAGTTATTAAAGAATGATCTGACAAAATAGGATTTTGGGGAAAAACTATTAAATGTTCAATTTCGATGCCACAGGTCAGAACAAGATCAAAGGTGTGATTGAAACAGTGGGTGGGTTTATTAACGTTTTGAGTGAAACCAATTGAATCTAATATTTAATTAAATGCAGTGCTGAGACTATTATTTTCAACACCCACATGAATGTTACAATCTCCCACTATAATGATTTTATCTGATCTAAGCACTAAATCAGACAGGAAGTCTGGAAATTCAGTTAAAAACTCTGAGTAAGGGACAGGTTGATTCATTCAGATTGACATACCTTCCTCTTTGACAAAGCATATAGTTAGGGCTGGCTTCAGGCAACCCTGAACCATCCCTTAGTTAGTTATGCTGCTATAGGCCTAGACTGCCCGAGGACCATCGGTGCACTGAGCTCCCCTACCCTAACCCCCTCCCCTCTTCTCTCCCACCTCATGTATATTCCACCATTGAATGTTACTAACCTTGTGCTCTCTCTCTCCCCTAGTTTGTGCTCTCTCCCTCCCTCTCTCTCTCTCTCTCTCTCTCTGTACCTTCTGCAGGTGTCCCTGGTCCTGGAGCTGTTTATCGCTGATGTGCAGTTACTGGCCCCACCAACCTGCAGTGTCTATTTGTTGTTTATTGTTGCTGTTCTTTTCTCTCTGCTCTATCCACTCACCCCAACCGGTCGAGGCAGATGGCCGCCCAAACTGAGCCTGGTTCTGCTGGAGGTTTTTTTTCTTCCGTTAAAGGGAGTTTTTTCCTCTCCACTGTCGCCAAGTGCTTGCTCATAAGGGAATTGTTGGGTTTTTAGTTTTAGTTTCAGTTTTAGTTTTTGTAAAGTGCCTTGAGATGATTTGTATTGTGATTTGGCGCTATACAAATAAAATTGAATTGAATTGAATTGAATAGGAGTAAGACAGAGTAAGTCAATTTGGAGAGCAGTTATCAAATCATTTATTAAAAGAGATTTAGATGAAAGAGACCTAATATTTAATAATCCACATCTTACTGTTCTGGTTTTCTGTTCAATAAGAGGAGTGGACTTAATTTTATTAGGTTTTTATGAATAACTCCTCTTCTGTTAACTTCTGATTTATTTGATTTACAGTATCTCACAGAAGTGAGTACAGTCCTCACATTTTTGTAAATAATTTATTATATCTTTTCATGTGACAACACTGAAAAAATGACACTTTGCTACAATGTAAAGTAGTGAGTGTACAGCTTGTATAACAGTGTAAATTTGCTGTCCCCACAAAATAACTCAACACACAGCCATTAATGTCTAAACCACTGGCAACAAAAGTGAGTACACCCCTAAGTGAAAATGTCCAAATTGGGCCTAATTAGCCATTTTTCGACCAAAGAAGTTGAGTGCACGTGCTCAACGTCATATCCAGAGGTTGTCTTTGGGAAATAGACGTATGAGTGCTGCCAGCATTGCTGCAGAGGTTCAAGGGGTGAGGGGTCAGCCTCTCAGTGCTCAGACCATACGCCGCACACTGCATCAAATTGGTCTGCATGGCTGTCATCCCAGAAGGAAGCCTCTTCTAAAGATGATGCACAAGAAAGCCTGCAAACAGTTTGCTGAAGACAAGCAGACTAAGGACATGGATTACTGGAACCGTGTCCTGTGGTTTGATGAGACCAAGATAAACTTATTTGGTTCAGATGGTGTCAAGTGTGTCTGGCAGCAACCAGGTGAGGAGTACAAAGAAAAGTGTGTCTTGCCTACAGTCAAGCATGGTGGTGGGAGTGTCAAGGTCTGGGGCTGCATGAGTGCTGCCGGCATTGGGGAGCTACAGTTCATTGAGGGAACCATGAATGCCAACATGTACTGTGACATACTGAAGCAGAGCATGATCCCCTCCCTTCGGAGACTGGGCCACAGGGCAGTATTCCAGCATGATAAGTACCCCAAACACACCTCCAAGATGACCACTGCCTTGCTAAAGAAGCTGAGGGTAAAGGTGATGGACTGGCCAAGCAAGTCTCCAGACCTAAACCCTATTGAGCATCTGTGGGGCATCCTCAAACGGAAGGTATAGGAGTGCAAGGTCTCTAACATTCACCAGCTCTGTGATGTCGTCATGGAGGTGTGGAAGAGGATTCCAGTGGCAACCTGTGAAGCTCTGGTGAACTCCATGCCCAAGAGGGTTATGGCAGTGCTGGAAAATAATGGTAGTCACACAAAATATTGACACTTTGGGCCCAATTTGGACATTTTCACTTAGTGGTGTACACACATTTGTTGCCAGCGGTTTACCTCTGTACTTACTTCTGTGAGATACTGTATATGTTCGAGGGACAGACACAATCTCTATGTGGTTTGAGGGGGGTGACAGCTCTAAGGAAACTGCAGATAGGTGTTTTAGACTGAGTCTTTCCCCAGAAAGTGGCCCAATTGTCTATGAAGCCCACATCGTTTGCTGGACACCACCGAGACAGCCAGCGACGGAACGACAACATGTGGCTAAACATGTTATCACTGGTCAGATTGGGGAGGGGTCCAGAGAAAACTACGGAGTCCAACATTAATTTAGCAAAATTACACACCGACTCAACATTAATTTTAGTGACCGATTGGCGTAATCGGGTGTCATTGCTGCCGACGTGAATAACAATTTTTCCATATTTCCAATTAGCCTTAGCGAGCAGCTTCAGATTTGACTCGATGTCCCCCGCTCTGGCCCCAGGAATACATTTGACTATGGTCGCTGGTGTCTCTACCTTCACGTTTCTGACTATGGAATCGCCAATTATCAGTCGGTTTCTCAGCGGGTGTGTCGCTGAGCGGGGAAAATCTATTAGAAACGTGAACAGCCAGGTGATGAGCCGTGGGCGTCTGCTTAGGAGTATGTTTCCGTCGGACCGTCACCCAGGCTAATTCTCCAGGCTGCTCCGGAGCTGCCCTAGGACCGCTAACAGACCCTGAGCCTCCTAAGCTAGCAGAACCTTACACTTATTACAGGTATCACTATCACTAAAGGAGAATGAGGAATAACTATACGTGGAAATCCGAGCAGGAGAGAGAGAGAGAGGGAGAAACCATGTTACTAGCTAGCTAAGCTAACTGGTAGGCTAACGAGCACTAAGTCTGGAAATAGCAATAAATACCGGTCAAAATAGAACAGTACTTGACTAGTACCGAAATGTAGCAGTTAATGAATTGTTTAGAGAGTTTAGTTTTTTAGTTTTTAGGTGTGTTAGACTAAAGCTAGTCTGTTGCTAATGTGTAGACGAACTATACAGCACAACATGCTTGAAGTGGATTCACTTACCTGGAAAACAGTATATACTTTTAAGGTTAGACTTAAAACCTTCCTTTAGGATTGTGGTTAGTTTGTTTTATCGAGTTGGAAGAGCGGGTGTTATGCCTTCTTCATGTTATAGGCCCAACTCAACAAAACACCCTTGTTGAGAAAGTGATGCTGAAGATGTTGCAGACTTGCCTGCACTCAAAACCACACAGAAGCTCCAAGGGGTTATAAATTTAATTGAAGGGATTGCTGTTAGTATTTCTCCTTCATGCAACTGGTAATGTTAATCAGTGATGAGAACAGAAAGCAAAATAAGATATGCATCCAGGTATTCAAGGCACCCTGACAACTAGTGTGGCTGAACAATAACACTGACAGTTACTGTAACTATAGGGCTTGAGCTGTCCTGTTGAGTATAGTAGGTCTTTGCCTATAGGATTGGCAACATTTTGCTCATTCTGTAGTGGTGCCTGTGAAACCATTGGATGTGCCAGCTGGAGAGGACCTGTGTCCTGTTGGTCAAGTGGAGGGCATAGAAGATTTCTGCAGACCCCTCACATCCGTGACAGATGGTCCAAAAAACCATGGTGTACCAAAATCACCGGAACACAAGGACAGTTTTTTCGTCTTTGCAGTCATGCCTATGATCATTTAATCATATTTCTCAGATTAGCAGGTAACAGATTAGAGCAGACACCGCCCAGTGCAATATTTGTCTCTAGTGCGAGAACACAATTGTAAATTTAAAAAAAAAAAAAAACTTATCTGGAAGCTCTTTTTCTTTGTATAGAATATTTTATTAGCTTTTTTCTGTTTCATCAGTTTTGTGCTCTCTCTCTCTGTCTCTGTACCTTTTGCAGGTGTCCCTGGTCCTGGAGCTGTATATTGCTGAGGTGCAGTTACTGACTCCACCAATCTACACATTGTTTGTTTTTTCTTTTCTCTCTCCTCTCTTCACTCACCCCAACCCCAAACTGAGCCTGGTTCTGTTAGGTTTCTCGTGTTAAAGGGGATTTTTCCTCTCCAGTGGTGCTCATAAGGGATTTGTTGGGTTTCTATTTAAAGTGCCCTGGGATGATTTTCATTGATTTGGCACTATACAAACAAAACTGAATTTGATTGAAGAGATACAACACATTGATAGTTTTGCTATAGACTGATGAGGGGGAAACCCATCAGCAGTGTGAGTTACTAGTAAAAATATCACACCCCTGTCACCAAAGCTGGGAAATGCACACAGTCTGAATAAACTTACCAGTTTCCACCTCAGCATCTTGATCCACTCATCTGCCTCCACACCCGTCTTTGCACAAAGATAAAATGTCCTATCGGGAAACACTAGACTGTGGACACACAGAGGTAAGTAAAGAAGTGTGTTATATTATTCAGTTTTTACACACAAAGGTTGTGTGAAAAAAAAAAAATCATCAAATGGAACCAAACATTTGTCATTTGCTTGTTGACCAGGAAGAGGTAGTTGTAGTGGTGGTTCCATGAGAAGCGTTGAATTACTGAATCAGCAGGTGATCATGTGATTTCATCTTTTGCTTTAGAATATCCTTAATATGTCATTGCCCAGAAACCTTTTGAGAGTTCCATCACATAGTTTATGTTTCCAATACACACATGTTCCTCAAGTTTAAGAAGTATAAAATTATTCCTAAAACACCAATACACATAAACACTGCAACAGAGTATGTTAATGCATACTGGTCATTAAGAGATTAAGATGTGCTCTCTTCTGACAAAAAAATGCTTCTGTTTGTCAGGCTCTGCACTGCAAGTAAAATTGTGTTTTTAAATGGTTCATTGTTGGTGTGCAGCTGGTAAGTTTAGTGATAGCAGGTATTGAGAATGTTTACATCTCAGCCATTCAAAATAAATCTCAAAGTCAGTAATTTTAAAAATAAATTTGTCCGGTCCTGCACCCCAACTGAATTTAAGGCAGAATAAATCACCCATTTGCTTCAGTGATCTTGAGGGAAGGGGGGCACCCTGGAGAAATTAAGAGATAGAGGAAGCCTGATTGCCTAATAGAAAGTGAACCACATTTTTGTTGGATCAAATGAAGATGGAGAGAATAAACACTTCCTATTTGAAATGTGTGTGAAAGGTGAAAAGGAGAGAGTCTGTAACATCGCCCCTCATTTCCTTTTGTTGTTGAACTGCTCATACTTCCCCTTTTTCATGATGCAAATGATTGTAAGTACAACTCAGAAAACATCTGGTCTCACCTCTTACTGCAGTGCTTTTAAATAGATTTCACCATCTTAATCAGCAAAGAGAAATAGCTCAGTTCACATATTACCTAAATCTGGAATAATGACTATCTGAGCTACGTTACTTTCTAACAAATATTTAGTCAATAATAATATACTACTTTCTCCAGCAATTTAAATGACTTTAAACCAAACACCATGTTTTTAAAAACAAAATGTAAAACAGGCATTGACTATGGCATGTGATTCACAACAGTGACAGTTTATTGAAAGTGGCATGTATATTTGGGGTTATTTTTGGGGAATTTATCTTTTGTTAAATGAACACACTGAGCAATGTACATGACCAATACAAAGCCACTGTTTGTATTACAGAAAAAGAAGTAAGAATTATACACAGGGTAAATAAAAAGTTTATAAAGTCTGGCTTAATGCAATTTAAAGATGTGGTGGAACTACAGATATATTATGTTTAAGGCAAAAAGAAAGAGATCAACACTTTCTCAGTTCTGATTGTGAGGGCCATAAAAGGAAATTTAATGTATGTATAGTCTACTTTAAAGCAGATATGTATTTCACTCCATGCTGTCACACAGTGGAATTCAAATATAGAAATTTAAGAAATAGTACAGAAAAAAATAAGTGCACAAGATGGCATTAAGAAATAATATCCCCCTTTGGAACTTTTCATGTCTGTTTTGAATAATGATAGGAAATAAGATTTTCTTCTCCTGTTTCCTTTCATGGAATGTGTACTGGGAAATAAAAGTGCATTCTGTTTATGAACCTAATTTTATCATGAAATTCTATATTAACATGATCAAAATAAATAAATGAAAAGTTAAATGACCATGATTTACCAGAAGCAGTTGACTCTATCCTGAGAATAGTCAAACTGGACTGCAGAGCAGGCTCTTAGATCGAGGATTCGAATGGGCTCCTCACACTGCAACAGAGAGACTACAGCGTCGTTGCTTGTGTCGTGTGACTAGAAGGAGTTGAAACTTAATGCAATTGCAGAAGTAATATACTGTAATAAAAACAAAAACCTAATACCAAATTGGAAATTCAGAAATGGCACATTGAGAACACAAAGTCCCAGTTGATGAGAGACTCACCGTTTTGTCTTTGAAGTATTTCAGTTCATATCTGCTGAGTGTAAACCACCTTTGTTTCCAGTTCTGCAAAGTGGTTCAAAAGTTAAAATGTACATATTTTAACATTATGGAGTATCACACATTCCACAGTTAATGTTTTCAGCAGCAATCACGGGAATTCAACAGTTGCATTCCTGTTAAAAGCTAATTCATGTTCAGTCACCGTGAAGTAACCCCCCTACAATGCCACCGATCTTACCTTCACAAATGCTCCCTGTTTGACCAGATAGCCTTCTTTTGTGCCCAGCTAAAAAGACATGCTTTGTGTTAGTAGTAGTATTAGTAGTGGTGTCAGTGAAGATTCTCAGTCGTCCAGGGGACGTTATCTCGAGATTGAGTCATGGCAACTAGACTTCTAGTTTTTAGGTTGAAACATTTCACCACTCAGTGAAGGTTACATAGGTAGGTTACATCACAGAGGTATTTTGATATCAGCTGCGCACGGGCGTGTGCACTAGGTGTCATACCGATGGTGCATTTGGTACAAGATCATTTTCTGTGCGGCCCGTCTGTATGGCTGTGTGAACTCGCACAGACTCATAGATGGATGGCTCCTCCACATGCCGTGGGTATGGGCACTTCAGTACAATAAGGGTTCCTAGTTCAGAGAGAGAGGGATAGTTACTACGTGTCTTTAAAGCACAATCAACATCCAATAACATAATTAATATGTATCCTCCTGAGACCCAGCCCACTGACTTGTGTCCCTTGTAGTGGACAGTTTGTTCACACAAAAACGGTCCTATGGTCCACTACAGTGGACATGCTATAAAATTAAAAATAAAAATAAATTTAAAAAAAGTCTAAATTGTAAGATGTTTTTTTTTAACCAAAAATAGGTAGGAAATTACAAAAAAGAATAAATTGAAAGACACTTATTTTCCTCGGTTCTCAGGAGGGTATGGGGGTTTTCTTTGGAGGTTCATCTGAAAAATGTAATGTTGAGATTTTATAAGAATGTATTACAGTATTTCATTTTTGTCATGTCAAACACTGTAAAATTAAAACCTGTGACCACAACATCTTATTACAGAGACTGGAGCATGTGACTGGTATCAGAGGAACAGCGTTAAAATGTTTCCAATCCTATTTATCGGACAGATTCCAGTTTGTTCATATCCATGATGAACCTTCCACACGAACAAAAGTTAGTTATGGAGTTCCACAAGGCTCTGTGCTAGGACCGATTCTGTTCACCCTGTACATGCTTCCTTTAGGATATATCATTAGGAAGCACTCTATTAATTACCACTGCTATGCGGATGACACTCAGTTATATCTATCTATTAAACCTGTTAACACAAACCAGTTAACCAGACTTCAAGCCTGTCTAACTGACATAAAGGCCTGGATGACCAGTAACTTTTTACTTTTAAACTCGGAGAAAACAGAAGTCATTATATTTGGGCCTAAAAATCTCAGAAATAACTTTTCTAAAATTATAGCTACTTTAGATGGCATAGCCCTGGCCTCCAGCGCTACTGTGAAAAACCTTGGAGTTATGTTTGACCAGGACATGTGCTTTAACTCACACATAAGACAAATCTCTAGAACTGCATTTTTTTATCTGCGCAACATTGCCAAAATTAGGAACATCCTGTCTCAAAATGATGCAGAAAAACTAGTCCATGCATTTGTTACCTCAAAGCTAGATTAATGTAACTCATTACTGTGGTCCCAGTAGCTCCATAAAAAGCCTCCAATTAATCCAGAATGCCGCAGCCAGAGTCCTGACAGGAACTAGCAAGAGAGATCATATTTCTCCTATATTAGTTTCTCTTCATTGGCTTCCTGCAAAATCCAGAATAGAATTTAAAATCCTTCTCCTCACATACAAATCCCTTTATGATCAAGCTCCTTCAGACCTTAAATACCTCATAGTACCATATTATCTCAATAGACCACTTCGCTCTCAGAGTGCAGATCTACTTGTGGTTCCCAGAGTTTCCAAAAGCAGAATGGGAGGCAGAGCCTTTAGTTATCAAGCTCCTCTCCTGTGGAACCAGCTCCCAGCCTGGATTCAGGAGCCAGACACTCTCTGTACTTTTAAGTCTAGACTTAAAACCTTCCTCTTTGACAAAGCGTATAGTTAGGGCTGGCTTCAGGCAACCCTGAACCATCCCTTAGTTATCCCTTAGGTTTTTTCTTCTGTTAAAGGGAGTTTTTCCTCTCCACTGTGGCCAAGTGCTTGCTCATAAGGGATTTGTTGGGTTTTTAGTTTTAGTTTTTGTAAAGTGCCTTGAGATGATTTGTATTGTGATTTGGCGCTATACGATATCAGATACAGATACTGATAACAGAGAACTGTTGGAATGCTACTACATGAGTAACCCCAGCGATAGGGGCTACATGAAGAGGATGTGGAACCTATGGAAACTCCGAAAACCACCATCCACACTAGGGCCAAAGCATCTAGTAGCTCAGTGTTCCAACATCCACAAATGGCAGCTGCTATCACAACTAGAGATTGAAGAAATACAACACAAATGCTACGGCAAGGGGGAGCCAGGACGCCAGGTCAGGGGGGAAACAATACCACCCCCACCCGAGATTGGGTATCAAGCCCCAATGACAAGCCCCGACACGCTCAACACAAGAGCAGCTGACCTGAGAGCGAAGATCGTAGGCAAGATGGACACCTGGAACCTCCGCAGCCGGTTACCAAGACTAAGTGAAGTACTCTCTAAAAGTCTACTAGAAGATGTGAATGCAGCATTACGAACAATCCCCACTGTGATCATCACCGAGACCAACAAGCTGATATACACCACGGCAACAGTGATCCTTGAGATGCTTGGCCACAGATACATTCCACCACCAAGGAGCAGTACCCTGCCTGGGGAAGGAGGTTAGAGGCAAAAATAAGGGCAACACGGAGAGAAGTCAGCCAACTATCAGAACTGCAGAGAAGGGGGATGAAGTTGGGTAAGAAATACAGCAGGCTGTCCATACCAGAGGTCCTGGAGACTGCCAAACAACGACTCACAGCCCTGGCCACACGCCTGAAGAGGTACACCAGAGAAATAGAAGCACGGAGAATAAACAGGATGTTCTCCACCGAACCATCCAAGGTGTACTCTCAGTGGGAGGGCAGTAACACAAGGGCAGACTCAGCAAGGCTGGAGACTGAACAATACTGGAAAGACATATGGGAGAGGGAGGCATCACATAACACCAATGCCCAGTGGCTGGCAGACCTGCAACCTCCCTGAACAAGAACCAGTAACCATCGCAACGGCAGATATCCGAGAAAGGGTCTCCAACATGAAGAACTGGACAGCACCGGGGCCTGACATGATCCACACCTACTGGCTAAAGAAGCTAACTGCCCTCCATGAATGCCTGGCAGCTCAAATGAACCAGCTGCTAATGGATGGGACTCACCCAGAGTGGCTAACTGAAGGCAGGACAGTCCTGATCCTGAAGGACCCCCAAAAGGGAGCAGTCCCATCCAACTACCATCCGATAACCTGCCTCTGCACAACCTGGAAGCTCCTGTCGGGCATCATAGCGGCTAAGATGAGTAGGTACATGGCTCAATACATGAGCGGGGCCCAGAAAGGAATAGGTAAGGACACCAGGGGAGCAAAACACCAACTACTGGTGGATAAAGCGGTCGCTCGAGACTGTAAGACCAGGCAGACCAACCTGTGGACCGCTTGGATTGACTACAAGAAAGCCTACGACTCAATGCCTCACACATGGATCCTGGAATGCCTGGAGCTGTACAACATCAATAGGACCCTAAGAAGCTTCATAAGGAACTCAATGGGACTGTGGAAAACAACCCTAGTAGCCAACCTCAAGCCGATAGCACAAGTCTCCATCAAGTACGGCATCTACCAAGGAGATGCTCTGTCCCCGCTGCTGTTCTGCATAGGCCTGAACCCCCTCAGCCAGATCATCGCTAAGACGGGCTTTGGATACCGACTGCGAAATGGGGCAACCATCAGCCACCTCCTGTACATGGATGACATCAAGCTGTATGCCAGGACTGAACGAGACATCGACTCACTGATCCATACCACCAGGATATACAGCAACGACATTGGAATGTCATTCGGACTGGACAAGTGTGGTCGAATGACAACAAAGAGAGGGAAAGTTGTCAGGACTGTAGGAGTTGAACTCCCAGAAGGCAGCATAGCGGATGTTGAGGGGAGCTACAAGTACCTTGGAATCCCACAGGCAAATGGGAACCAAGAAGAAGCCGCAAGGAAAGCAGCCACAGCCAAATACCTACAGAGAGTAAGGCAAGTCCTAAGAAGTCAGCTAAATGGGAAGAACAAGGTCCAAGCCATCAACACCTACGCCCTGCTGGTCATCAGATACCCCGCTGGCATAATAAGCTGGCCAAAAGAGGACATAGAAGCCACTGATGTCAAGACAAGGAAGCTCCTCACAATGCATGGAGGACTTCACCCCAAATCCAGCATCCTGAGACTGTACGCTAAGAGGAAGGAAGGAGGCTGGGGACTGGTGAGCGTCAGAGCCACCATCCAAGATGAAACAGCCAAGATCCATGAGTACAGTAGATGTAGCAATCCCAAGTGATAGCAACATCAGAAAGAAGGAACATGAGAAGCTGGAGAAATACCAAGGGCTTAAAGAAGAGCTAGAAAAGATGTGGAAGGTGAAGGCAACAGTGGTCCCCGTGGTAATCGGCACCCTCGGGGCTGTGACCCCCAAACTGGGAGAGTGGCTCCAACAGATCCCAGGAACAACATCAGAGATCTCAGTCCAGAAGAGCGCAGTGCTAGGAACAGCTAAGATACTGCGAAGAACCCTCAAACTCCCAGGCCTCTGGTAGAGGACCCGAGATTGAGGAAGACACACCACCCATAGGGGTGAGACGGGAATTTTTTTTTTATTTTTATATATTTGTTTAAGGCTTGAAGATTATTAATTATATATTCATTGTGGGGTTTCAATTTATGTGCAGACTTTTTGTTGAAAAAGTGCAGCAATAGATAATATAAAACTTTCACAACATTTTTAAATGCTGTAATTTCCTCTATGAAAAATAAAAGTGCCAATATTCTTTATAATGAAGGAATTTACTGATTAGTTTACTGATTAGTATTTTGGAGAACAAAGCTTTATGGCAGAGTAAAAAGCTAAATCTAAAGCTAAAGATTTGGGTGCACAGACCTTGCTACACTCATTGTTGGTTTTGACGAGTTTTGGTCAGGAGATTTATTCACACTGAAAAATTTATTGAAAATCACAAGCCTTTATTCTTTAATTCTTTTCCTGTTAAACGTTACTCCTTTTGTTGCTTCTGATTTTTTTCCTGTCCACTTCAGATTAGTTTTTAGTTATTGTATTCTGAACTGTTTCTTTACTACTGTCAATGCCAGCAGGACTGTTTTATTCTTTATTTAGACAGGAGGACCCAAACAAAGACAGCCAGGCAGAAGGGCAAGTGAACAGAAAGTTAATCTACATAAAAAGGTATTGTAAGCAGAGCAGGCAAATGACAAAGCCCAAAGACGAGCAGGAAGTCCAAAACAGACACATTTCTACATGCATCAGCAGATAAAAACAATTAAGGTTGAAAGATTGCGGGTAGACTTTAAAGTACAAATCACACATGACACAGGTATAGCATGTTTCAGATTTATCACTGTTCACACTGATATAACTCAAACAAGTTTCCCCCCCATCACTTTTAGCAGAAAGCAGGAGACAGGAAGCAAGGCAGAAATCAATAAAATATATGTTTCATGTCATAAGAAAGAAAGATAGACAGACAGAGAGACAGACAGATAGATAGATACTTTAATTGAAGTCAGAGTTCATTTAAATTTAAATTTGGTTTATTTAAATTTCCCTATGGGAAATTTACACCTTCCAGCAATCTCCACAAAATATAAAAATATACACACATATACATAAAAAAGTATTGTGCAATTTGAATGTTATTTGAATGTAGGTTAGTAAAGATCTCTTTACCTGTATCACTGCCCAGCAGAGGCTGGTTAGCAAAGTGGTTGACAAAGTCTTGAAGGGTTGCATACTCATTAAATCCAAAGACGTAGCAACCATCTTTTCGCATTACATGAAAATGCTTGACTGAATCCTTTGCCCTATATGTCAAATGACAACATTTAATGTTGGAATTTCAAAAACATTCACATGCAAAATGATCTTGTGCACAGTGATCTTGGAAAAGAGATTAATACTGTCTGTTATTGTTATGAAGTTAAACGCAAAAAAAGGAGCTACAGTGACAAACTATTAGTTTCTGCCTCTGACGTGATTTATTCAGTCTAGTAACTTTAATTTACTGCTAACACTTTATGTGCTTAGTTACATCTTACAAATGAGTTATACTCATTTCTGGATATGGGCACAACTTTTAAAATTTTGTATGGTAAATGTCCTGATTTTATTACACAAATGAAATGAAGCTGGGTATTTATTCTGTGAAAGCACAGTAAAACCAAATAGCAGTTGTAGCTGAATAATGAGCCAAGTGTTTAATTGGTCCTTGGTAATTACACATTTTATTTTTATTAAACACTTTTTCAGTTACCAAACTAACACCAAAAAGCATAACTTTTTCAATATCTTACTCAAACAAATATATTTTCTTCTAACTTCTCTTTAGTTAGCGAAAGAAGTCAAAGTTTCTGTTAAAAACGGTATGTTTTCCAAACATTTCAAAACAAGGAACCATGGATAAAATTTTTCTAAATAAAATACTGTCTACAGTCAAAATGATTAAAATTACTATATAAATCTGAACAAGTTCATACAACAGTGAGTGCAGAAAATCTGTTCAGTAATTCAGTGAGTTTATGGTGCTTGTCTCATACATTGAAAAACATTTCAAATATTAATGTATTTCATATGTGAAAGATAATACAGTGTGGTCCAAGCTCTGATGCTGTATACACATTTTAATATTTACAAATAAAATAATAAGGTTCTATAGTCCTGTTCTTAGGAAATTCACTTTAGTATTTGTTTTACCTCTTCTAAAGTGGGGTTATCTTTGTTTGTACACTAGTGATCTACTGTAATATGAGATGTTTATCATGTCATCACCTACCAAAACCATGATGTATTTTTTTTACATGAGAATGATATTGTTACAGGTGGACTCACCTGACAGACAAGGCGAAACAGCCTGGTCCCTCATTACTGTTTCTCAGGAGATAACTTCCATCACTACCATTGGACAAGAGAAGTGCCTCTGCAGCATGACGAGACAGGTCATAGTGGTACCACCTTCAAAAAAATTTAAAATAATCTGTACCTCAATGCTGCGTTAAACTGAGAATTCATCTTAAGCTATTAAATATCTTAGCTGCCACACTTTATGTCAGGATCTGGGTCTTTGGACTTCCTGCCTTGGACTTTTATTTTGGTATTTCACTTCCTGTATTCCCCTTGAGTTAGTTTTGGCAACTTGATTTAATTGGTTTTGATTGACTTCACCTGTGCCTGCCCTGTGATCACTGGTATTTGCTGCACCTGTGGCTCTCTGCATAAAAGCAGGTCTGCAGCCACCCACTCTTGCCAGATTATGAAGTTACTTTTGTTACTCACCATCCAGCCCTGCCTGAAGACCAAAACCTGATTTCTGGTGCTTCACTGGATTCCTAATGGCCTTACTTGATTCCTGAATGCCTTACTTCACTCCTGATGACCAAACCTTTTTCCTGAAGACCAAACCTGTTTAATGAGGGCTGTTTCTGTTTCCTGAGAGCTGACCTGACTCCTCTGAAGCTAACCTGATTCCTGAAGGTAGAACCTGTCTCATGAGGACCTCGCTTTATTCATGAACCTATTCAGGGAACTTAACCTGACTTCTGAGGACCTACCTGACCCCTGAAGACATTACCTGACTCCGGATAGCCTGACCTGATCCTTGTATGCCTGACCACACTCCTAAAGGTCTCACCTGATTCCTTATGGCCTAATCTGACCTCAGAAGGTGTTACCTGACTCTTGATGGCCATAATTGATTCCTGATTGTCAAACCTGATTCCTTAGTGCCTGACCTAGATTTTGAGTGGCAATATTATTGCCTGTCTGACATGAACTAAAATGTAAGCCTGATTTTGTTTCCCTGAACTGACTTATTTTTTCTACTTGTTACCTGTTCCTGGGCTTCCCTTAGTGTTCTGCTAATTCTCTGGCCTGAACCTGGTTCTTAACTTCTTGTAGTTACCTACCTGAATTAAACTGTGACTTCGTTTCGGCCTTGAATATTTAAGTTATTCCATATATTGGTGCATATATGTTTGGAAGACGTTCTGTTTCCTGTATTGTTGCCTAATTCACCTGAACCTCTATCTCAGCTACTGTGTTTTTAATAAACATTATTAAACTCACTCTCCTGTCAAGCCTCTTTCTGAGCTCATACCTCTTAAAAAACAAAAAAAAAACACTGATTATGCAGTAGTTCATTTATTCCAACATTATGTCATTACCAAACCAGTGACATGTGTGTGTCCTGAAGATCTACTGATTTAGGTGCATACTGTACCATAATGTTTATTCTGTAATAAACCTCATCCAGTAATTAATATGAATTGACTTTTGGGATTTTCCAGTTAAAAAGATTGTCTTTGCAGTAGGTTGTCAACTGCTGCAATATTAGAGTGGTGGAGGGATTCTACTGGTCAAGAGAGTGGAGTGTTTTTCTCTCACCGCTATCCAGAAGGAATGAAATGGAGTGGAATTAATCAGTGCTACCTAACTCTCAAGTGTTTCCATTAAATGATAAATTGTCTTGCCAAAGACAATACACTGACTAAAAACTGCCAGCATAAATGGAAAGGTCTGTCACTGAAAAACAGAATTAAAAAATATCTAATTAAAATGACAGATTTACTTTTCAGTACAGTGTTTTATAGTATTAATACTTTTCTTTAGAACCAATTCATTATTTGTCAATAGTGTTTCAATACCAGTGTGTCCTTTTACAATTTAAGGTTTTGTTTTCAATGCCAAATATTTTCAGTCATTGTTCTGCCTCCCCCTCGTGACGCTCGATAAGACAAGCGGTAAATGTTGATGTACTGTACCATCAGAGTTACATAGACTAGTACTGTTTAAAAATTCAACAGCTACACACCAAACAACCTTACATTCTTTCTAACCAGGAACTTGGACGTTTAATATACTGCTTGTGGGGAAAATAGGAAAACGCGACTAAGCTAATACTATTTAACGATTATTTCCTCTGGTAAATTACATCTGTAGCCTTCATATAAATATAGATATATTTAGCTAATATATCTTACAGTCAAGCTAGTTAATAAATGATTAAATACGCTATAATTTTATCCAAATCTGCTGTATGCGCAGCGAGTAATGAAAATAATAAGTAGCCTAATAAAAATTAACATAAGTAGCCTACATATACTTTTCATGTGCATGCATTCGGTACGGAGTCTAATAGCTACATATGTGTCAATTGGACGAGTCGTTTAGAAGCGTGTCGTTTTCTAAAACAGGCTAAACACGGAAGCCAGCCTTATATCAGTTTTTATTAATCCTAGACTGTCTTACCCCAAAGTATCTAACTCGTCCCTTGTGTCTTCGGTAGACGCATCGCTGTAGAAACTCATCTCTCCGGGAGAATTCACTCTCCGCCGGAAAGTCGCATTCACCCACCAGGGCACGTACAGCAGCCAGAGAAGTGAAAGCTGTTAGGTTCAGTCAGACGCCTAAGAGGAAATACGTTTTACTGCGATGCATTTGTAATGTTCCATATTCTCATTGCATGTATGCTTATACAAAATCTGAATTATGTCAGCAAATATTACAGATTATTACAGTCACGTGGTGTTGTAGCCTACTACTTTAGTACATAGAATGTTCTCTTGTTTCAAAGCAATCTTTTAGGCTAAATGTGTAATGCACATTTGTTATTAAATGTGAATTTGCATATTTGGATTTCACATTTAAAAATTACCTACAGTGGGTCTATATCATATAGACATCAGGTGCGCCATGTGCGATTCTTATGTGTTTAACATGCATCGACTGCTAAACGTTAGACTGACCCGCTTTTTATATGCATTCAGCTGATTTTGTCAGAATCATACCCTAATGAAGTAAGAAAATACACACTGCTCTGTGGTAGTACAAACGTATGTCTTTGTAAAAATTTAAATTTCAGAAAATGCTTACTGAATTGTGTCTAAAGGAAGCAGTCGTCCGCACTGAGGTGGTCATATCCAACAGGAAAATGATATATGGCGAAATATGCAATTTACATACTTAATGTAATTGACCGAAGTGTATATTATGGTTTTCTTTGTAAGATTTACGTTAATTTCTTATTTCCTGTTACGGCGGAAGTGTTTTATTCTGGAAGGCCATCAGACAAGTAAGAGGAAGTAATTTGATATGCGCAAAAGGGGAAACGCAAAGGAGAAGGAAAGACAACGGACATAATGGTGTAAAAAAAAAAGTTGAAGGAATTGCAAACTTTGGCAGGAGTCGAATGTGGCAACAATTTTTTTTCAGGTGGCTTTTATGTTAGTTAGCTAACTTTGTGTTGTTAATTACCCTAGACCACATGCTGCGAAGCTAATTGTTTTCTGTTCTGTTTTGTTTAATATTTAGCTCTTACTTTGGTTCAAAATAAACAAAGCTGTTAGACCATCAGTCAAGACCTTTTATTCGACTGGGGCGCTGCACATAATGTCAGTCTATGAAACAATTCAAAATATAGCAATATGGCCACTTTCATATATGTGATTGCAGTGTATGGCTTTGGTGATGCCAGGATATTTCTTCATAACAGCATCTATGAGGAAAAAATAATCACACCCAATTAATGTGTGATTAAGTTAACCAGATAGCTTCAAAAAAATAGACTAAAATCTTTGTGCAAAGAAAGAATTCCACTCTTCCCAATCTCCTCCTTTGCAAGTGAGGACAGATTGAAAGAGAGCTCACACACACACACACACACAAACACAAACACCAACACCAGGACAGAGGGGATCAGAGGTAGAGCGAAAGACGAAACCTCTGACTACATTCAGTCTGGTCGGTTCATGACACCCATGACGTGGCAACAAAACATGGCAAAATATAAAACTCTACTGCAAATCTGTTTTTGTAAATAAATTAGGACAAAACACAAGATCTCTTTCCCAAATGTGATTTTTTTTTTTTTTTTTTTTTTTGTCTAAGCATAGTTTAATAAATTATAAGCCCTTATTTCCAATCTGGGAAATAAGGGCTGTTGTCAGGATCTGGGTTCTGCGCAGGTCCTTTCCTAAAGTTTTCTGTAAAGCTAAGTCTTTTCTTCCCTTTATCCCATCTCTGTTTCCTTACCAGCAGGGTGCCTTTGCAGAGAGGGCGGGACCTGGTAAGTCACCTATATAACAGTAGGACCAAACCATGTTAACTTGTAGTTATTTCATTTTATTTATTTTAGCTTTGTTTTAGTTAGTTAGTTCTTAATTTTTTATCTCTTCAGATAAAGCTAAAATACCTAAATAAATAAATGCACAAACACTAATTAATCTTATGGTTTTAATAATAATTGGGGCTATTTGGTCATGACCTCATTTCATACATTTGATAATATCCAGTCTTTAGCAACAATCTGTCCTGCATCCACCACTCGCACTTAAACTGAACAAGTCACGTGTTTTATGAGAAGATATGGGAATTTAACACAAACCATCCCTAAAAACCTCATTCCACCATAACGATGTGTATAAAGATTTTCTTAACAAACAGCCTTCGGAAAGCGAGCAAATTTCAGGCAAATCAAAAGTTCTTAACGCAGAAACACTACTACTACTACTTGTTTAGTATGCACAATTATATGCGTTTCACAAGCATTACATTTTGTGTAACCTACTTATACCACTGAAGATGTAATTCTTTAGCTCTTGAAGTTCTCTGCGCAGATACATGTCCGATGACTCACGACCTGGTGGCAGAGGACATAACTTTTTCTTGTACATACTTTGAGTAGAGATTACATGTTTTTCTGTGTGTGCTTTATAATTATTACACAAATAAGAATTATTTCAATCAAATAATACAATATTTTTCATGTCCAATACAGCTGTATTGGACATCTTTCTTTTTCAGACAGTAGTTAGTATTGCAGTATTATGCTGCAATATTTACTTTTTTGTGTTGAAACTTTAAGCTTTGTCAAAGAGGAAGGTTTTAAGTCAAGCCTTAAAAGAACAGAGAGTGTCTGCCTCCTGAACCAAGGCTGGGAGCTGGTTCCACAGGAGAGGAGTTTGATAGCTAAAGGCTCTGCCTCCCATTCTACTTTTGGAAACTCTGGGAACCACAAGTAGACCTGCACTCTGAGAGCGAAGTGCTCTATTGGGATAATATGATACTATGAGGTCTGTTAAGGTATGAAGGAGCTTGATCATGAAGGGATTTGCATGTGAGAAGAAGGATTTTAAATTCTATTCCGGATTATACAGGGAGCCAATGAAGAGAAACTAATATAGGAGAAATATGATCTCTCTTGCTAGTTCCTGTCAGAACTCTGGCTGCAGCATTCTGGATTACCTAGAGGCTTTTTATGGAGATACTGGGACATTCAGATACTAATGGGTTACAGTAATCTAGCCTTGAAGTAACAATGCATGGACTAGTTTTTCTGCATCATTTTGAGACAGGATGCTACTAATTTTGGAAATGTTGCACAAGTGAAAGAATGCAGTTCAAGAAATTTGTTTTATGTGTGAGTTAAAGGACAAGTCCTGGTCAAAAATAACTCCAAAATTTTTCACAGTAGTGCTGGAGGCCAGGGCTATGCCATCTAAAGTAGCTACATTGTTAGAAAAGC
This sequence comes from Mastacembelus armatus, assembly GCF_900324485.2. Taxonomy (NCBI): domain Eukaryota; kingdom Metazoa; phylum Chordata; class Actinopteri; order Synbranchiformes; family Mastacembelidae; genus Mastacembelus; species Mastacembelus armatus. The sequence continues at coordinate 19,693,589 of NC_046654.1, forward strand.
TGTTTCTGAGGTTTTTAGGCCCAAATACAATAACTTCTGTTTTCACTGCATTTAAAAGTAGAAAGTTACTGGTCATTCAGGCCTTTATGTCCTTTAGACACACCTGAAGTCTGGCTAACTGGTTTGTGTTATCAGGTTTAATAGATAGATAAAGCTGTGTGTCATCTGCATAGCATGGGTAATTAATAGAGTGCTTCCTAATAACGTTGCCTAAAGCAGGCATGTATAAGGTGAACAAAATCGGTCCTAGCACAGAACCTTGTGGAACTCCATAACTAACTTTTGTGCGTGTGGAAGGTTCATCATGGACATGAACAAACTGGAATCTGTCCGATAAATAGGATTGGAACCATTTTAACACTGTTCCTCTGATACCAGTCACATGCTCCAGTCTCTGTCATAAGATGTTGTGGTCAGTAGTGTCGAATGCAGCACTAAGGTCTAGGAGGACAAGTATTGAAACAAGTCCATTATCTGAAGCTAAGAGAACATTGTTGGTGACTTTTAACAGTGCTGTTTCTGTACTATGATGTGCTTGAAAATTTTCAAATAGTTCATTCCCGTGTAAGTGGTCTGAAAGCTGCATAGCAACAGCTTTTTCTAGGATTTTAGAAATAAATGGTAGGTTGGATATTGGTCTATAATTAGCCAAGACTCCTGGATCAAGACTAGGCTTTTTGAGTAAAGGTTTGATTACTGCAGTCTTAAAGGCCTGTGGTACGTAGCCTGATATTAGAGATAAATTTACTAAGTCTAATAAAGATGAGTTAATTAATGGCAGGGTGTCTTTAAGCAGTCTGGATGGGGTCTAAGAGACACGTTGATGACTTAGATGAAGCAACTACTGATGTAAATTCAGAGAGATCTATGGGAGAGAAGCAGTCTAAACATAACTGAGGTCTTACAGATGATTCAAGAGCTACTGTAGTAGAAGATTCATTTATTGCAGGTATAGGAAGCATCTGCTGAATTTTATCTCTAATAGTTGTGATTTTATTTGTAAAGAAACTCATAAATTCATCACTGCTGAGAGCTAAGGGAACACTGGGCTCAACGGAGCTGTGACTTTTTGTCAGCCTGGCTACAGTGCTGAAAAGAAACCTGGGATTGTTCTTATTTTCCTCTATTAGTGATGAATAGTATGCAGTTCTGGCTTTACGGAGAGCTTTTTTATATGTTAGTAGACTGTTTTTCCAGGCTAGAAAAAATTCCTCTAAATTTGTGTAACGCCACTTCCTTTCCAGCCTTCGTGATGCCTGCTTTAAGGTATGAATATGTAAATTATACCATGGGGCTAATCTCCTTTGATTCACTAACTTCTTTTTCAGAGGGGCCACAGTATCAACCATTTCACGCAGCGAGGCTGCAGCACTGTCAACAATAGGATCAATTTGGTCAATTTGGTAGGGAGTAGGTTTTTGTGTTTTCTAGTTTGGATGTGAGAGACTAAGAGTGAGGCTCTCAAATGAGTTATAATTGTTCTGAGGATGAAAGTTTAATAATAAAAAAATTCAGACTGACATATTCATCCTGCTGCAGCCAGGTTTCAGTAAGACAGAGTAAGTCAATTTGGTGATCAGTTATCAAATCATTTACTAACAGAGATTTAGATGAAAAAGACCTAATATTTAATAATCCACATCTGACTGTCTGTTTTGCTGTTCAATAAGAGGAGTGGTAACTCCTCTTCTGTTAACATCCGATTTATATGATTTATATGTTCGAGCAGCAGACACAATCTCTATATTTGGTTTGAGGGGGGTGACGACTCTAAGGAAACTGCAGAGAGGCATTTTAGTCTGAGTCTCTGCATCCCGGTCCCCACTGACTGACAGATCTTTAGAGCATGCTGTGTCATCTACCAAGTATCTATTTTTCAAGGATTCTGATGACTATAAGAAAAACAATTTCACCATGTTTGTGAAAGATGTACGTCTTGGTAGACTGAGAGACTAATTTGTCGAACTTGTAACCACTCTTGTGATGCAACTGACCACATGAAGCAGGGATATTTCCTTATCGTTTTATTTTTTATTTATTTTATTTTATGGTTTATTTAGTGGGGACAGAGACAATAAACAGTAACAGTAATCCAATATCAGTATCACAGTGTTTATAGCCAAGGCTAATAATATAAGGCTAATTCACAAAACCTGTCCCTAGATAGGCTTTTGACAGTTAATCGTACCTAAATTATTTACAAAGATTAACAGTGAAAACAATAAAATGTCCATAAAGTAATTTGCACAAATAAAAAATTCTATATATACATATGGACGCACACACACACACACACACACACACACAATTCATAGTTTAAACATGATTACATTCTCGTTGCATTATGAGCCAAGATTTTGTTTGTTTTTTGAAGATGGACCGTTTAGTTATAGTCTTTATGTAGAGAATGGCTCCTTTCAAAGAAAAAACTATCTGAACAAAAGATGTTTTACCAAATGGAACTTTTTTTCCCTTCAAAATTCAGTTGAAGGATCCCATGGCACAAAATCAATTAGTTAGTCATCTGACAAATAAAAAAAGCACTGATTCTAGCACTCTGACAGATATAACCAGACAGACAGATACTGAACCGATAACTCATGAGGAGACTGCAGAGGCTATAAACTAACCAAAACACTGGGATAAAGGCGCACCCGCCCACTCCCTGCCAAATTGATCATATTGTTGATAGAGCTGTAACCTCACTGCGTGAAACGCTTGATTCTGTGGCCCCTCTGAAAAAGAAGTTAGTGAATCAGAGAAGACTAGCCCCATGGTATAATTTACATATTCGTACCTTAAAGCAGGCATCGCAAAGACTGGAAAGGAAGTGGCGTTCCACAAACTTAGAGGAAATTTTTCTAGACTGGAAAAACAGTCTATTAACATATAAAAAAGCTCTCCGTAAAGCCAGAACTGCATACTATTCATCACTAATAGAGGAAAATAAGAACAATCCCAGGTTTCTTTTCAGCACTGTAGCCAGGCTGACAAAAAGTCACAGCTCTGTTGAGACCAGTGTTCCCTTAGCTCTCAGCAGTGATGAATTTATGAGTTTCTTTACAAATAAAATCACAACTATTAGAGATAAAATTCAGCAGATGCTTCCTATACCTGCAATAAATGAATCTTCTACTACAGTAGCTCTTGAATCATCTGTTATGTTTAGACTGCTTCTCTCCCATAGATCTCTCTGAATTTACATCAGTAGTTGCTTCATCGAAATCATCAACGTGTCTCTTAGACCCCATCCCGACTAGACTGCTTAAAGACACCCTGCCATTAATTAACTCATCTTTATTAGACTTAGTAAATTTATCTCTAGTATCAGGCTATGTACCACAGGCCTTTAAGACTGCAGTAATCAAACCTTTACTCAAAAAGCCTAGTCTTGATCCAGGAGTCTTGGCTAATTATAGACCAATATCCAACCTGCCATTTATTTCTAAAATCCTAGAAAAAGCTGTTGCTAAGCAGCTATCAGACCACTTACACAGGAATGGACGATTTGAAGATTTTCAATCAGGATTTAGAGCACAGTTACTGTCTGGTTTGGATCAGCCACCAAACTATGCAGGAACAGACTGCAACACACAATCTGGTCTGCAGAGAGGATCATCGGGGCCGGTTAGAATTAATTATTATTCAATGTGAAAAAAAAAAAAAAAAAACTGTTTTGTCACTACTTTTGTTCTGTTGGGGGAGACAGTCGGACTCACGATCAGTACTCTAAGCTGATTAGGTTAGGAACCTTCGATCTAAAGCTGGGTTAGGGACTCAGGGGTTAGGAACCTAGGCGCTTTAGTGTTATCCTTAGAATACCGGTCTAAACAGCTGTAGACTTAAATAAGGGGGTTCGGAACCTCTGGCTGTAGTCTACTCGATCCTAGACGTAAGAATCCGGGACTCAGGATCATCTCCGCGGATAGTCTGTGTTGAGATACTTTTAGTCCATGAGGGATGGGACAAACTGCAAGTAGGGAACCCACGAACGTGGGTCGGTGTGGTCCGATAGTCAATATCATGAGGGGCAAATATGGGGACAAAGCGGTGGCATGCCTACAAACATGGATAAATGATTATGGGTTCCCTGAGTGAGGTTCTTTGAGTAAAAACCAATTGGAGAAGTTGGAGGAAGGGTTAAAGGGAGCAGAAGCAAAACTCATGGAGAAAAAGACAACTAAGATTTTCCAAGACTGTGAAATGCATGAAGAATGTTTGAGACTTTGGAAAGAGGAGGTAGAGTACAGGGAAGGAAAACAACTGCAAAAGGCAATGGCTAAATCTAGTGCTTCAGAGGATGTAGTTGATAAAAAGCAGAGAAAACACTCAAAATTCTCAAATGTATCAGAAACTCCAGATGCTAAAGATGGAAAAAACAAAATAAATCACAGCAGATTACACCACCCTCAAATACTCCCGGTGTTTCTTCTCTCTATCCTCAGATTTACACAGCACTGAAACTGGACTATGACCTGGTCTGTCAGGCCCTGCATCACCACCACCACCATCTCCACAGCTTCACCTCCACCACTACTATCCCAGGTTGAAGGAGCACAGCAGCTCAGCCCTCAGACAGTCAGTGCATCTGAGGATGATGTTCAGGCATCAGTAAGTCACCTTCCTTCTCCAATGCATTCAGATGAAAAGTCTGCATATCACCTGGAAGTTTTCTGTCAGGGGTTCCGCCCCACAGGAGCAGAACTGAGATGTGTATTGGCGGCAAAGTTGTCAGTGGCTGACTTACAGAAATTCTCACATGACCTGCCACCTCCTGAACTGTGCTGTAAACATGTCACCTGGGAACACAACGACAACACCACATATCGAGAGACAATCACTCGACTGATGACAAAGTTGCCTTTCGACGCCTGATAGATATGGGGAAAGTCACAGGATGCACACAAAATGAGGGTGAAACAGTAGAGGATTATCTGCACCGCCTCATTGACATTTTTGACACATATGGAGGCATGGACCATCCGGCACAGCTTGGAGAGGTTCCAAGCTCATGGGAGACGCATGTAAACAGTCACTTTCTCAACAGACTCCGTCCTGGCATTGCTGACTTTGTGCGTCTAAACTGCATTGGATTGAATAAGATCACCAGGCGCCCCTGACCAAGGCTAATACGTTCCGTCAGATGTTGCTCTGCGGGCCAAGTTCTGGATCCAAGCCGCCATCCGTCTAGGCTTCCTCGCAGGTACCGAGTGTGGGCTTAGGCACCCTCCATAGCACCTCCGGTCAGCTAACATTCTACGTTTCATCCTGCTCTTTGTTTCACGTCAAGCCACGTAACCTAGTTTTGGTTTTCATAGCTTCCATGTAGATTTGGTGAGTCCCAATTGAGAGACCCAGGTTTCCACGTCAAGCCACGTTATCCAGTGCTAAGTTTTCACAGTTTCCATGAAGGTCTGGTGAGTCCCAATTAGGAGACCCAGATCCCCACATCAAGTATTGTAACCGTGTTTTGAGTTTTCATTGTTCCCATGTGTTTTCATGTAGATCTGGCGAGTCCCTCAAGAAAACAATAAACATCTTAAAACTGAGTCTTGGTGTTGGCATCTAATTGGTCCTCATTGCCTGGAATTCCTGACACGTTTTGAGAGCCCCGTGAACAGGCCGTTACAGTAATCTAACCTGCTAGAGATAAATGCATGGATGAGTCTTTCCAAGTCTGGTTTAGACATGATCCCTTTGATTCTGGCAATGTTTTTGAGATGGTAAAATGCTGACAATGTTACTGATTTAATGTGGCTGTTAAAATTCAAGTCTGAGTCCATGATTACCCCTAGATTTCTAACTTGATTTTTAAATTTTAGAGAAAGAGACTTGAGGTGACTGCTGACACTTTTCTCTTTGTTTGTGGCCCAAAGATGATTATTTCAGTCTTGTCACTGTTTATTTGGAGAGAATTGTTTTGCATCCACAGAGTGATCTGTTCAATACAGCGGCACAGTGAATCGACTGGTCCATATTCACCAGCTGTGAGTGAAATGTAAATCTGAGTGTCATCTGCATAGTTATGGTAGGACACATTATTGCTGCGTATTAACTGGCCTAAAGAAAACTGTAAAGATTGAACAAAAGGGGTCCCAAGATGGACCCCTGGGGGACCCCACATGTCAAGGCCATTTGGTCTGAGATGCAGTTACCAACTTCAATAAAATACTTCCTGTCTTCAAGATAGGACTTAAACCATTTAAGTGCAGTACCAAAAATGCCTATCCAGTCCTCTAACATTTGTAACAGGATCACATGGTCCACTGTGTCAAAAGCAACAATTAGCTCCAGCGGTACTGAGACAGAGACTCTGCCAGCGTCGGTGTTCAGACAAATGTCATTTGTCACCTTGATGAGTGCAGTTTCAGTGCTGTGATGGGGCCTAAAACCTGACTGGAAATCATCAAAGCAGTTGTTTAGCATGAGAAAGTCAGTAAGTTGTTGGTAAACAACTTTTTCAATGATTTTGCCTAAAAACGGCAGGTTTGATATGGGCCGGTAGTTGTTCAGTACCATAGCATCAAGACTACTCTTCTTCAGGAGGGGCTTGATGACAGCAATTTTCAGGGCCCTTGGAAATGTTCCAGACTGTAATGAGTTATTAACTAATTGAGTGAGTTGTGGTAACAAACTGTTTAGTACTGATTTCAGAAATCTAGTGGGTAAAACAGCAACAGGTGGTTGATCTCTTCAACTGTTATGTTGTGTTAAGTGTGTCAGTTCTACCAAGTGTCTCCTGGATGGCTGCAGAGTTGGTATCTGCCTTGTGCAATTTATTGTTTGTTTAATAGCCTGAATCTTGTCATTAAAAAAATAATGCAAATTCATTACATTTACATGTTGAAATTAGTTCCAGTGGCAATGGAGAGGGTGGGTTTGTTAACCTACTCACTGTAGTAAACAGGACACGTGAGTTGTTACTACTGTTGTTGATGATTTCAAAAAAACACATTTCTCTCTTTCTACGTAGAGTTTCATTGAACATGCACAACATCTGCTTATAAATATCATAATGAACCTGGAGCTTTGATTTACGCCATTTTCGTTCGGCCTTCCGGCACTTTTCTGTGCCCTGACCGAGTCATCATTTCTCCACGGTGGCTTTTGCCTGTTCCTGATTAATTTATCTTTAACAGGAGCAATCACATCTATGACATTTAGAACACTTGAAGTATATGAATTCCACAAATCTTCAACATGAGAGAAAGTGGTGTTTTAAAACCTAATCATCTCCATAAACAGTGTCCTGGGGTTATCATTTATGTGTCTTTTCTGAACAAGTGTAGGTCCAGTTGCATCTTTGGGAATTATGGACAAATCAAAAAAGACACAAAAATGGTCAGACAAAGCAACATCAGTCACATTGACATTAGAAACGTTGACACCCTTAGTAATGACAAGGTCCAGAGTGTGACCTCTGGTATGGATCGGCTCACTAACACGCTGACTAAGGCCATACGTTACAAGGACGGCAGAAAGTTCTTTGGCATATCTGTCACAGGTCTTATCCATGTGAACATTAAAATCACCTGTAATAACCAAACAGTCAAACTCTGAAGACAACTGAATGCATCTCAGTAAATTCATCAATAAAATTGGGTTAGGTTTGTAAATTATTATGAAAAGTACAGAGGGAGATCATTTTTGCTCCATTTTAAAAGATACGTACTCAAATGATAAGAATTCTCCAAATGACAGCCTGTGGGTAACCGCATTATCCCTAAAAAAGGCACCACCCTTTTTGTTTTCTCGTGTTTCTGATAGAAATGTAAAATTAGGTGGGGTGGATTCAATAAGAACTGCATTTGCTGTCCTGCTATCTAACCATGTTTCTGTTAAAAACATAAAATAAGGATTGTAAGAGGAGATAAAATTATCGATTAAAAATGATTTGTTACATAAAGATCTGACATTGAGCACTGCAAGTTTCAAATTAGTTTGAGTAGGACCTGAACCTGTCTGCAAGGGATTTGAATTAGATTTCTCTGATTGGACAGTCTAACTGTCACTTTTTTAGCCACTCTACGTGTTTTAACTGTGGCTATAGCACTAGGGGAGAGTGTTCTTTCCCTGGGCCTCAGGTCGATAAGTGGTTTATTATGGCTGTAAGTCCTGGAACAGCAGAGGCCCTGGGTGTCCTAGTTGCTCATAGCAGCATTGATGCTAGTCAGGATCTTTGGTCCGGGAGCAGGTGGGGGGGTCTGACAGGGGTGCTCTGAGGAAAGACAGGTGTAGGTGTTGGCTGAGGTGGTCGAGCTGGTGGAGTTTTAATTGATTGAGGGACAGAGGTCATGCTCCTGGGTGGCAGAGGGGGTGGTGTTTGCTGGGGGGATGAATTCACTGGCGTTGATGATAATACCAGGTTAGGGGTAAGAGGCACCATTTTAATTCCTGATTTCACCAAGGTTTCCAAATGATTTGGGAATCCCATGGGTGAAACCGGGGATGGGATGGACAATGATGAGTCTGCAGAGGATGTGGATGCAGCTGGGGGGGCCCAGGGCAGTGGAGGGGGCACCATTGAAGATGCTGTTGAGGGGGGATCCTTGGCTGATGAGGGGTCCATTGCTGGTGAGGTGTGAGTGTTTTCTTCACTCCTCTCTTCTCTCAGAGGAGCCTTTGGCTGTTCAGACGACCATCCAGGCCCAGTGTGGTGCCTCAGAGAGTGGAGGAGGTTATCCGTTAGCCATCTCACTCCACTTCTGGTCAGATATGGGCCCTTTCCCTTGAACAGGTTGTCACGTTGCCAAAACAAGCTGAGATTCTCAATGAAATGCACTCCTCTTATCTCACAGGCCTTGGATAGCCATGTGTTCAATGCAAGCAGCAACTGAATTTATTAATCCCCCTGTCGATGTTTGGGAGAGGTCCACTGACAAAATTACTGGATTTTCAGTTTGTCAAGTTCCTCTAATAATTTAGAGAAGTCCTGTTTTAAAACTTCTGATTCTCCCTTTCTGGTGTCCACTGCACCCACATGCATGATCAGCTGTTTGACTCCATGGTGTTTTGAGATGACCTGGGGGAGGAGAGCTGCTATATCAGTGACCATGGCACTTGGGTAACTGCATCTAATAATTCTGTTGCTGTTTATGTCACTGATAGCAGCGTCTCCAAGCAGAAGGATATCTCTGTCCTTCACATTTGTCACAGATTCTTTGTATCTGTTTCTCTGACTAGCTCCATGGCTCCTGTTTTTAAAGTTATTGCTTTTTTGGTTCTCAGTCACAGCAGACATTTGTTGCTCAATAAGATTTAGTTCAGACAGTGGTTGAAACCTGTTACTGAGCTGTATGTTTGTTGATGCTACCATGTGCTCCTGGGGTGCCACCATTCTTCTTTCTAATTCTGTGACGCTTTGGTTTGGCACCAAGTTTATGCCAGGTGGCTTCATTTTGATCAATTCCCACTCTTGAAAGTTTTGGGAAAGACACTGTATCGTCCAGGTTCAGAGTAGCGTTTTGGTCAACACAGCATTTATTGATAGTAGGTTTTGGCTTCATACCACTGGGTCTGAACAAAAGCGTGTTGTGAAGTCCTTTTTCAGATTCCAGAACAAGAATCTTCATTTATAACACAATGATTTCCTGAAGATGTGTCCGGCAGTTTTGGCACAATGTGTTTTCTTTTCCAGACGTGTTCAAATATAAACAATCCATGGCTGTAGTCACTCAATAGGTGAGATTAATTGATAAAAATAAAAGTAAAATCCTTGCAAAAATTCCAAGTGCAGTTAAAAAAGGGGTAAAAAAAAGTGTATTATAAAATCATTGGGTAAAAATAAATGACATAAAAAGGAATAAAAGCAAAGTAAAGCTGGCAGAAGCAGGAGCAAGCAGAAAAGCATCTGCACCCTTCAGAAGCAGGAAGTACAATTTCATGATCAGAACAAGGATTGCATTGGGAAAAAGATAAGTGTAGTGACTAATCTTAACTTTCTGTTTGTTTCTTCGTGTTCCTAATATTAACCACTTCTCTTAACAAATGGACGATAGATTGTTTTACGCATTGGACAAGTGATCACACACGGTAAAACTAACCTGTCTCACGACGGTCTAAACCCAGCTCACATTCTCTATTAGTGGGTGAACAATCCAACACTTGGTGAATTCTGCTTCACAATGATAGGAAGAGCCGACATAAAAAAAATAGGTCTGTGCCCTCTACCGTTGAAGTTAGGTAACTGAACTTACACCTTTGAGCCTTAAAAATATAGAAATGGCGCTTACATTTCTTCTTCTTTTCCTTTCGGCTGCTCCCTTCAGGGGTTGCCACAGCGAATCATCTGCCTCCATTTAACCCTATCCTCTATATCCTTCACACCCACACCAATTATCCTCATGTCCTCCTTCACTACATAGAAATGGTGCTTACATTTACAATGCAAATTTCTTTTCACATTTAACCACTTTTGTCTCTCTCGTAGAAGTGGGAGATACTCCTCCCCAACACATTCTCTAGCTCACACCCTCGACTTAGTCTGCTGCTCTGGCGTCACAGCTCAATCATGTTCTAACCCCCGACACCTTCTTCTCCGACCACAAACTAGTCTGCTTTAACTCCAAACTACCTCTCAAAACCCACCTCTCCCGCACCATCACCTTCCGTAACTTAAAGAACATCGACCTCCCCTCCTTCACTGCTGTTCCCAACAACCTTTCATGTACTAATTACACACCGTCCCTCTCCAACATGTTATCCAATTTCAACCGTGAGCTACGAAATCTACTCGACACCTTCGCCCAACTCAAAACTAGATCTGTATCCTTTACGCACTCTGCTCCATGGTACACACCCGAACACCTCCTCCTCAAAACCCAAGCCCATCGCCTTGAACGTCTCTTCAAAAAAACCGGTTCATCCACCCACAAGGACTTATTGTTGCTCTCCGGGTAAGCGAATCACTTTTGTCTTGCAAGCGTATCGTGTTGTGTGTGTTGTATAGTTCGTCTACAGACTAGCAACAGACTAGCTATAGTTTAACACACCTAAAAACTAACTAAACACTAAACAATTCATTAACTGGTACATTCCGGTACTAGTCAAGTACCTTTCTATTTTGACCGGTATTTATTGCTATTTCCTGACTTAGCGCTCGTTAGCCTACCGGTTAGCTTAGCTAGCTAGTTAGCTAAGCTAACATGGCCTCTCCCTCTCTCTCTCTTTCTTGCTTGGTGTGCCACATGTTTAGTTATTCCTCTGCCTCCTTTAACGATAATGATACCTGTATTAAGTGTAAGGTTCTGTTAGCCTTGGAGGCGAGGATCACTGATTTGGAAGCGCGGCTCCGCACCTTCGAACAAAAGCCAGCTAGCCTAGCCCCATTAGCAGGTGTGGAGCCACCGAGCTCAGGGTCTGTTAGCGGTCCAAGGGCAGCTCCGGAGCAGCCCGGAGAATTAGCCTGGGTGACGGTCCGACGGAAACGTACTCCTAAGCAGAAGCCCACGGCTCATCACCTGCCTGTTCACGTTTCTAATAGATTTTCCCCACTCAGCGACACACCCGCAGAGAAACCGACTCTGATAATTGGCGATTCTATAGTCAGGAACGTGAAAATAGAGACACCAGTGACCATAGTCAAATGTATTCCTGGGGCCAGAGCGGGCGACATCGAGTCAAATCTGAAGCTGCTGGCTAAGGCTAATCGTAAATATGGGAAAATTATTATTCACGTCGGCAGCAATAACACCCGATTACGCCAATCGGAGGTCACTAAAATTAATGTTGAGTCGGTGTGTAACTTTGACAAATTAATGTCGGACTCCGTAGTTTTCTCTGGACCCCTCCCCAATCTGACCAGCGATGACATGTTTAGCCGCATGTCATCGTTCCGTCGCTGGCTGTCTAGGTGGTGTCCAGCAAATGATGTGGGCTTCATAGACAATTGGGCCACTTTCTGGGGAAAACCCGGTCTGGTAGCGAGAGACGGCATCCATCCCACTTTGGGATGGATGCAGCTCTCATCTCTAGAAATTTGGCCGAGTTTATTAGCCGACCTAAAGCCTGACAATCCAGGGTGGGGACCGGGATGCAGAGACTCAGTCTAAAACGCAGTCTCTGCAGTTTCCTTAGAGCCGCCGCCCCCCTCAAACCACATAGAGACTGTGTCTGCCCCTCGAACATATAAATCAAATAAATCAGAAGTTAACAGAAGAGGAGTTATTCATAAAAACTTAATAAAAATTAAGACCACTCCTCTTATTGAACAGAAAAACAGAACTGTCAAATGTGGACTATTAAATATCAGGTCTCTTTTATCTAAATCTCTGTTAGTAAATGATTTGATAACTGATCACCAAATTGACCTACTTTATCTTACTGAAACCTGGTTACAGCAGGATGAATATGTCAGTCTGAATGAATCAACCCCCCTCACTCATAAAAATTATCATGTTCCTCGAAGCACAGGTCGACGTGGAGTAGCTACAATCTTCCACTCAAACGTATTATTAAACTTTCATCCTCAGAACAATTTTAACTCATTTGAGAGCCTCACTCTTAGTCTCTCACATCCAAACTGGAAAACACAAAAACCAGTTCTACTTGTCACTGTGTACCGTCCACCTGTCCCTTACTCAGAGGTTTTAACTGAATTCCCTGACTTTCTGTCTGATTTAGTGCTTAGATCAGATAAAGTTATTATAGTGGGAGATTTTAACATTCATGTAGATGTTGAAAATAACGGCCTCAGCATTGCATTTAATTCTATATTAGATTCAATTGGTTTCATTCAAAATGTTAATAAACCCACCCACTGTTTCAATCACACCCTTGATCTTGTTCTGACCTATGGCATCGAAATTGAACATCTAATAGTTTTTCCCCCAAATCCTGTTTTGTCAGATCATTCTTTAATAACTTTTGAATTTAAAATGATGGATCATGCAGCGTCTGGAAGAAAATTCCACTACAGCAGATGTTTATCCGACAACGCTGTTAATAAATTTAAGAAAATAATTCCATCTTTATTTGCATCTATGCCAAGTATAAACATAGTGGAGGGCAGCTGCCTTAATCCTACTCCCTACCAAATTGATCATGTTGTTGACAGCGCTGTAACCTCACTGCGTGAAACGCTAGATTCTGTAGCCCCTCTGAAAAAGAAGTTAGTGATTCAGAGAAGACTAGCCCCATGGTATAATTTACATGTTCGTACCTTAAAGCAGGCATCACGAAGGCTGGAAAGGAAGTGGCGTTCCACAAACTTAGAGGAAATTTTTCTAGCCTGGAAAAACAGTCTACTAACATATAAAAAAGCTCTCCGTAAAGCCAGAACTGCATACTATTCATCACTAATAGAGGAAAATAAGAACAATCCCAGGTTTCTTTTCAGCACTGTAGCCAGGCTGACAAAAAGTCACAGCTCCGTTGAGCCCAGTGTTCCCTTAGCTCTCAGCAGTGATGAATTTATGAGTTTCTTTACAAATAAAATCACAACTATTAGAGATAAAATTCAGCAGGTGCTTCCTATACCTGCAATAAATGAATCTTTTACTACAGTAGCTCTTGAATCATCTGTAGGACCTCAGTTATGTTTAGACTGCTTCTCTCCTATAGATCTCTCTGAATTTACATCAGTAGTTGCTTCATCGAAATCATCAACGTGTCTCTTGGACCCCATCCCGACTAGACTGCTTAAAGGCACCCTGCCATTAATGAACTCATCTTTATTGGACTTGGTAAATTTATCTCTAGTATCAGGCTACGTACCACAGGCCTTTAAGACTGCAGTAATCAAACCTTTACTCAAAAAGCCTAGTCTTGATCCAGGAGTCTTGGCTAATTATAGACCAATATCCAACCTGCCATTTATTTCTAAAATCCTAGAAAAAGCTGTTGCTAAGCAGCTATCAGACCACTTACACAGGAATGAACTATTTGAAGATTTCCAATCAGGATTTAGAGCACATCATAGTACAGAAACAGCACTGTTGAAAGTTACCAACGATCTTCTCTTAGCCTCAGATAATGGACTTGTTTCGATACTTGTCCTCCTAGACCTTAGTGCAGCATTCGACACCATTGACCACAACATCTTATTACAGAGACTGGAGCATGTGATTGGTATCAGAGGAACAGCGTTAAAGTGGTTCCAATCCTATTTATCGGACAGTCAGTTTGTTCATGTCCATGATGAACCTTCCACACGAACAAAAGTTAGTTATGGAGTTCCACAAGGTTCTGTGCTAGGACCGATTCTGTTCACCCTGTACATGCTTCCTTTAGGATATATCATTAGGAAGCACTCTATTAATTACCACTGCTATGCGGATGACACTCAGTTATATCTATCTATTAAACCTGTTAACACAAACCAGTTAACCAGACTTCAAGCCTGTCTAACTGACATAAAGGCCTGGATGACCAGTAACTTTTTACTTTTAAACTCGGAGAAAACAGAAGTCATTATATTTGGGCCTAAAAATCTCAGAAATAACTTTTCTAAAATTATAGCTACTCTAGATGGCATAGCCCTGGCCTCCAGCACTACTGTAAAAAACCTTGGAGTTATTTTTGACCAGGACATGTCCTTTAACTCACACATAAAACAAATTTCTAGAACTGCATTCTTTCACCTGCGCAACATTTCCAAAATTAGGAACATCCTGTCTCAAAATGATGCAGAAAAACTAGTCCATGCATTTGTTTCCTCAAGGCTAGATTACTGTAACTCATTACTATCTGGATGTCCTAATACCTTAATAAAAAGCCTCCAATTAATCCAGAATGCCGCAGCCAGAGTCCTGACAGGAACTAGCAAGAGAGATCATATTTCTCCTATATTGGCTTCTCTTCATTGGCTCCCTGTAAAATATAGAATAGAATTTAAAATCCTTCTTCTCACATACAAATCCCTTCATAATCAAGCTCCTTCATACCTTAAAGACCTCATAGTACCATATTATCCCAATAGACCACTTCGCTCTCAGAGTGCAGGCCTACTTGTGGTTCCCAGAGTTCTCAAAAGCAGAATGGGAGGCAGAGCCTTTAGCTATCAAGCTCCTCTCCTGTGGAACCAGCTCTCAGCATGGGTTCAGGAGGCAGACACTCTCTGTACTTTTAAGGCTAGACTTAAAACCTTCCTCTTTGACAAAGCATATAGTTAGGGCTGGCTTCAGGCAACCCTGAACCATCCCTTAGTTAGTTATGCTGCTATAGGCCTAGACTGCCCGAGGACCATCGGTGCACTGAGCTCCCCTACCCTAACCCCCCCCCCCTTCTCTCCCACCTCATGTATATTCCACCATTGAATGTTACTAACCTTGTGCTCTCTCTCTCCCCTAGTTTGTGCTCTCTCCCTCCCTCTCTCTCTCTCTCTCTCTCTCTGTACCTTCTGCAGGTGTCCCTGGTCCTGGAGCTGTATATTGCTGATGTGCAGTTACTGGCCCCACCACCTTGCAGTGTCTATTTGTTGTTTATTGTTGCTGTTCTTTTCTCTCTGCTCTATCCACTCACCCCAACCGGTCGAGGCAGATGGCCGCCCAAACTGAGCCCGGTTCTGCTGGAGGTTTTTTTCTTCCGTTAAAGGGAGTTTTTTCCTCTCCACTGTCGCCAAGTGCTTGCTCATAAGGGAATTGTTGGGTTTTTAGTTTTAGTTTTTTTACAGTGTCTTGAGATGATTTGTATTGTGATTTGGCGCTATACAAATAAAATTGAATTGAATTGAATTGAATTGAATTTGGTTATTTAAAGAATATAAAGTGGATATTTCACCCAGTTCTGTCTTACACCTTTAATAACTTCATTTAAAAACATTAATACCATTTTTTAAATTCCATTTGAAATTTAAGGCCAATAACACTCATTTACATGAACTCAGCCTTGTTTTTGTATAAAAATAAAATCAGTTACGTGTATTGATAGATCATCACAGACTGGTATATGTCAAAGTTGAGTCAGGATGCCATTTTAAAGCACTTCAGTTTTTTTAATGGACCCTGTCTGGTTTGAGCAAAAAGTATAAATTATCACCCAAGATGTATGCATTGCATTTTTGGCACATTTTCAATGTTTTGAGATCAGTCTGGCTACTTCTTTTGGGTGATCGGCCAGGAGGGACAGCTGGAGCAATGGTCTTAAACTTGTATAGCACTGTTCTAGCACTTTTTTTACACTATTTGTCCATTCACCCATACAGTCACTTCATACACTGGTAGAGCAGCCACCGGGGGCAACTTGGGGTTGACACTTCAATCCATGGATCAGGGAAGCCAAGGATCAAACCACCAACTCTCTGGTTTATGGTTAACCTGCTTTGCCTCCTGAGTCACAGCCGCCCTGCAGAACTGCTGGATCTCCATAACCAATCTGACTGGTGTGCAGCGAATAATCTGTCAAACTTCATTATAACAAATCACTGTGAAAATACAAATAGTTCAAATTGTGAGTTTACTAGAGAAGGAAGAGCAGCAGAAATGCAGCTTAATGCTGACTTTGCGTCGCTTGATGTGATGTATGATGTGTTGTCGCCCCAGCCCCTCTAAGAACAGCCTCCTCCTGCTGTACTTCCCCTGATTCCATGCTGGCTTGATCTCAGACCACAGGACAAAGGAGTTGTATGCAGACATATGAGAATGTTGTAGAAGACAATGAGGGGCCAGTGGGCTGTCATTCTTTTGCACGTGTACACACTGGCAACCTGGAAAAAAAAAAAAAAAAAATCAGAAATGTAAATTTATTTTCCTACAGACAAATTCAATGCATCATCATTTCCAGATATAATATAAATATTATGAATGCATTACCTTGTCAAGGTTATCGAAACCTCCTTTGTTGTGATTGTAATCTTCAATGATTTTGTTATCCCAAGTGCGCACAGCACCATCTCAACGCAAAGTGTTCATCAGAAGAACATTTTTCTGTTTTTTGAGGTGATAGGACACCAGAGCATGGGTCTCGGTGAAAGCAAACTTAGATGAGAACCAAGCCCTGTCCATTTTAGACACCGGTGCAGGTAGAAACAGTATGGATTATTTATCCATACTGTTCCCAACATGAACATCTTTCTTTACAACAGCTGCACGCCAAGGGCATGTGACGTAAAGAAGTTGTTACAGGTGATTGTTTTGCCCTGGAGATTTTCTGTCATGCCAGGGACAACTTGATTTTTTTCTGACTGCACACCAGCAGCTTTGCCAGTGTATGTTCAATGCATAGCTGGACCTGGCATTGCATACTGCCCATAGTTTTATCCCATATTTTCCTGGTTTACTTGGAATGTGCTGTTGGAATAGACAGCGACCTCTGGAGAGGAACAGCCACTTATCCACAGTCACATCAGTGCCTGGATGCCATAAACTAGCTGTAATTTTACTGGATCGGTACATGCCAGCGGGAATCAACATATCCACATATGCCTGCAGGCCCATTCAATCCATCCTTTTCCACTTACATATCATACACGTGTCATCCCTGCTTGTTTGTCATGTTCAGCACCACCTCTTCAACAGGCTTGGTCAGAAACAGGTCAAAAGTGGACTTTATGTCATCAATATGAGACCTTGCATATGCGGTTGGAATGTGCTTGTCTCTCTCTGCTGTCTCTGCTGTCAAAATGCATCATCTGTCACTGGAAGGGATGGATGTCCAGATCAATGTTTCATCCTTTGACTGGAAATATCTAACAATGCACTATATGCATTTGAAAACAGTCTACAAAAATGTAAACAAAGTTTGGTAGGTATGGAGGTAAAATACAGCATTAATGACATGATGCTGTTTGATCCCTTTAAACTGCAGTATCCATCCATCCATCCATCTTCTATACCCGCTTTTTCCTTGTTCAGGGTCACGGGGATCTGCTGGAGCCTATCCCAGCTCTCTCTCGGGTGGAAGGCAGGGGTACACCCTGGACAGGTCACCAGTCTGTCGCAGGGCCACATATAGACACACAAAGACAGACAACCTCACACACTCACACTCACTCCTACGGGCAATTTTAGAGTCACCAATCAACCTGACATGCATGTTTTTGGACTGTGGGAGGAAACCGGAGTACCCGGAGTAAACCCACGCAAGCACAGGGAGAACATGCAAACTCAAACTGCAGTATATATGAGTATATCAAACTTCAACCATGGCTTCAATCATTATTAATATAAATATAAACTGAGCTGTAAAATATTACGAATAATCATATTTAATTCTTGATTTTTTAAGATCTATTTAGTCCTTGTTTGTGAGGCTCAGTCCAATACTACCTCAGTCAAAAGCTCAGCTTCAGTCTTTTTCTGTTTAATATTATGTCCTGAAGATTGTAACTTATATAGCCCTTTTCTACACTCAAGTATACTCAAAGCTCTTTTACACTATTTGTCCACTCACTCACTCACTCACTCACACAAATGCTCACACATTCATATACCGGTGGAACAGCCACTGGGGTTCAGGGTCTTGCCCCAGGACACTTCGGCCTGTGGACTAGGGAAACCAAGGATCAAACCACCAACGCTCTGGTTCATGGTCGACCAACTCTACCTCCTGGGCCACAGCCGCCTCAATTAAATGGCCACATTTCATAATTCAACCTCTGTGTTCATTATTTGATGCAAGGCCATTTATTGTTGGCTTTCTATCAATTGTAATACATATTTAACAAGTTTTGGCTTTGTATTATTACATATGGCTCTTCATAATTTGATGTTTATACATTCCTTAACAGATGTGGATATTAATTATTTACTGATTTTTTTTTTTTTTGTGATGTGATGATTCATTACTTTGAAACAAAGTGATTACACAACAGTGTGGATCATTATGAACAGCACTGCAACACAAGCCCCATTCCATTGCAGTGACAGCAAGTGCACAGGTAAGGCAAGGCAAATTTATTTGTATAGCACCATTCATACACTACGTAATTCAAAGTTCTTTACAAGGCATATAATTACATTAAAAGCATTGAAAAGAGCATCTAAAAACAAAGACATTAAACATAAAATAAATTTAAATCAAATAAAGTAAATTAAAATAAGACATAAAATCACATTAAGAAAACAAGGATGAACAATTATTTGAAGGCAGCAGTAAACAACAGTGTTTTCAGTCCTGATTTGAATGAGCTGACAGTTTGAGCAGACCTCAGGTGTTCAGGAAGTTTGTTCCACAAGTGAGGAGCATAGTAACTGAATGCTTCACTTTGTTTGGTTCTGGTTCTGGGAACACACAGTAGACCTGTCCCAGATGACCTGAGGGGTCTGGAAACCTCATAGGGAACTAATACATCTTGATTATATTTTGGTCCACAACCATTTAGTGCTTTATAGACTAGCAATAAGATTTTAAAATCTATCCTTTGACTAACGGGAAGCCAGTGTAGTGATCTAAGAACTGGTGTGATAATGTCCAGTTTCTTGGTGTTTGTAAAGGAGTCTGGCAGCAGCATTCTGGATTAGCTGCAGCTGCCTGATTGACTTTTTGCTAAGACCTGTAAACAAGCCATTACAATAATCTAACCTATTGAAGATAAATGCATGAACAAGTTTTTCTGCATCTTGTTTAGACAGAAAACCTTTTATTCTAGCAATGTTTTTCAGGTGGTAATAGGAAGATTTAGTGATGGATTTTATGTGGTTGTTAAAATTCAGGTCTGAGTCAATGATTACACCAAGGTTTCTGGCTTGATTTGTAGCTTTCAATGACATGAAGTCAAGGTGAGCAATGACCTTTGACTTTTCATTTTTGGGGCCAAAAACAATCACTTCTGTCTTGTCTGTATTGAGCTGGAGAAAATTCTGGCACATCCATTCTTTGACTTGATTAATACACTCACCTAATGAAATTAGAGGACTATAACCATGAGATGATACTGATATATAAAGTTGGGTGTCATCTGCATAGGTATGGTAGTCAATGTTGTAGTATTCCATAATCTGAGCAAGGGGCAGCATGTAGATATTGAATGACAGGACCAAGAATAGACCCTTGAGGAACCCCACATTTAATTTTTGTTCGCTCAGACTCATAATTACCAAGTGAGACAAAACACTCTATCTTGTAAGTAAGATTTTAGTCAATTTAATACTGTGCCAGTAACTCCCACCCACGTTTCTAGTCTATCAAGCAGCACATCATGATCAACTGTGTCAAATGCAGCACTGAGATCCAGTAGTACTAAAACAGAGGTTTTGGATTCATCATTATTCAAATGTAAATCATTTAAAATTTTAATAAGTGCAGTCTCAGTGCTGTGGTGTGCACGAAATCCAGACTGAAGTGCATTAAAAAGATTGTTCTGCACCATAAATCTATGAATTTGTTTATTTCAATTATTTTTCCCAAAAATGGAAGATTTGATATTGGCCTGTAGTTATAACAGCAGTTTTTAAGGCCTGGGGAAACTGCCCTGACTGAAGAGAACTATTGACAATCTGCAATACATCTGGAGCTAAGCTGTTAAAAACATTTAAAAAAAAAATTTGTTGGTAATATCAAGGCAGCATGATGTAGATTTTAATTTTAGAAGCGTTTCTGCCAGAGCCAGAGGTAAGCAGAAACCCAACACCTTTGAACAACTGTGAACATACTAGTATGTTCGGTCATCCTCAGGCAATGTAAATTCAAGTTACGGAAGTGTAGTAAGTATAGTTAGGATCTTTAGCAGAAGAATGAATGAGACCATGACCTAAATCACATACAGCAATGGTACTGATACTGCTCTAGGCTCTTTCTCCATAATAACTGCATTCTTCTCTGGCAGGATTCTTCTCTATATGCACATGAATTTAGCATGTCACCATCAGCAGAGGTTTTTATGAACTTTTGGTCTTTCTGTGCCTGGCCAGATCAAACACTTCATGGCCCAGCACCACAGTACATCTGCTGTGCTGTGTGCACAGAGGAAGGTCAGGACACCACTGAGGCTGTGTTGAGCTCCAGGCTGGGGTTGTTGGAACACTTATAGTCCATTGACTCTGGAGTGGCTCAGGTTCCAGCATCGCATTCTTGTTGAATCCATTTTATCCATATGTGCCAATCTCAGAGCAGCAGAAGGGTGTAAGGTGTTGTACACAGCTCGAAAGAACACTCTGGAAAAAACACAGGACAATGTCAGCCACAGTAAAGAAATGACAAAGATATGTTTGAGCAACCTCAAGGGCTCTGGTTTTGTTTCAGAAGTAAAGGGACACAATAAAATTAGGGTTCATTGCTTTTACACTATATTTACAAATAGAAATTCACTATTTCACTTTAATTATGAATATGAAAGAACTGGAAATAAGATAAGGATTGCGGTGTGAGCTGTGTCCTTTGTCCATGTGTAATTTCAATGACTAATAAAGTAGTTTATACAATTACAGAAAAAAAACTTTGATCACTACTTAGACTCAAAGGGATCATGTCTAAACCAGACTTCGAGAGACTCATCCATGCATTTATCTCCAGCAGGTTAGATTACTCTAACAGCCTGCTCACAGGGCTCTCAAAATGAGCTGTAAAGCAGCTGCAGTACATGCAGAATGCTGCTGCTTGGGTCCTGAGTAGAACCAGTAAGTACAACCACGTTACTACTGCTATCAGACCTCTGCATGGGCTTCCTGTATCTCAGAGAATAGACTTTAAAACATCACTGTTTGTGTATAAGTCTCTTCATGGCTCAGCACCACAGTACATCTCTGATATGTTGGTGCCATATGAACCATCTCAGACTCTGAGAACATCAGGGACAGGCCTTCTGCTTGTGCCCAGAGTCAGGACAAAACATGGAGAAGCAGTATTTCACTTTTATGCAGTTAAAATCTGGAATAGTCTTCCTGATGATGTTAGACAATCCTCATCTCTGACAATGTTTAAGTCCAAGCTAAAATGCTTCTTATTAGCTCTGCATATGACAACTGAAAGTGTTTTATCTGCACTCATTCTCCTTTAATTTTATTTCAAGTTCATTTTTACTAGTTTCTGTTTCTTGTTTTGATTTTTGCATATGTACTTTTAACTTGTCTTTTATTTCTGTAAAGCACTTTGAATTACTCTGTGCATGAATTGCGCCATATAAATAGCTTGCCTTGCCTTGCCTATTTTCTAATAATAAAATTGAAGAGATCATTATCAAAAACGCTTCTTTATGTTATGTGTACTGTGACCTGACCCTGTAGTGCATAACAACAATTCACAAAACACAAAGACATTTCAGAAAACCAAAACATTTCAGGTTATAAAATGGAGAAGTAGTGGAGTGGAGCAACGCTTCTTTCAGATCTTTCAACATGCTTCTCTTTGTTAGACAGGTTCTATTTACAGTGGTGTGAAAAAGTGTTGGCCCCCTTCCTGATTTCCTATTTTTTTCCGTGTTTGTCACACTTTGTTTCAAATCATCAAACAAATTTAAATATTAGTCAAAGATAACAGAAGTAAACACACCATGCAGTTTTTAAATGAAGGTTTTTATTAAGGGAAAACAAAATCCAAAACTACATGGCCCTGTGTGAAAAAGTGTTCTCCCCCCGTTAAAACATAACTTAACTGTGTTTATCACACCTGAGTTCAGTTCCTCTAGCCACACCCATGCCTGATTACTGCCACACCCGTTCACAATCAAGAAATTACTTAAATACTACTTTACAAAGTGAAGTAGACCAAAAGATCCTCAAAAGCTAGACATCATCTCATCCCGAGATCCAAAGAAATTCAAAAACAAGAAAGTATGAGAAAGAAAGTAACTGAGATCTATCAGTCTGGAAAAAGTTATAAAGCCATTTCTAAAGCTTTGGGACTGCAGCGAACCACAGTGAGAGCCATTATCTACAAATGGACAAACATGGAACAGTGTGGCCAGGAGTGGCCAGCCGACCAAAATTACCCCAAGAGCGCAGCGACGACTCATCCAAGAGATCACAAAAGACCCCACAACAACATCCAAAGAACTGCAGGCCTCACTTGCCTCAGTTAAAGTCACTGTTCATGACTCCACCATAAGAAAGAGACTGGGCAAAAATGGTCTGCATGGCAGAGTTCCAAAACGAAAACTGCTGCTGAGTAAAAAGAACATAAAGGCTCATCTCAGTTTTGCCAGAAAACATTTTGATGATCCCCTGTGAAAATACATCTGCTGATGCCTCTGGGCACATCTTCAGTGATGTTCCTGAAATCATTGGGTGTTTCGGGTCTTTCAACATCATACACCCTCATCCAGGTAACCCAACTGAGGCTGATCAAACCTCGGCTCTGCCGAGGTGGTACTGCGGATGGCTCTCCTCTTCCTCTCTCCCTTGATGCCCAAATAACTGAAAGCTCTGGCCAAAGAATAGGCTGCAAAACCTCTGCAACCCACCTCCACTGGGAGGCATCTTGCGCTCCATCCAGCCTGCTGACAGTCGCTGACCAGTCCCGTGTACTTTGAGAGCTTCCTCTCAAATGCTTCTTCCAGGCGATCTTCCCATGGGACTATTAGCCCAGCAGCACGGCCTGCTTAGTTTTCTCAGACACAAGGACAATGTCTGGACGCAGGGTAGTAGCAGCAATGTGGCTGGGGAACTTTAGCTGCCACTTGAGGTCCTCCAAAAGCTGCCAGTCTCTTGCAGAGGTCAGGATGCTTGCAGGTGTTCTTCTAGATGCAGGGGTAACTTGCTCCCCTGCTCTGACAAAGGCGATGGTTTTCTTTGAGGGACAGTATTGCTTTTCCCACTCAAGTCCTGTGCTAATGGCTTCAGTGATGGTCTCAAGGTCATGCCTCCAAAGGTACCATCCTTCTCCAAGGGCTGTAGTGCAGCTGCTGAGGATATGCTCAAGGGTTCCTCGCTTGGAACACAGAGGCCATGCTGGTGACTCTGCTATGCCCCATGTGTGCAGATTAGATGGGCTTGGCCTCTCCTTTCCTCTGGTGCTTAGTTGGGGAATTGGAAAGGATCCTAGCCCTGCACGGTCTTGTGTGTCCACTCCCACAACACTCTTGTGACGCAGCCTTGCCTCTGCCTCTTGAACAGCCTCCTCCGCCCTCCACTTCCTGCCAGTCCTCACTTGGATTCCAGCTTTGGCCACCTTCAAGTCGCTTGAGTCCCTATATTGCATCACTTCTCTTGCTCTTGTCACCTTGAATTCCTCCTCCAGGGCAGCTGCAGCTTGTTGTTGCACCCATAGAGAGTGATGCTGCTCAAGCTCTTTAGTAGTCCAAGCCATCTCCGAAGGTGGTTGCTGACTTTCCTCTCTAAGGTCTCGACTGTAATGTTATGCCCCGGCCTAGGGGAAACCCGGACGTAACATGGGTGCCTTCTCCCGCTTCCCCACTCTCAAGAAGAAACCAGCAGCACAAACGATTTTAACGTAGAGGGTAGCAATTTATGGCCTTAGAGTCAAACAAATGCCCAAAACAACAAACCAAAATTCTAATACAAACCCTACCCTTACCTGACCAAACAAAACTAAAGAAAAGCTGAACTCCTAAATCCAACAACATTGAATGTTACTAACCTTGTGCTCTCTCCCTCCCTCTCTCTCTCTCTCTCTCTCTCTCTGTACCTTCTGCAGGTGTCCCTGGTCCTGGAGCTGTTTATCGCTGATGTGCAGTTACTGGCCCCACCAACTTGCAGTGTCTATTTGTTGTTTATTGTTGCTGTTCTTTTCTCTCTGCTCTATCCACTCACCCCAACCGGTCGAGGCAGATGGCCGCCCAAACTGAGCCCGGTTCTGCTGGAGGTTTTTTTCTTCCGTTAAAGGGAGTTTTTTCCTCTCCACTGTCGCCAAGTGCTTGCTCATAAGGGAATTGTTGGGTTTTTAGTTTTAGTTTTTGTAAAGTGCCTTGAGATGATTTGTATTGTGATTTGGCGCTATACAAATAAAATTGAATTGAATTGAATTGAATTGAACAACAGGAGAAAAATCAAATACAAAATAAAAGGGCGGTTCACTCCTATCAAATGCTACCTTGTGCAATATGGACAGTGTAACATTTACTGTGTTTACAACTTCATTTCTCTAATGTTAAGACACACAAGTACACAGAATTCATAATACACAGCGTGCTGGCTCCCTTGGGAGTGCCAGAAGTGGAGTGGGGTCCAGGCTACTTTCAGTTGGTGCTTCAGGGACCAGGGGCTGGACCAATCCTGAAATAGCAACTTAATTCAAATGGGCCAATCCCCATGGATCCACCTATAACTCCACGCCCACTCATTCTTTCTCTCTCTCACACACACACACACACACACACACACACACACACCAAGAACCGGGGAGGAGAGAGAGCTGACAACAATCACAATGATAAATCACAGCACAACATTATTAATGACCCAGGGTCATAACAGTAGAGATTGGGATGGCATATACGACTAGGGGCCACAGGATCCTGGGCAGAATGCCAAGTTGATATATCCAGGCTTTGAACTTTCCAGGTAGGCCGGACTTGTCCACAGATTTCAGCCACCCATCCAACTCTTTCAGATTAACTGGATTGATGTTGTGTCTCTCAAACAACTGTCAAAAACCTTCCCCAGGCTTTTGACTGGCTTCTCTGTAATCGCTGGGATGGCTATGCCTGCGATGTAGAACCGGAACTTGTCCTCCACCTTTCCTTTCCTCAGCACCATAGATCTCAACTTGGCAGGTTTGAAACTCATCTGGGCCCACTCCACCAGCTTTTCAAGTCCCTTCAGGATCCACTGGCAGCCTGGGACTGATTTTGGTGTGACTGTAAGGTCATCCATGAAAGCCCTGATGGGTGGCCGTCGTCCAGAATTTGTCTGGGGCCCTCTGCACTCTGGCTCACCAGACTTGATGAGCATATTCATGGCTAAGGAGAACAATGTCACAAAGATAGTACACCCTGTGATATTACCGATCTCCACCTTGTGCCAGCTGGATGTTGTTACTCCTGAAGAGCCTCATCCTGAAGTTGTTTTAGTAATCAGCCATGAGGTCTCTACACCTGCTGGGGACATGATGTTTTAACAGAGTGAGTTGGACTAGCTTATGTGGAATGGAGCGAATGCGGTTGCCAAGTCAAGCCATAACACTGTCAGGTTGCCTTTATTCTCTCTGGCCTCCTGAATTAGCTGTGTCACCACACCAGTATGCTCCACACAGCCCGGCATTCCTGAAATGCCACCCTTCTGGACTGATGTATCGATATAGGTGTTCTTTGTCAGGTAGGTGCACAGCCGCTTGGAAATAGCACTGAAGAAGATCTTCGCTGCAACGCACAGCAGGGAGATGATGCGGAACTGCTCTAGCTGTGTGGAATTTTCCTCCTTTGGAATCCACACCCCTTCAGCCACTCGCCACTGATCTGGGATCTTCCCTTTCCGCCAAAACACTTGCAAGATTTTCCATAGACGCAGCAGGAGTTTGGGACAGTTCCTGTACACTTTGTATGTGGTGCCACTTGGTCCTGGAGCAGAGCAGGCCCTTGCTCTGCAAACAACCTTTCTGACTTCCTTTAGCTGAAACTCTGACATGTCAAAGTGCACTACCGGAACAGGGGATCTATGAGGATGTTACACTCTTCCAGCTCCTGCTCTCTTTTGGGGTCACTGAACATCTGTGAAAGATGTTTGTCAATGTCCTCCTGTGAGGAGGTAAGTTTCCCGCTGTGCTTCAGCCCCAGCAGGTCTTTAGTGAACTTGAAAGGGTTGGCGATAAAGGCAGCTCATTTATGTGCCCTCTCACATTTCCGCCTCCGATGCCACTCTGCCCGGCGGAGAACTCTGATCTCCGTAGGACGCACATCAACCGTGCCAGGCCAATGCATGCTTCTTCTCTTGCCACCTTGTGCTGGGTCTTCAGGGCCTTCATCTCCATCCTGATGTTGTGGATCTTCACAGCTCTCTGGTTCTTTGAGTAAGATGTACTGGTGTTTTTCTTCTCTTCCTCCCCAAACCGTTCAGCTGTTATAGTGGCAATAATTGTTGTCATGGCTTGAAGTTTCTGACCGGCCTCTCCTCTTGCCATTGCCTCCAGAATTTGGTCAACATCGTCGTCAAACTGCCTCCACAGTGATGTCATGGTAGCTGCAGGCCATTTAATCCATCTCCAGTCTGACTTAATACTCAGGGGATTAGTCAACAACACTTAGAGGTTCCGAACACTGTGGGGTGACTCTGGGCCTGGCCCCCTTCCCCCCCCTCCTCTCGGGAACCCCTGGGTGTATCTTTCCTTTAGATTCATCGTAGCTTAGTTGGGCGTCCTCCTCTCAGAGGACACAGAGTGTGTTGCCAGCCCACTCTGCCCCCGTTGCTGTCTCTCCGTGCTGTCGCTGACTCTCCAGTAGTTAGCTTGCTATTTGTGGATGTCATCCAGTCTTTCCTGGCTGTCACTGATGACTCTGAATGAACACTGTGAAAATACATCTGCTGATGCCTCTGGGCACATCTTCAGCGATGTTCCAAGACTTTTGGGAAAATATTCTGTGGACTGACGAGACAAAAGTTGAACTTTTTGGAAGGTGTGTGTCCCATTACGTCTGGCGTAAAAGTAACACAGCATTTCAGAAAAAACATCATACCAACAGTAAAATATGGTGGTGGTAGTGTGATTGTCTGTGCTGTTTTGCTGCTTCAGGACCTGGAAGACTTGCTGTGATAAATGGAACCATGAATTCTGCTGTCTACCAAAAAATCCTGAGGGAGAATGTCTGGCTATCTGTTCGTGACATCAAGCTAAAGCGAACAATGTATTTAGAAAGAAAAAAAGAAAAACAAAATGAAGACTTTGGAGTGGCCTAGTCAAAGTCCTCACCTGAATCCGATTGAGATGCTGTGGCATGACCTTAAAAAGGAGGTTCATGCTCGAAAACCTCCAATGTGGCTGAATTACAACAATTCTGCAAAGATGAGTGGGCCAAAATTCCTCCACAGCGCTGTAACAGACTCATTGAAAGTTATTGATTTCAGTTGTTGCTGCTAAGGGTGTCCCAACCAAGTTATTAGGTTTAGGGGGCAAACACTTTTTTACACAGGGCCATGTAGTTTTGGATTAGCTTTCCCTTAATAATAAAAACCTTCATTTAAAAACTGCATGATGTGTTTACTTGTGTTATATTTGACTAATATTTAAATTTGTTTGATGATCTGAAACAAAGTGTGACAAACAAGCAAAAAAAAAAGAAATCAGGAAGGGGGCCAACACTTTCACACCACTTTTTCATTGATTTCTTTATTCCTGGGTGTGGCATTTAAACTTTTACCTATAATATTTCAAAGTGAATTGAATATTGAATTGCCACTTTGCACAGTGAATTTCAGTATGCATTTTCAAATTGCATACTGAATTGCCAATTGTAAAATTGAATAACAAAAACCATGGCAATATGACATATGATTCTGCTTTTATTTAAAATTTTAACCAAAATAATTCAAAATGAATTGCATATTAAATTGCCACTTTTCACACTGAATTGCCAATTGTAAAATGCATTTTCAAATTGAATAAAGATGCCAGAAATATAAGTGTGACAAATATGCAAAAAACAAAAAAATCAGGAAGGGAGCAAATATTTTTTTCACATCACTGTATCTTAAGTTCACGACAGTAAGGGTGCAAGTGAGCAGGCACTGAGGAAGGCTTTAGAAAGAAGACAGGTAATAGCTGGATGAAGTCCTCCATCTGCATAAAATGTTGATTAGCAAGACTGATCTTTAATCTCACTTTAATGTGAGGGCTGCACTTGACTCTTGTGCTAGAGTACCAGAGCAACACTTGGGTCCTGTCCTATTATGAGCAAGAAGTATTGTCATTATATTTTCCATAATAAGGAATATTTTTGTGTTTTCAGAATTTTCATCTTATTTTTTGTTTTAGGAAATATTTTTGTTTTTGTGAAATGTACAATATGTGTTTATGTAACAAATATTGACTGACTGATCAAAATTTGGTCAGATCTTTTTTTTTTTATTTTTAATTATGCATAATAATTGTGCTCCTGCAAAGAATCTGCATCAGCTGGGCTTTATCCATGACTGAATTAAGTGGTTATAATTAAACCAGGAACAGACTGTCATTAAAATGTAATATTGCAATAGCAACCTGTGATGAACAAGCTCTCAATGTGTTATGCCTGGCTTCCTTTATTTACATGCTGTTAGGGATTTGTTTTGGGTATTCCAGAAAGCGGATTTAGTAAACAATCTGAACTTAAACTTGAACATTGAGGTGGCTACCTCAGATGGGAAACTCAGTTTTCAGTTCCAGGAAAGCTGATCAGAGTCAGATCAATCAATCAACTCTGTGTATATTCAAGCTGAGTTAAGCACACACCATGAAAGAGAAGAAAATATATTCTTTACACCAGTGGAATTAGAGATGGGGAGTACATACTATATTTCCACAAAAAAGCAGAAAAACTAGAAACTTAAAAACTTACACGCTAATGTGGGCAGAATCACTGCCCAAGTCAATGTGTAAGTTTCAAATATGGCAAGGATGTGAGGGTATGTGTTTGTACCTAGGTAACAGAGCTGTCACGGTAGTAAGAGCACATATGATGTAGAAGAGAGGCTGAGACATCTGTTGTGTTTCCACCCCAACAGGATTGGTGGGCGGGCTGCAGGTCACACAGAACACGCTGAAGAGCAGCACAAAGCCAAAGTAGAAACCACCACTGAGCACCAACACCACAACATGAATCCATGTCTGCAAAGCAAGATACAGAGGATGAGACTCCACAACACTAATGGAGACAGTTATTCCTAAGTCTTTCTGCTTGTCTGAATGTCAGTTTTTGCTTGCACTCTTACTATGTTTTTGCAGTCTACATACTCCACATTTTTTGTATCCTAGGAAAACATACATTGAGGGTACACAAGTAAGCATGTGACTCAAAATATTTGAGGCAAAATACAGTAAAAAAAAAAAGTACATTTCAGATAGTTTTTAGTGTAGCGATGTGTCTCACCAGAGTGTGACTCTCGAGAACTTGGTGCAGCAGGATGATGAGGAGAGCTGAGGCATTAATCAGAGAACCAAGTGACAGCTCCCCAGCATCTGATCCTACTAATGCCTAAGACAAACACAGAACAGTCTTACACTCAGCTTGGACCAGGGTTGTATGGGCAGTGTTTATTATTATCTGGTAATAAATGCAATTACAGGTTATACCGGTATCAGTTAAGAGACAGCACAGAGCAGATTTTAACAGAAAACTCAATTGGCTGGACCCCACGCATGTAAGGAGAAGCAATGGAATAAACACACCCCTGAAGGAACAGTCAGAACTGAATGGTTTCACCCAATACTTACACAGTATGGCATAAAGAAGCAGACAAGGCTCTGGTAAAACGCATCCACAGCTGTTATCCAGAAGATGTAAGGAATATATACCTGTACAGAAACAGGATTAATCTCTTAGTCTTAGTAAACACAGTGTCAAAAGGCATGAAGTCAGTGTTGTTGATAAGGTCCATTTTACATTTCGTTCCCACATGGGAGCATAAAAGAATGTACTGCCCCACTGTCTAATGACTGATTTCTAGGACTCATGCAGCTATTCAAATAGGGTTAGGGTTATGACATCAGCACATCATAATCAATAGTGCAGGGAAATACATCTTAAATCCTCAGTTGTGAGCTCAGTTCTGTTTAATCTGTATCATTTCACAAAAAAATGCATTTTCTGAGGAACACAGGACAATTGTAGGAAGTATTTGACAAACTAAACACGGAACATCAGCACCTGTGAATTAAGATTTTAAAAGGCCTGGTTTGTGCGAGTTGTCACCTTGGTGGTTTGTGCAGCCTGATAGATCTCTGGCTGACCCATCAGATTATCTGCAGATGAGTCTTGGTCCAGGACACCATAGATGAGAGGAGGGACAGAAGTAAAGAGTAGATTGAAGAAGATGAGCACCCAGGAGTTGGTCATGACACCCCCAGAGAAGCCACAAAAAAACTGATACCAGAACAGCAGATTCACATACATCTGTGGATATAAATGAACAGCTATGAGAATTCTTACATCCATCCATCCATTATATATACCCGCTTATTCCTTAACCAGGGTCACAGGCATCTGCTGGAGCCTCTTTTCCATAATAATTAAAAAAAAAAAAAATCTACTATCATTGTTTTATGGTATCACTGGATGCAATGGCATTATTTTCAAATTACACACATGCAGTAGTGAAAAAAAGTATGCAAACCCTATTGAAATAACTGATTTTCTTTAAATAATCATAACATTTGATTTGATCTTCTTTTACTGTACATCTTGGATAGAAAAAAATACAATGTATTTAACCTACTAGCACAAACAATTATAATCTTTCACGTCTTTATTGAACACTGTTTAACCTTTTTGGTGCTGGTGGAAAAAATAAGTGAACTCTTGAATTCAATAACTAGTTGAATCTCCTTTGGCATCAGTAACCCAAAACAAGGTCTTCCAGTAGCTGTGGATCAGAACTGCACAATATTCAGGAAGAATTTTGGACAATTCTTTATGGAACTGCATCAAAACTGCTTTGTTTATGTTGAACTGCTTGTTTAATTAGAAAGGACACATATCCCATATTTATATCTCATATAAACCATAAGATTGACACAGAAAATACGCCATATTCCTCTTTTAAAACCTGCTCCAGATACACAACACACAGTTGTGTTACTAAATAACACACATATGCTAACATAGATGGGTGGTTTCATTTCTGGGCAGAGACTAGTCCATCTTTCCTTTTTCTTCATCTTTCTAAAAGCAGTGAATGGTACAGAGTATGTAAGTGGCTGCTGCTTACAAGGATAAAATTTATGATTCAACCTTATGAATGAAAGATGAACACAGAGGACTAAAAAAAAGTAGACAAATAACTGAAAATTAATGACAGTGAGGGTAGTCTAGTCTACACATAGGTATTAAATAAGTTACATCACCACACACAGTCATTACGTATAGGTGTAGAAAACATCTTGCCACAAGTCTACATTGACTACTGTATGCAAATCAAGAGACCAAAAATAGTGCAGAGAAACATTTAAAGCTACTAAACTGATAGGAAATTAGATTTTTATTATACAAAACCGTCCACTGTGTGGTACACTGCTGTGCAAGTCTTTGCATAACCAATGTTCGGCCATGACTACCACAAATAATCAAACCTCACCACATTTTTGTAGATGAAATAGAGGACCATATTTGCAAGACGAGCATAACACCAGTGGCCATGAACAAGCAGCAGCTTCCTTAGGTGTTTAAACCTGGAGATTGCAAAATCACTGGACATCACAGCCTGTAGAACAATAAATGGAACTGATTAGAAAAAGAAGGCACAGCTACTGTATGTTCTAACCGCTTCACTTACAACAGGTTTAATTAAAAAAGAAATCATGTTAAACAAAAGAAAAAAGTATGGACTTTTACCTATTAATTCCTAAGGGCAAAGGATACTATAATATTACAATGTCTATAATATCACACAGATCCCTAAAATGACCATAAACTGTCTTCTTTCTAACTTTCAGCTTCATGTCACTCAATCCTTGCCAGACTGAGGGAAACAAATATGAAGAAAACCTAACCATGAAATTTATAAGCCTGTGTGATTTTGGTAAGTGTTCTGTTAGGATGATGCTAGTGGTTATTACCTGCATACCCTCCTGGCCAGATATCCCAATGCCCACATCAGCCATCTGAATCATGCTCACATCATTGGCTCCATCCCCTAAAAAAGGAAAATGTTTAATTGGCCATCATGTTTAGAGGTATGTACGTAGCATTCCTTGCAGCTGTTTGAAGATAAAACTTACACTACTCTACATTTACTCTTCTACTACTAACATGATCCTTTCAGTATGTTCAACACTAGATTCAGGGATCCAGGTCTACAACTCCTTATGATAAAAATTGTTGAGGTCACCAATAGACTTTATGAATGCTAAAGATTTAGTCTAGCACCATCTAATAAAATCTCCAGTTGTACCATTACTCATTCACTCATATGAACCTTTTTAATTTTAGACCTAAATTTGTCATTATACAATGGGCATTGTTGTAAAATGTGATAAACATATTGTATAATATACTGTATACTGACATTGACTTGAAATCATATTTATTATACGAGAACAGTTTGCCCAATCCAGTCAGTAGTTTAAGTCTTTGTTTTGTCGAACAGTTTCCCGATCTAATAATAACTGCCGCCCAAGTGGTTTGCCTACTGTCAGGCAGGGCTGAGACAGGCAAACCCAAATGCAGACAGCAGACAGACGTAAGAGTACATATTTAAAATGACAAAGTTTGTGAGTCACAGCCAGTGCATAAGGCAGGTAGTCCAAAACTGATACAGCAGTTCAGATAATGAAGGTGTCCAACTTGGTGTGGTAGTAATAACTGTGGTGAAGGCAATGACCATGACAGTGCAGGCAAGACCGTGATTGTACAGGCTTATCCCCTTGTTGCCTGAGACTACACACAAACAGACACACACGGCGGACACACAAGCCAGATAAGACGCAGGTGAAACTAATAATCATAACATAGCTACCTGGGACAAGACCAGATGAAACAGGAAACACAACCAAACTAAAAGTCTCATTACAGGAAGTCCATGACCAGGATAATGACAGTACCCTGTACTGTCATTCACCCTGTACTGTCCCTGTACTGTCATCCTCTGATGACCATACCACTGGCATGACTTGGGGCATGAGCAGCACCAGTCTCAATAACCAGTCCACTAGGATGGTCCAACTTGATGAACAGGAATGGACCCTTAGTGGGAGTGTCTTCGTTGGCACACTGAGATCCGAGCACTTAAGACAGAACTAGTAGAGGTGTCGGAGACTGGACCTGAGAGAGTGAAGGCATGAGCTTTGACATGGGCAAAGACTCTGTGCTTAGAAACCGAGACGGTTGGACTGGTGATTCGAGCTGTGGACTTGGAGACTGAGGGTCTGCTGTGGCTCTGGAAGCAGTGGTTTGTGGACTGGATACTGTGACAGACTGGCTGGAGAGTCAGACTGTGGGCTTGGAGATTCAAACCGTGGACTTAGGATTTCTGACATGGACTCTGGAATCTCTGACTGTGGCTCTGGAAACCCTGACTGTGGTTCTGGAATATTTGGTTCTGGGAGATGTGGCTCTGGTGGCTGTGGCTCCGGAAGAGACGGTTCTAGGGGCTGTGATAGGCTGACTGGAGACTGTGGCTGTGGAAACTCTGGCTGTGGCTCCGACTGTGGCTCTGGAAAAGTCGACTGGAACCCCCTAGATGCAGGGCGAGAGAATTGAGAGAGGCAGTGTGACGTGGCGGTCTCTAGGGGCACCCCCAAGATCTCATAATCCTCGAAGAGGGTCCTGACGGTAGAAGAGAACGTGACCAACTGACTCACCTTCTTTGCAGTTACAAAGTGAGGGGTTTGTAGAAACTCTCGTTCCAGGGCAATGCGATAACAATGGAACGGAGTGGACCGTCACTAAGCCAACAGGAACAACCATAGCCCAAATACATAGCATAAATTTCAGTCATTGAGCACATTTACACTTATTCACACATATATGAACATTGCAATTATAAACTTACCTTTGCCATAATTTTCTCACCAATCACCAACATTCCACATAGGCTTCAAGGGTGCACACTTGTCGTTCTATTTATCCAATATTTCCATAAGATCAAACATTCGCATACATTCCATTCCTGAATTTCCTGTTCCAACCAGAGCAAACATGAGTTCCGGGTATATATAGCCCCACCTAATCAGTATGGGATATGACGTCAGAGGGTTAGAGGCCTTAAAAGACGCCTCATTCCATTGAGAAAGTGTGGTGGAAGAGAGTTGGACAAGCTGTAGGTTATATGTGCTGAACGATCGACTGTACGTCACAAATGGTGAATGTTTCTAACTGAGTTTTTGCTACAAACAAAAAGGAAGGATTGCTGACAGACTTCTTGTTATTCTTTGCATGGATATTATAGAAGAATACTTTGCTTTGTTTGCTGTACCTGACAAGGACAATTGCAATAAAACTTTCAACATATAAAAGCTACGGACTCTGCCAAGGTTCTTTTGGATAGGACCCTGTCACATTTGGTGGCAGTGGTGGGATGGCAAGCCGTAAGCGAGCAATTCGTCCAGGTAAGCTGCGGACAGGGCTACGCTCTCAGAAGATGGCGGCACGAGGAGAGCCTTCTGATGAAGAGAAGGATGGTGCAAACTGGCATACAGAGGATGAGCAGGAAGAGCCCAGTTTGGTTCCAACAACATCAGTGACGTCTAACGAACTACTTACGTTAATGAGAGACTTCCTGTCCGGTCAACAAAGAAGGGAGGAAGGCCTGTTAGACGAGCTGCGGCAATTACGCTCCTCTCTGTCCACAGCCAGACCAGCAGTGGCAACTCCAGGTACTGTGATGGCGGATAGCCCGTGCTTTGAGCTACCCACCCCGGCGCCACGGCAAAAAGGGATGATATCACAGCACCAGTATCAGACAACTGACGACAGCAGTTCAGAGTCGGGACAGTTTCACCAATCCATACCAGTACGATCGGAACAGATGAGGAAACGAGAGAGCCAGAGATCCAGTCAGCAGTGGAGTGGAGGCCATACGCTGTTGAACCAAGAATTCCACCATATCAGGATGGAGAAGATATGGATAATTATTTGTTACGGTTCGACCGTATTGCAAAGACTTGGAAATGGCCAGAAGCGGAGTGGTCATGCCATCTAGTCCCACTTCCGTCTGGAAAGGCACTCGAGGCTTACACAGCAATGGACGAAGACGAAGCACACGGTTACAAATGCCTGAAAGCAGTGTTACTGGCAAAATTTGACATATCACCTGAAACATATAGACAGCGATTCAGGTTGACCACTGTGCCAGCCGGAGAAACACCTACAGAGACCTATCATCGACTTCGGAGTATTTACCGGCGTTGGATCCATCCGGAGCAGCTTTCCAAGGAAGAGATCGGGGAGCTCATCATCCTGGAACAGCTACTCTACATCTTACCTTCAGACGTCAGGACCTGGGTGAAGGAGCAGGAGCCTGAGAACGGACTCATGGCAGCGAAGCTGGGTCTGTGATACCAGAACGCCCGACGAGGAGGAAGCGGCCGGTTCAACACATCACCTCGACCTAAACAGCAACCAGCATCGGCTCGATCCGGTAAGGGGGAGGTCCGTCAGGATCCGCAGGGACATATTGGACCATCGACCACCCTGCACTCCTCGGGTAAGCCGTTGATTTGTCACTATTGTCAGCAGCCAGGCTGTTACGTATGTCCTTTACGTAAGGATAAACTGACTGGTGCCTGTTATGTACCTCGAGGCGAAGAAAGCCTCGGTGAGAACACCTGAAGGGACACTCAAAGAACTGTTACGGTAAATGGACAAAAAGTGACAGCACTGTTAGACAGTGGAAGTTTTACATCACTGGTGAAAAAAAGACTTGATTCCAGTAGGATGTATAGACTATGGTGTAAAAACTAATGTTGTGTGTGTACATGGGGACAAACATGCATATCCACAAACTGAAATTATTGTCGAAATTGATGAACAATCTTACCTGTTAACTGTAGCAGTGGCAGAGAATCTGCCATTAGATTTGGTACTCGGAACTGACTTTCCTGTCCTAATGAATCTTCTACAAGCTAGTAACATAGGGGAGGATAAGAGTGGGGTTGTTTCAGGGCCTGTAATCACTAGACCTAAATCAGGGCTGCAACCTTTACCTGATTTAGACGATAGTGTATGTGAAGTGGGTACTAAGGGTCTTAGAAAGTCCAGACGCCAACGGCGATTTGAAAAAAAATTAATGACAAATAAGACCTGAAAAAACTGAAAGTTGATACTGTATGGGATGTGCCTGAAAACACTGCTGATCTGCAGAAACAGGATGATTCTTTAACCTTTCTGTTTAAAAAAACTGTCAGACAAAGCTAATGCTAAGGCTAATGTGATAGGAAAAGAACAAGTTGTTATGGAAAATGGGGTATTGTATTGGCGTAGTGACAATTACAATCGCTTGGTTGTTCCTTTCGGCTGTTGGCCATTAGTGATGCATTTAGCTCACACTGTACCCTGGGCAGGTCATTTGGCACGGCATAAAACATTCTTGCGTGTCGTAGCACGTTTCTATTGGCCTGGAATGTACAGGGACATTCAGGAACACTGTGCCAAGTGTCCCACCTGTCAGAAGACGTGTCCAGTTTGCGTAACTGACAGGGCTAGCCTCTATCCACTCCCCATTATCCATACTCCTTTTCGGAGGGTTGCCATGGATATAGTAGGTCCTTTGGTAAAAAGTGCTCGGGGTCACCAGTACATCTTGGTGGTGTGCGATTATGCGACCAGATACCCTGAGGCTTTTCCGCTCCGTTCCATCACTACTCCAACTATTCTCCATGCCCTAGTTCAATTATTTTCACGAGTAGGTATTCCTGATGAAATACTAACTGATCAGGATGCAAATTTCACATCCCGCCTGCTGCAGTTGTTTCACCAACAACTCGGCATATCAGCTATTAAAACATCCCCCTACCATCCTCAAACTGATGGGCTAGTTGAACGCTTAAACGCATGCTCCAAAAGTTTGTAGATGACACAGGAAAAGATTGGGACCGGTGGTTACCTTTCGTCTTATTTGCATACAGAGAAGTCCCACAAGCTTCTACTGGTTTCTCCCCATTTGAACTCCTTTATGGATGGGATGTTCAAGGTCCATTGGACCTGTTAGCTAAGACTTGGAGTGACCGAGCTCCCCTCCAGTGGACATAGCTGCTATGGTCCAAGAAGTGAGAGCGGAAGAAGAAGAGGATTTGGGCCCGAGTGTAGTGATGGAGACTACAAAGCCAATACTCTCTCATCTTCCCTCTGACCATGCTGCGGAGCTTCATCAGTTGTTCCAGCAGATGCTTCCTCTTTTTGATCCTCGACCTGGGAAGACAACTTTAATAGAACATGGGATTAGACGGAAGAATAACCAACCTATTAGACAGCAACCTTACAGAGTACCACAACAATTAATTGGACAGCTCCGACAAGAGGTAGACGCTATGCTAGCCTTAGGAGTTATCGAACCATCAAGATCGGAATGGTGCTCTCCAGTGGTCATGGTGATGAAGAAAGATGGATCCGTGCGCATCTGTGTTGACTTCAGGAAGCTTAACTCCATCTCAGAGTTTGATGCGTATCCGATGCCACAAATTGATGGACCTCCTGGAAAGAATTGGTTCTGCCCGATATATCACCACCCTAGATCTGTGTAAGAGATATTGGCAAGTACCATTAGATCCCTCGAGCAGACCATATACTGCATTCCGTACACCTGCTGGTTTGTTTCAGTTCACAATGATGCCATTTGGATTACATGGAGCACCTGCTACGTTCCAGAGACTAATGGATAGTGTGTTGCAAGGTTGTGAGGAATACAGTGCAGCTTACTTGGATGACGTAGTGATCTTTAGTCATAGCTGGACAGAACATATTAGGCACCTGAGGAAGGTCCTAGGAAAGATCCAAGAAGCAGGACTAACCCTGAACCCTGGCAAATGTGAGTGGGCCAGAGAA
This sequence comes from Mastacembelus armatus, assembly GCF_900324485.2. NCBI lineage: Eukaryota > Metazoa > Chordata > Actinopteri > Synbranchiformes > Mastacembelidae > Mastacembelus > Mastacembelus armatus. Next base: position 19,732,023 of record NC_046654.1, read on the forward strand.
GAAACCCGATACCTGGGATACCAGTTGGAAAAAGGCGAGGTGCGACCTCAAAAGGATAAGGTAGAAGCTATCCAGAAATGCCCTCGTCCTCGAACAAGAAGGAAGTGCGATCCTTCCTGGGTCTCGCTGGTTGGTACCGGAGGTTTGTCCCTCAGTTTGCAACCATAGCTGTACCTCTTACTGCTCTGACGACCAAGAATCAGAAGAACCCAGTGGTTTGGACGGAAGAATGTGAAACGGCATTCTCAACCTTGAAAACCTACCTGTGTTCCTCTCCAGTGTTGAGGACGGTTTCGGGTCCAGGTGGATGTCTCAGAAGTTGGTTTGGGAGCAGTATTGATTCAAGGAGATCCGAGGGAAGAGCGACCTATCCCATACCTGAGTCGGAAGTTGCTACCCAGAGAGACACGGTATTCGGCAGTAGAGAAGGAGGGTCTCGCTATCAAGTGGGCTCTCGAGAGTCTGCGTTACTATCTCCTGGGACAAGAATTCGACCTGGAAACAGACCACCGTGCTCTCGCCTGGATCAATTCTATGAAAGACCATACCAGCAAGTTAACCCTCTGGGGTCTGAGGGGGTTTTGGAGGCCTGGACAAATTTTGACATGTCCTGACATTTGTGCTTTTTTCAGTGTCTTTTAAACATATTAATGTCTAAAGTCTGATAACACTGTAATCAGCACAAAATTGGCTACAATAATATGTGAGCAGCAAGTTTATACATGATTGTGTTTTTGAGAAAAAAGTGTTTATGCATGGTTAGTGAAAAACTACAATTTTTTACTCACTGAAATAAGACCATAAAACACAAACAGAACATTGGTTCACAAGACCTTGGAGACCTGCATGTTGTAGGCTAAAGTGTTTACTTCAGAGTGCTGTGAATGTCATCTTGTTCACACATTCACAGTAAACAATACACTGATTTAAATTTTCTAAGACACTTTTTGTCCAGAAAGGCCATATGCAAGAGGGTGTGTCTGAGGATAAATAGTCATGTGATTTACCTGAGAACACAAAAGACGCGCATAATGAGCCTTTCAGTCAATGTAGATGGGAGGGGATTAGTGCAGCACAATACAAAACAATGAGGAGCCAAACGATCCTCATTTGAGTTAAAATCAGTGTTTTTACTCTGAGGACAAGCTAAACTATTTGTCTCTGTGTGGAATATAAGGAGCGCTTAGTCACGTGCGTAACGCGCCATCATCCAAACGCAGCGAAAAAGTGAGTAAATTCTATGATGAAGTTTGATATTTTGTGTCATTTCTCGGGGGTGTGCACATATTTACCTGGTTCACCTGAGATTATTTACATGTGAACAGTGGACAGTGTACAAGGCGGGACCGCATTACCTGTAATTAGGTGAGACAGGAAAAAACGGACTTCTCCTTACGTTCATACGGATTAAATAAAAAGTGATGATTTGTTTTCAACTTGAATTGTTTCACTTAAAAGAAAACATTTCAAGCTTTCTAGCCATATAATTTTTATTTTTATGAGCCAAGTATTCGCTGAGATTCTGGTTGTTTTATTTACGCGTCTTTGAAGAGAAATGGCAGAGACAGAAAAGGCCGAGAGCGCACCCTGTCGGCTTTCTTTATTTAAAAAAAGCACAGCGTTTTGTTGTTATTATGACCCCGTCACAAACAGATTATGTTCTTATAGTCCTGAGAGACTTCAATTACTGATACAAGATCCTCGAGGAGACCCCATATGAATTTCTCCTCTATTGCGGACGCTGAAGACTCTGACGTGGAAGCAGGTGCTAACGGCTGGCTCACTGGAACTGCTGGTTGGAACTCTGGAGAGGCTGGCTGGGAGACTGGAGGCTGTGGCTGTGGACTGGACTGTGAGTTTGATGACTCTAAATGGAGGACCAGACTGTGAGACTGATGATTGTAACTGTGGAGCTAATGACTATGGCTGTGGAATTGGTGACTCTGATGCGAAAACAGTAGCCGCTGACTGGCTCACAGGTGATGCTGGCAGAGAAACTAGAAAATTGGAGTGACTGACTGGTTGAAACATGGGAACATGGGACCGGTATTTATTGATATTTTCAGACTTAGCGCTCGCTAGCTTGCCAGTTAGCTTAGTTGGCATGGCTTCTCCCTCTTTCTCCCTCTCCTGCTCGGTGTGCCACATGTTTAGTTATTCCTCTGCCTCCTATAGTGATAATGATACCTGTAATAAGTGTAAGGTTCTGGTAGCTTTGGAGGCGAGGATCACTGATTTGGAAGTGCGGCTCTGCACCTTTTAACAAAAGTCAGCTAGCCTAATTTTCTCTGGACCCCTCCCCAATCTGACCAGTGATGTGCAGAAAACATTGTTTAGCCGCATGTCGTCGTTCCCTCGCTGGCTGTCTAAGGTGGTGTCCAGCAAACAATGTGGGCTTCATGGACAATTGGGCCACGTTCTGTGGAAAACCCGGTCTGGTAGCGAGGGACAGCATCCATCCCACTTTGGATGGTGCGGCTCTCATCTCTAAAAATCCGGCTATTATTGGCCTACAGCCATACCTACAGGTTGTGTTCTTACCCACAGCAAGTGTAGTTACACCAAGCTGGTTCCGAATCAGCTGAACCACCTGGCTCTTCTGCCGTGGAGTGGACCTGCAGCAGATTATTGCCTTGCACCTACAGCTCAGCTCTATGAAGTCGTTGTTCAGCTCCTCTTGCAAGGCCCACTCTACTGTTTGGCCATCTATGACCAGAACAAAGCTGGCCATGCTGTTTGAAAAGGATTTCTCCTGATTCCCTGCTGCAGTTGGTTCAGTCAAACTGTCTTTCCCACACTGCACTTCCAGTTTGAGCTCCTCAAGTAAAGCTGCACAGGCATCCTGGAGAAAAAGAAATCCATTAATATTGTCATAAGTGTTGCATTTACATATCACAATATCACGATAATTTTGCAAATAATGCCAATATTTGTTTTCACACAGGTGGGCCTGAAGATAGTAATCTTTCCTGTGCATATGTTTTGGAAAAAGTTATCTCACTGACTACTGGGTACTGCTCCTGACCACTCTTTGAGCACTTTAATCAGATTCAAAGGAACATACCGACTTGTATTACTATACATGTATGCTGTTGGGGAGAAACACATTTCTCCTACATTTTTTGTGTCATTTGCAAGCAAAATCAACACTACATTACTACACTACTACTCTCTTTCATGTCTTAATTATAGATTTTACTGATTTACACACTTTCCATTATGTCTGATCCCAATAAATTTTGGCTTTGTGAAATTGCTATGTTATTAAGCTGCATTGCAAACCACATCCACAACTTTGTACTACGTCTTTAGCACTTGCATAATGACAGCAGTAAATGACAATGTACCAAGTAAAAACAACAAGGGAAAAGGCAATGCAAAAACAAACCTCACACTAAAGATAAACATCTCAACATCTACAAATAAGCCTAATGGAGCTAGTCTCACGTAGCCACTGACCTTGCTTCTACAGCTTGCTGTCAGCAATTGGTCACTGGGACAGAGGAGTTTACAGGAATATGCAATGTTGATGGCTGTTTCCTGTTTGTCTCCAGTGAGGACCCAGACTTTGATCCCAGCCCGCTGAAGGGCTTCAATCGTCTCTGGGACCTCCTCTTGCAATCTGTCTACAATCCCTGTGGTACCTGGACATACAGACACAGAGACAAAACACTAAGTACTACTGTTGCCTGCTCTGATAAGTGAATGGTCCGTTTATAAGCCAGAGTGAGCAGCTACCCAGAAGGGTTAGGTTAGTCTCCAGACTCTGAGATGACTCCAGCATCAGCTCCTCTCTGTTCTCTATGCTGCTCTCTGCCAGCAGCTGTTTCTTCAGCCACACTTCATACTCCTCCTCTTCTAGAACCTACTCCAGACACACAATACACAGTTACTAAATAACACACACATCTGCTAACATAGATGAGTGGACAAGTTCATTTTTAGGTAGAGTTGAATAACTTCTGAAAGCAGTGAAAGGTACAGCATTTGTGTGTGTATTTTGTGTTGAAAAAGTGTAAGGCTGTAAGGTTTGTAAAGTTTATATTTTTAATAATGTACAAAGCTTTTTTCTGTCACCTTTCTGAAACATTACCTTTTTAGCAATGCAGAGTGTGCGGAGGCCTTCTCTGGCATAGCTATCTAAATGTTTTTGGGTTTGCTCTCTGATGTGACTATATATATCCTGAGCCTGCTCTGCACCTGCACCTAAGAGAGAAAAACAAGTTGCAGCGAAACAGACAAAACTTGCTGGTAATATTATTATCTGGCCTTGAACCAAAAAGGAATCATAAATTGTTCAGAACTGTATGCCCTAGTTTTTCATTTATATTCTTTTATTAATTACCTTTAGGTGTCTGAGCAAGGTCCATTATGACAGAGTCAGCACCCTTGGTGTAAACCACCACTTGTCCTGTGAGTGGGTGGCGGATGACCACTGACATCCTCTTCCTGTTGGAGTCAAAGGGTAGGATGTGAAGCAGCTGAACAGTCAGAGAACCAATTCCTGGCAGATCCACCAGCAGGCTTTCTGCAGAGCGTCCTCTCAAGGTACAGCGATATACCCGGGCTGCATGGACCAGCGCTGCCTCATCTGGACTTTCTGCCTCATAGAGTAATTCATCATCAGTGCCCACATCTCTGGTCAGGTCCTCCACATTCTGCTTCGTACAGTCACAGTTTGTATTTATATCCCCGATATCAACCTGTATGGCCTTGCCCTTCACCTGCCCTGTATGTGTTCTGTTCCCTTTGGCAGACAAGTCCAGCCTACGCCTCATATTAAATGATTTAAGGTTGCATTCTTGGTCTTGTTCTGACTCTGTATTGCTATTAGGGGGTGTGGAGAAGGTAACAGAGTCAGTCTTCCCCCAGGTAAAGGTGCGAGGGCTGCCTTTAATCTGGGAAGGGGAGAGGGTGGACAGGTCTGAGAATGGGGTGAAGCTTAATCTCTGGAACATCAATTTGATTTCTTCCAGGGATCTCAAAGGTGTTCCTGCTTCAAGCACCTGCAGACAACAAAAAAACAAAACAAACAAACAAAAATGTATATATATCTTTTTTTGTATAATATCTTCTGACCTGAACTGATCAGTGTGTAATACTGATCAAATATGATGAAATAGTTAACACATTAACAGAATCAAACATTTTGTCTTTAATGGGACTGAAATGTTGACGAATTAAATACAGCTGTGCTGTATGGTCACTACATAGATACTACTCTGATAATTCAATATGTGTACAAATGTATGTATAAATATGGTAAAATTGTTATTCACGTCGGCAGCACGGACACCCGATTACGCCAATCGGAGGTCACTAAAATTAATGTTGAGTCAATGTGTAATTTTGCCAAAACAATGTTGGATTCCGTAATTTTCTTTGGACCCCTCCCGAATCTGACCAGTGATGACATGTTTAGCCGCATGTCATCGTTCCATCACTGGCTGTCTAGGTGATGTCCAGCAAACGATGTGGGCTTCATAGACAATTGGGCCACTTTCTGGGGAAAACCCGGTCTGGTAGCGAGGGACGGCATCCATCCCACTTTGGATGGTGTAGCTCTCATCTCTAGAAATCTGGCCGAGTTTATTAGCCAACCTAAAGTTTGACAATCCAGAGTGGGGACCGGGACGCAGAGACTCAGTCTAAAACGCTTCTCTGCAGTTTCCTTACAGCCTCAACTTTCAAACTTACTGTCTGATTTAGTGCTTAGTTCAGATAAAGTCATTATAGTGGGAGATTTTAACATTCATGTAGATGTTGAAAATAATAGTCTCAGCACTGCATTTAATTCAATATTAGATTCAATTGGTTTCATTCATGATCTGTCCAGGGTGTACTCCTGCCTTCCACACGGAAGAGAGCTGGGATAGCCTCCAGCAGATCCCCGTGGCCCTGGTTAAGGAATAAGGGAGTATAGAAAATGGATGGATCCCACCCACTGTTTCAATCACACCCTTGATCTTGTTCTGACCTATGGCATCGAAACTGAACATTTAATAGTTTTTCCCCTCAAATCCTATTTTGTCAGATCATTCTTTAATAACTTTTGAATTTAAGATAATGGATCATGCAGCATTTGGAAGAAAATCCCACTACAGTAGATGTTTATCTGACAATGCTGTTAATAAATTTAAGAAACTGATTCCATCTTTATTTACATCTATGCCATGTGCCAACACAGTGGAGGGCAGCTGCCTCAATCCTACTCCCTACCAAATTGATTATGTTGTTGACAGTGCTGTAGCCTACTGTGGCCCCTCTGAAAAAGAAGTTAGTGAATCAGAGGAGATTAGCCCCATGGTACAATTTATATATTCATACCTTAAAGCAGGCATCATGAAGGCTGGAAAGGAAGTGGATTTAGAAGAATTTTATCTAGCCTGGAAAAACAGTCTATTAACATATAAAAAAGCTCTCCGTAAAGCCAGAACTGCATACTATTCATCACTAATGGAGGAAAATAAGAACAATGACTGCTTAAAGACACCCTGCCTTTAATGAACTCATCTTTATTAGACTTGGTAAATTTATCTCTAGTATCAGGCTACGAACCACAGGCTTTTAAGACTACAGTAATCAAACCCTTACTCAAAAAGCCTAGTCTTGATCCAGGAGCCATGGCTAATTGTAGACCAATATCCAACCTACCATTTATTTATAAAATCCTTGAAAAAGTTGTTGCTAAGGAGCTATCAGACCACTTACACAGAAATGAACTATTTGAAGATTTTCAATCAGGATTTAGAGCACATCATAGTACAGAAAAAGCACTGTTAAAAGTCACCAACGATCTTCTCTTAGCCTCAGATAATGGACTCGTTTCTATACTTGTCCTGCTAGACCTTAGTGCTGCATTTGACACTATTGACCACAGCATCTTATTACAGAGACTAGAGCATGTGATTGGTATCAGAGGAACAGCATTAAAATGGTTCCAGTCATATTTATCAGACAGATTCCAGTTTGTTCATGTCCATGATGAACCTTCCTCGTGCACAAATGTTAGTTATGGAGTTCCACAAGGTTCTATGCTAGAACCGATTCTGTTCACCTTGCTTCACCATGCTTCCTTTAGGCAATGTTATTAGGAAGCACTCTATTAATTACCACTGCTATGCAGATTACACTCAGCTGTGCCTATCTATGAAACCTGATAACACAAACCAGTTACCCAGACTTCAAGTGTGTCTAATTGACATAAAGGCCTGGATGACCAGTAACTTTCTACTTTTAAATTCAGAGAAAACAGAAGTTATTGTATTTGGGCCTAGAAACCTCAGAAATAGCTTTTCTAAAATGATAGCGACTTCAGATGGCATAGCCCTGGCCTCCAGCACTACTGTGAAAAACCTTGGAGTTATTTTTGGCCAGGGCATGTCCTTTAACTCACACATAAAACAAATCTCTAGAACTGCATTCTTTCACCTGCGCAACATTGCCAAAATTAGATTACTAGCCTTGTATTCCTACCCAGTATCTCCATAAAAAGCCTTGAGTTAATCCCGAATGCTGCAGCCAGAGTCCTGACAGGAACTAGCAAGAGAGATCATATTTCTCCTATATTAGCTTCTCTTCATTGGCTCGCTGTAAAATCTAGTAGAATTTAAAATCCTTCTTCTCACATACAAATCCCTTCATGATCAAGCTCCTTCATACCTTAAAGACCTCATAGTACCATATTATCCCAGTAGAACTTCGCTGTCAGAGTGCAGGTCTACTTGCGGTTCCCAGAGTTTCCAAAAGTAGAATAGGAGGCAGAGCCTTTAGCGATCAAGCTCCTCTTCTATGGAACCAGCTCCCAGACTGGGTTCAGGAGGCAGACACTCTCTGTACTTTTAAGGTTAGACTTAAAACCTTCCTCTTTGACAAAGCATATAGTTAGGGCTGGCTTCAGGCAACCCTGAACCATCCCTTAGTTATGCTGCTATAGGCCTAGACTGCCCGAGGTTCATTGGTGCACTGAGCTCCCCTACCCTAACCCCTCCCCCATCCCTTCCCCTCCCCTCCCCTCTCTTCCTCTCCTCCCACCTCACACCACTGAATGTCACTAACCTTGTGCTCTCTCTCTCCTCTAGTTTGTGCTCTCTCCCTCTCTCTCTGTCCTCCCTCTCTGTATCTTCTGCAGGTGTCCCTGGTCCTGGAGCTGTATATCGCTGATGTGCAGTTACTGGCTCCACCAACCTGCAGTGTCTATTTGTTGTTTATTGTTGCTGTTCTTCTCTCTGCTCTATCCACTCACCCCAACCGGTCGAGGCAGATGGCCGTCTTTTTTCTTCCGTTAAAGGGAGTTTTTTCCTCTCCACTGTCGCCAAGTGCTTGCTCATAAGGGATTTGTTGGGTTTTTAGTTTTAGTTTTTGTAAAGTGTCTTGAGATGATTTGTATTGTGATTTGGCGCTATACAAATAAAATTGAATTGAATTGAACTGAATTAGCTATAATGAGGTGAGACAGGAGAAAATGTACCGCTCCTTTCGACTTTTCATTGTTTCATTTAAAAGAAGACATTTTAAGCTTTCTATACATATATTTCCCATTTTTATTCGCTGAGATTGAGGTTGTTTTATTTATGTGTCTGAAGACAAGTGACAGAGAGAGAGAAGACAGAGAGCGCACCCTGTTTGCTTTCTTTATTTTACAAAAGCACAGCATTTTGTCGTTATTATGAGTACATACAAATAAAACTAGACCCTTTACAGATTTGAATGATGTATTGCTCTTATCTGTACGATGAAAAGTGATAGAGTAATTTAAGTTTGTTTCAGTGTTACATGCCACAAAACGCGCTGGCGCATTCGCTGACCCCTGAGGGTTAAATATGCTCTGGAAACACTACACTAGTTTCCGGTTCAGCATTTTTTTATTATTTCTTTTTTACTCAGTAACGAATGTGATTTGAAATATACCAGAGTACAATACTTAAAAATATATATGCTTAAGTAAAAGTAAAATTGCAGATTTCAAAAAGTACACAAAAAACTTACTCAATTACAGAAACATGAGTAAATAAAATTTGTTACTTTCCACCCCTGCTTCCTGTTTTACAGTGTAGATCCAAACCTTTGTTATCAGGTTTGTTAACCATCCTTTGTAATAGAATCATGTTTTTCTGTTTTATACAACTAAACTGACTCTGTTAGACCTAGTGACTAACTCTGTTAGGTTCTCTTTTGTTAATTTCTAGTACCTGGAGTAGGATAGCAACTTGTGTTTTGTTATTGTTTTTAGTTTGTACTTAGTTTTCTTTTAAGTAATTGTTTGTATGCCTTGACTGTGTCCGACACACAAGAAATTTCTATAAAATTTTACTCATGCTGTCCTATGTTACATCCTTTTCCCCTAGACTAAAAGGTTTGTAACTGAGTCAATATCTAGAGTAGAACGACAAGAACGCTGACATTCTTTGCTTACCATGTGTCGAGGCTGGCTGGGAGATGAGACCACAACACTGTTACAGATAGCCAGAGCCAGGAAGAAGTCAGTGATATAGGTGAACTCCAAGCTGGATGGAGTGTCAGAGGAGTCCTCGCTGAGAGGCAGCACAGGAGAGGAAAGCCAATTTAACTTCTTCACCAGCTCAGGGTCTGGCACCACCTCCCTCGCCTAAACAGACAAAGAAGCAGCAGGAGCTTATGCATCATGGCTACAGCATGAAAAAATTAGAGAACCCAAAAGAAAAAAAATACAGTTATTTGGATGGACAGCAAAGTTCACTAAATGCCGTTACATACATTTAGAATGGTGGGAGGATGGAAATCTGACTTCAGATTTGTAGTGATTATGAGTCTACTTTATGAATATGAATATCTCGTAAAAATATTTTAACAGGTTAACACGTTAATGATAACATATTCATTAATATAAATCTTCATATCTTAAGGAAGGGATTCTCAAAACAAAAACTCAACTTATGATTCTGTGAGTGTATGTCACGGTTCGGCCAGGCTCCCTCCTCAGACAATCAGCACAATCCATTTCACCTGAGTCCTCCGCGATCACCTGCACCTCATCACCAGAGTCATCCAGCCACGCATAAAAGCACTCCCCACACTCCTCTCCTTGTCCGATCTCGTTAACACGACATGGACCTTACTCCCATGATCAAAAACGATTAACCACGATCCTCCTGTTCCCGTTTCCTCGGTTTTCCGTTTGTCCAGTTTATGTATCCCAATGTTTTCCGTTTGTACCAGGTTTTCCATTTCCTTGACCAGCGTGCTCCCTGTGTTAATAAAACTTCTGAAGGACTTCACTTACCTCTGTGTCCGCCTGTATATGTAACAGAAGATCGGACCCTACACCGACGAACAGGATGAGCACCCCTGAACCCGTTCCCGAGTTGGTGGACACCTCGGAGGAGGAACGACTGATTTCCCGGGCATTGCTGGTCCTGTCACGCACAATCCAGGACGCCCTGTGCTATAAGGATCTGTTCAATGTCTGTACCGCGATGACTCAGATTTTCTTGAACCCGTCAGGATACATGACGAAGGAGGGGACCGACCTGATCCTCTATCGCCTGGCTGCTATCAGGTCGGTCCTAGAGCAATGTTTGGGTTGGTTCACTCACATCGACGAAGCCTGGGAAATAAGAAACTCCTTCGCTCTGTTTCAGCAGCCAGCCTTACAGTCATCTACTTCCCGGTCCAACTCGCAGTTCCTCCAGCCACAGCCGTCTTCTCCACAGCCGTATCCTCCACTGCCGTCTTCTCCACCGCCATCTTCTCCACCGCCGTCGGAGGAGACAAACTAATCAGTCTCCAGTCCCTCAGTCTCCAGAGTCCTCAGCGTCTCTTCAGCCGCCAGAGCCAGAGCCTCTTCAGCCGCCAGAGCCAGAGCCATCCGGGCCATTGCCTTCGGAGTCCTCGGGACCAGGGTCTTCGGGGTCGTCCGGATCACAGCACCAGCTGCTACCTGAGTGTCCTGACCCTCAGCGGCCGCCGCCAGAGTTCCTTGAGTCGCCTCCTCCGTTTCCCGAGTTTCCCGCAGCAGCCACAGCAGCAGACGCCACCACCGGATCTTCCCGAGCCACAGCAGCAGACGCCGCCACCGGAGCTTCCCGAACCGCAGCAGCAGACGCCGCCGCCGGAGCTTCCCTAGCCGCAGCAGCAGACGCCACCGCCGGAGCCTCCCGAGCTTCCAGTGCTTCCCGTGCAGACCCAGCCTCCCGGGCTACCACGGTCCCCAGAGCCACCGCCGCCACAACAGCCGCTACCACGGTCCCCAGAGCTGCCGCCACCGCAGCATCAGCAGCAGCAGCGGCCGCTACCACGGTCCCCAGAGCCGCCACCGCCGCAGCATCAGCAGCCGCTACCATGGTCCCCAGAGCCACCACCGCCGCAGCATCAGCAGCCGCTACCACGGCCCCCAGAGCCACCGCAGCCACAGCAGCCGCTTCCACAGTCTCCACTTCGACGAGGCCGTGGAGAGGGGGTTCGGCCCTCAGGAGCGGGCCGTGGAGAGGGGGGTACTGTCACGGTTCGGCCAGGCTCCCTCCTCAGACAATCAGCACAGTCCATTTCACCTGAGTCCTCACCGCGATCACCTGCACCTCATCACCACAGTCATCCAGCCACGCATAAAAGCACTCCCCACACTCCTCTCCTTGTCCGATCTCGTTAAGACGACATGGACCTTACTCCCACGATCAAAAACGATTAACCACGTTTCTCCTGTTCCTGTTTCCTCGGTTTTCCGTTTGTCCAGTTTATGTATCCCTTTGTTTTCCGTTTGTACCAGGTTTTCCATTTCCCTGACCAGCGTGCTCTCTGTGTTAATAAAACTTCTGAAGGACTTCACTTACCTCTGTGTCCGCCTGTATATGTAACACTAAACTTTAAACAAAACGTGTTTAACTGCAAAATGCGAAAAAAAATTTAAGGAGGGCGTGGCTTATCATTTTGTCTAATGTATAAAGTAAGGGCCTCTATTCTCAGAAGTTTCTTTGTCTCTCTTTGCAAAAGTGGAAAACAGGAAAGTGCACAGAAGTGTGAGCTGGCATGTGTGTGTATGGAAAAGCCCTTTTTATTTGTCCTGGTCAGTCTTTTTGTATCCAGCCACATTTGGGGTGTGGGGAGCCACCAGCAGCAGGATCTGATTGGTTTGAGCTCAACTGACTCCAACATGGCATTTTGATTGGACTTCACATTTGCTCTCTGGGAGAAGTTGCTGTCCTTGACAAGTCTTTAAAAACACCATTAAAATCATTCTGTAAAGAATTTACAACAATAACATTTCACAAACCACACATACTTCAAACAACATGATATAAATGTTAAAAGTCCTTTGCAACACACGATCAGATAAATATGAATCAAATACACAAATAGCAATTAATTGTAAGCACAACTAATAGATAAATAAGCACACATCCTAAACAATACTTTGTAGCAATACTAGTAAGTTGAGTTTGTGCAAAATAATGTGACTTTTAGGACACTTCAAAATGAGTTTAGGGTACAGTTTTAACCGGAGGGTGGCTCTAGCAGTCTTTCTTAGAGTGGTTAGTTTAGACAATTAAACATTTAGACATTAAAAATCTAATTGATTCAGGCTTAAGAGAAACATTTCAGGCAACATGGTGCAACAATTTACTTAATGTTTGTTAATATAATTCTGTCCATTAGATTCAATTGAACTTTACTTGTTGAGGAAAGAGGAATGTTGGTCCTGGGGTATTTTTTTTCCATTCCTTTTTCTGCAGCTTATCCAGGGCTGGATCGCAGGGACAGTGGTCTAAGCAGGGATGCCCAGACTTCCCTCTCCCTAGACACCTCCTTCAGCTTTTCCGGAGGAAAAGCCAGTTTCAGTATGCAGGGATCAGGCCGTCTGTCACATCTCCAGGTTTGGGGATTAATGTGTGACAGTGTCTTAGCAATGTATATTCTTCAGAGTGGAAGGTCAGCAATTTTTATCTGTCAGATCTAAAGGGCTTGAAGACACAGCATCTGGTTGAAGTGGCATTAATCCCTCTTCACTACTGTACTACTGACCTTCATGCTTTTCTGCTTTAAGAATCAGTCAGTTCCTAGTTATTACTCTTTGACTGTGTTGTAGAAGTACTTTAACTAACCATCTTAAAACATTTAAATAACAAGCTAAACCTAATTTATATTCTATTGAAAGGGAGTTTTTGTGTGTTTTATTCCACTTACAACCAATCAGATATACATGAAGCCCTTCATTTGCAGTTTTTACTGAATATCTTGAAAAGACTGCATTAGTTTAAACCAATTCTAAGCCACATTATACTTCCAGATGCTCTCAAAAGTTGTGCTCATTGACCTCTGCAGTCAATAGAATTTTGGAGAAAACGCAAATCATTATATTTGATATTTTTAAATGAGATTTTCATAACTTTGCATGTTTTTATGTGTCTTCACCTATTACACTTGTTTGCCTTTAAATATTCAATTTAAGACAAGACAATTTTCTGATACTTATTTTCAGCAAATCATTGGTTATCAGTTGGGTATAAACCATTTAAAAAAAATCACCTTTCAGAACAAATTAGGCTGCATGAGTTGCAACCAACTCTCAATATTGGATATGTAAGCCATACCAGACACAATAGTAACATTTTTCTGTTCAACAAGGCTGTTTTTGCTAAAAACAACTTATACTCCGGTGCCACTTATAGTCTAGATAATACAGTTCTTTTTGTTAAAATGGATTGCATAACACTGGTCCTGAAAAAAGAATCATTCAGAAAACCATACGAAAGTCAGGTCATCTGTTCTAGTATCAAAAATTTGTTCTTTTGTGAATACAATAATAATGAAATAACACACAGATAGTCAGGAAACATTCTGTAGTCAACTGTGCAATTATGTTTGTATTTTGGGCACTGCGTTTTAAGAAGTACTAACTTTTTCTCATTGTTAATTTTTACCGTATTATCTAGACTATAAATCACACCGGAATATAAGTCAATCTTAGCAAAACAGGCTTGTTGAAAAGGAAAAAACATAAGTCGCTTTGGTGTCTAAGTCACATTTCTAATTATATTAATTATAGTCCAAATTAGCCTATGAAGAACGTAGGTTAGGCATAACAAGCAGAAGTGCATTACGAAATTCATTAATCGTGTCAAGTAACACTAAACACCTCTGCCATTTAATGTTGATGAGTGGGGAGATGAAACAGCAAGTCTGTCTCATCTCTTGCCTTGTCTGAATGCCAACACTCACTCCGAACTGTTTCAGCTGGATACTTCATTACCTGCAGCTTGTAGTCTGCAGCTTTTTCTGCAATATATTATCTTAAATTGAGGCAAGACTGCCATATAACGCTAGTGACTCCAAAATTATGAAAAAGGGGCGTAACATGCTGAGCCTTAAGAACAAAAGACTTATAACTGTCCAATGTTGTGTCTTACCATGCAGCCACATAACACACAAGTCCTGGTCTGGATATGATTGGAAAGTTGGTTCTCCTGTTCTTCTGATTCAGCAGTGAGCGTGTGTAGAGATACAGAGCTGTAGTTGCAGCTGAGAGAGCGACAGCTCAAAGATTTACCACTAAAGCTAGACTTCAGAGCCACAGAGCGTCCAGCTGCCTCAGTCTTTTCTGGCCCATACATCTCCAGTCGCCGTGCTGAACACAAACACAGAACAAGACATAAAGAACAATAATACACACACACGCACAAACAACCCCCACCCACCCCCTCTGTTGTGACAATTGAATTTCCCCTTGGGGATTGATAAAGTATTCTTGTTCTTCTTCATTTACTGAGGGAGCCACGACAGGGCCCATCTATGCAGCCAATCACGCCTGGAAACTCTAAAATATACAAATTGATTTGTACATAAAGTGTCAAAGCTACAGGCTGAACATGCAAATTGTTGCTTGTAATGATACCTGTAATTTTGTCTTTGATAAGACGCGTGGGTCTATGACTGGGGAAGACAACAAAGCTGTACAGCAGACGTTTGAGCGCAATGGTCACATTTCTGACTGTGCGACATGGAGTTGCCTTTGAAATGTGTTCTGCATCATTGATGTTATAAAGGAAATGTCCTCTTGCAAAAAAACAAAGAGTTTTTGTTTGATTTTATTTTATTTGTTCTGATTTTATAACCTGTCTACGACCAGATTTCTAGACATGACAGCCACACCATCCAAGGTGGGATGGATGCCGTCCCTTGCTACCAGACCGGGTTTTCCCCAGAAAGTGGCCCAATTGCCTAGGAAGCCAGCAAAGGAATAACGACATGCGGCTAAACATGTCATCACTGGTCAGACTGGGGAGGGGTCCAGAGAAAATTATGGAGTCCAACATTGTTTTAGCAAAGTTACACACCGACTCAATATTATTTTTAGTGACTGCTGCCAAAGTGAATAACAATTTTACCATATTTATGATCAGCCTTAGCCAACAGTTTAAAATTTGACTCGATGTTGCCCGCTCTGGCCCCAGTAATACATTTGACTATAGTCAATGGAGTCTCTAACTTCACATTTCTGAGTATGGAATCGCTATTTATCAGTTGGTTTCTCAGGAGTGTGGCGCTGAGCAGGGAAAATCAGTTAGAACAGGCAGGTGATGAGCTGTAGGCTTCTGCTTAGGAATATGCTTTAGTCGGACCGTCACCCGGGCTAATTCTCTGGGCTGCTCCAGAGCTGCTGTTGGACAGCTAACAGACCCTGAGGGAGAAGCCATGCTACTAGCTAGCTAAGCTAACTGGTAGGCTAACAAGTGCTGGAAATAAGAAATACCGGACAAAATAGAAAGGTACTTGACTAGTACAGAAATATGTTGCAGTTAATGAATTGTTTAGAGAGTTTAGTTAGTTTAGATGTGTTAGACTTAAGCTAGTCTGTTGCTAATTCGTAAACGAGCTATACAGCGCACACAGCGCAACAGGCTTGCAACCCGAAGTGAATTCACTTACCCGGAAATGTTCCTTAAAGTACATTATGGGCCCCACTAACACCATACCTTATCACTTTCATTTCACATATTTGGAATTAGTATGAATTGAAACTTATCTTTTTCTTGTGGGGAATTCAAATGACTACTCGGCTGCTTGGTCCTATCTTTTAAAATCTACGTAATAGTGTTAACCTCTGCTCCCCATCTTTCCCCCCTACTGTCAGTATTGGAGTATCAAAACATAATTTGAATTCAGTAATTAATAGTTACATTAAAAATTGTAAGTTATAATGTGAGGGGTCTCCATAAACCAAAATAAGAAAAAGATTAAGATTAAGCTAGTTAAAACAAGTTAATTGTCAGATAGCATTTCTACAAGAAACCCACCTACCTGATGTAGAACATGAGAAGTCAAAGTATATTACTCTTCTCATCACTTTCTGTCTCCATACTCATACTGTCATAGACAAATGAATTTCATAAAAACTTCATTGCACAAAGACATAAAGGGAAGATATATCTTAGATAATGGACTAATCGATGATTTAGAAGTATCCTTGATGAATGGATACGTACCCAATGAAGATGAGCCTGCATTTATTAAGACACTGTTTAACATAGTATTGAAAAATAGTACTGGGAAACTCCTGATGAGTGGTTTTAGCCAGATGCGTTAATAAGATAACCATCCAAATTATACACCCGAATCAGACTGGATTAATTTCTGGAAGGTACTGTATTATGGAGATAATGTCTGCCGCCTATTAAACATAATTTCCCATCAAAAAATACAAAACTGGAGTTCAATTACTCGTCAGTCGTTACGTCAGTTTTGATTGTACAGACAAGCAATACATTGTTCGAATCTTGATTTGGCCCATCTGTGTTTTTGCTATGTTCTTAGGAGCAGGCTGTACAGCGGTCATCAGCAAATGAGGTTCACTTGGATGGCTGGTCTGGAGAGCTTATAAAACTGGACCTCTATCATCAGTTAATCAGATTTGGTTTTCTAGTTTCTTTGTGTTAGATTTATTTAACAGTTTATATTGGATACACACTCTACCTTGTGCTTTTCCTTCTATTTTGTCTGAATGTGGAGCCAATTGATCGCAGTACCTCCTCCTAAACATCCTGCAATGCAAAGCTTTGCATTTTACAAATGAGAAAATTACTGCAGAGCATCTATACTTCTGTTAACTATGTAAAATGTCCAATCTAAATGTTCCACTTTGTATTGAGTTAACTGTTTAGTGTATGTTTTTTTTACTTAATTTCTTTGCTTTATTACTATATTTTGATTCTATCCATTTTGGTGAACACACTGTCCTGTATAGACGACTATAGGCTGCATCGTAGTGAGTAGTGACTTATTTCAAACATAGCCAGTATCTTGCTCTGCAGAACTCAGCTTTCATAAGGACAACAATTTTGCTAGCATGCCACCATGGAGAAAACATCATATTAAAGAAAGAGAACACATTACAGGTTTATACACTTTACTGTACTGCAATGAAGCACAGGTAAAGGAAATAGAAAACATTCTAGCAGTCAGCTCTTACCATTTTCTTCATGAGGATAGTCAACCCCATAGATACTGCAGCGGCGGAACACCATATTGTTCTCTGTCAGAGTTCCTGTCTTATCAGAGAACAGGTACTGGACTTGACCAAGTTCTTCAGTGATGTTGAGGGCACGGCACTGGATTCTGGAGTTCATCTGCTCATTGTACAGAGCTAAGTCATTGTGGATGAAGTAGATTTGGCCCAGTTTCACAATTTCAATGGACACATATAGTGAAATAGGGATCAGGACCTGTTGGGTGGAAAATTAATATAACTCTACATGATGCATTTAAGGATATGGCAAGTACTTCAAACACTGTAAACTGACTCCTAAAACTGTTAACTGAGGAGGCTCAGTTAAGATACCATGTAAGCATACACATAAATTAATTAAAAATATGGTTCTATTTCATCCTTCCTGACCGCCAGGGGGCGGTGCTGCAAGCACTGAATGTTCCCTTCTCGCATGCGCAGTTCGAGTAATTATACCAAACAAGTCACCTGTGACCCTGGATGACCCCCAGAGGTGATATATATATATTCCGGCGTCATCCGAGGCTCTTTTCCCCTTTTCTTGCATAGCAAGCGACACACTCCTTGACAGTTGTAGGTAGCTCTGTGACCCCATCAGTCGGAGAAGCGGAATTCCGCCCTCCAGGAGCTATGGGTTTTCTGGACCTCAGGTATGTGGTTATATATCTGGTTTTTACCCTTGCTGGTTTATACGGCGTGCGCTTCCTTTTTCCCCAGCCACAGTGCTAATGCTCTTAAGCTTTCACGTTAACCAGGAAGCCGGCTGGTAGCGGGGGCATTGTGCCCCCTTTTCCCAGCTGGCTGTGATAAGTGTTGCGCTTTTCCGCTGTGGTCGAAACGCCGTAGTTGTTTTCTGTTTGGTAGTAACGGAGACTTGAGTATTTATTGGTGGCGGTAGCGTTCACGCTCCTCGCTCCCACTTTCTGTGTTTTCAGCACCATTTGTTCGCTGCGGTCGAAACACCGCTGTTGTTTTCTGTTCGGTAGTAACCTGAGCATCAGTAGGTGATGGTAGTGTTCGCGCTCCCCGCTCCCACTTTCTGTGTTTGTTCGCTGCGGTCAAAATGCCGTAGTCGTTTTCTGTTTGGTAGTAACAGAGACTTGAGTAGTTGTTTTCTGTCTTTCTTTAAGAAAGTAGCTTGAGCCTCTGCTGGTGAAGGCAGCGTTCGCGCTCCCCGCTCCCAGTTTTTGGCAGTTGTATTTTTTCCTTTGTGTGCTGTTGCATCGACAAGGACGTACGTGCCGCCTCAGCCCGCCTCAGCCTGAGATGAGATCTATGTTCTTAGCTCAAACATACTGTCCCTCCAGCAGTAGCAGCAGGTCTGGCCTCCCCGTCGTGGCCTAATGAATAGGGAGTCGGCACCGGACCCCCAACTGCTCCCCGGGCACCGCAGCATTGGCTGCCCACTGCCCCGGGTGTTTGTGTACTTGGGATTGGGTTAAATGCAGAGCACAAATTCCGAGTATGGGTCACCATACTTGGCCAGTTAAGTCACTTTCACTTTCGCTTTCACTTTCAGTGCCTCATGTGCATGGCCCTGGAGCAGTTGCAGATAGAAGTCCCGCAGCAAGCTGACTTGGCCCCACCTAGCGCCTTCTTCAGGCGTGGACGGGCCCCTACGGCTTTTGTTGTTCCCCCTTCCAGGGAATACCTGAAGGAGTACATGCCTGCTGGAGGGACCCCGGAGCCCGGTCACGGCTGTCAGCCAATGGTCAAGTCCTGGCGTCCATGCACAATGCAGCAGAGGTGGGCTTGGCGCACATGCCTGCAGTTGAGCCACCTGTCGCCTTCCTCATTGTGACACCTGCAGAGGCACTACGCTCAACTGTCCGGTGCCCACGACCCCAGTATCAATTCACGGATGACCATCTGACAAGGGCCTATAATGCCGGTGCACATGCTGGCCATCTTGGCAATTCACTGGCGCACCTTATGTTTGCCTTATCGGCCTCTTTACAGGACAGCACTGCCACTGCTTCTGCTTCTGCGCTTAGCAATGCAGCATTGCAGGCTTTTGCCCTGTTGACGTGTGAGCTGGGTCGGATGATGTCATTACTAGTCCAGACTCGCCGTCAGGTATGGCTTTCATCGGAATGGCCTTGGACACAATCTCCATGATGGCTCGCCCAGCACCACATCAGGTGGGCAACATCCTTCTCCTGCTCCGTCGATTCAGACGGGGTAGGTCACTGCTCTACATTCGTGTGTCTTCTGGGCAAACTGACCTCGATCTCACACATTGTTCCTCTGGGCTTGCTGTCTCTGCACCCCCTTCAGAGATGGCTGAACAGCTTCCGGCTAGATGCCAAGCTTCACAGGAGTCGGAAGCTCCAGGTATCGGGGCAGTGTCTCCATGCCGTAGCTCCTGGGCGGAGCAAGACCTACATGTCCAGGGGTGTTCCTATGAGCACTGTCGTGTCCTGAAGGGAAATTGTGACTACAGATGCCTGCCCCACAGGATGGGGAGTGGTGTGGCAACACAGGACAGCACAGGGGCAGTGGCCTATAGGGGAACACACCAACCATATCAATGTGTTGGAGCTGCAGGCTGTGCATATGGCTCTCAAGCATTTTATGCCTTACCTGAGAGGAAGACATGTACTTATACGGTCGGACAACACCTTGACCGTCTATCACATCAATCATTAGGGGGACACCAGGTCTGCATGACTTCTGAAGGTGTCGTGGGACCTTTTAGTGTGGGCAACCCCACGTCTGTCCAGCCTGCAGGCAATATACCTACCAGGAGAGCGGAACCAGCTCGTGGATTCCCTCTCTCGAACGGCACCTCTTCCGGGGGAGTGGCGTCTCCACCCAGAGGTGGTACACAAGATCTGGAGCCTCTATGGCAGGGCGGGGGGTAGATCTGTTTGCCTCGCAGGAGACAACACACTGTCCACTCTGTTTTTCCCTGGCAGGGATGACAGGCCCCCTGGGCCAGGATGCTCTAGCCCATCCCTGGCCGCGGGGTCTCTTGTATGCCTTCCCACCACTATGGTCGGTCCAACACTCCAGAGGGTTCTTCACAAGGGTCACTGTAATGAAGACTGTCACTGATTCGTATGTTTGTATGGATGAGCAATCACTTCAGGGTGTCGGGTCAGGACAACAATTATAAGTTCAGGTGAGTAGAGATGGAGATGAAATGATAATGCCCAGGTCTGTGTTTTATCTTGACTTTAATTGCCTTTGCATGAACAGCCTTTGAAGGTGTGTGTGTGTGTGTGTGTGTGTGTGTGGTTTTCTGCAATAGAGAACAAACAAACACAATCATAATATTGTTCTACAAGTATCAATAGAAACAATTCAAAGTGCAACAAAGTAGTAAACATGAGGTTAAAGGCCTACATTAATCTTTGTCCAAAGTATTACTTAGTTGCAATGTTACAAACGTACGTCGTCAATGCACTAATTGTTAGTGCATAATCAACATGACAGATACATAACCTAACATAACGTATTCAGGTAATCCTAATAAAACTACAACTCACGCACATATTAGGAGTCACTTGCAGGCCAACAGGCCTTAATAATACAAGTGCTAAGTGGCTAACGGCTAGCTTCCCAAACACTATAAAACGGTCATAGAGCAACCACAATAATTCACAAACTCAGTGAATTACAGCATGAACCTCTAAGAATCGAATACAAATAAGATTACTCACTTTCGAAGGACGCACACAACAATCAACCACACGATCTCCATGTCACGCTGGCATCTCTCTGAACTACTTTACTGCAAACCATGCGTTAGTGGGTTCAAAACTCCACCTAGTGGCTGAAAATGAGAACTACATGTAGTAATACTAACGTAAACTAACCAAATAGGATAGAGACGAATACAATGATACAGTCTTTTGTACAGTCACAGATTGCTATTGGTGCTATTGAACAACATTACATTGGGACGTCATGGTCTGGTGTCTCTTTTTATGAAGGTTGCCCGACGGTTGCACCCACCGACGGTCCCGCAAGCCCCGGCTTGGGACCTGCCTCTGGTGCTGGAGGCTCTATGTGGGCCCACTTTCGAGCCTTTGTTACAGGCAGGGCTGAAGTTGGTGTCACGTAAAACTGTGTTCTTGCTGGCCATTACTTCAGCAAAACGCGTCAGCGAGCTGCATGCCCTTTCAGTCAGTGATATGTGCCTGAGAGGGAGCCCAGATGACTCGGGTATTACGCTTACAAACACAGCCTTCCTCCCGAAGGTGCTGTCGCGTTGGCATTGCAACCAACCCATAAGACTTGCACGGTTTGATCCCCCACCAGAAGCGGCGGGGGACAGGCTGAAATTGTTGTGCCCAGTACGGGCAGTAAGGGCGTACACTGCTGCTACCGCTGCTGTGAGAGCGTCTGACCAGTTGTTCTTATGCTGTGATCGGTCGCGCTCTTTCCAAGCAGCACCTCTCCCATTGGATTGTCGATGTCATCTTTCACGCCTACAAGGCAGGCAACCACTCCCCGCCACAGAGTGTGACGGGTCACTCCACCAGAGGCGTCGCCACATCATGGGCAGCCTTGAGAGGTGTACCTTGGTTGCTATATGTGCTGCTACTTCATGGGCATCACCTGGCACTTTTTCCAGGTTCTACAGGGTGAATGTTGTAACCTCTCAGCCACTGGATGTGGTCCTCCGGCCAGAGACCTGGGGGTCTACTCCATGAGGTATACACTCAGGATTCCTCGTGACTTCGCTGGTATGAGTCATTCAGTGCTTGCAGCACCGCCCTCTGGCGGTCAGGAAGGATGAAATAGAATGAGAGTTACGCATGTAACTGCGGTTCTATGAATCCTGACTGACTGCCAGAGCTCTCTTGTCCTGTGACCCGTGACTTTTTTGGTATAATTACTCAAACTGCACATGCGCGAAGGGAACATGCAGTGCTTGCAGCACCGCCCTCTGGCGGTCATTCAGGATTCATAGAACCGCAGTTACATGCGTAACTCTCGTTTTACATAACCTAGACATCAAAACACAAATGTCAGACCAAATAAAATTTTAAACATTTCACGTTAAAAATCTTTTGTCATAATAACTGATCGACCATAACATGATTAGTGCCTGATAGTAACTTACAGACCCTTTTTACTGTATCTTTAAAGTGGTTAGTGACATGGTAACATGGTGACACTGTAACAGCAACATGCAAACATAGCTAATAAGACTGAAAAATAGTATTCACATGAAATGTTTTTCATTTTCAAATACTTTCAGTTATCCTGAAAAAGATATAATACATCTAGAACTGTATATAATAAGAGACTTTTTAATAAGAGTGCAAAAATCCATTTTTTGTCCTGGGATTGAAATGACTGGCAATTTACCTGAAGCACAATTATCATAGTCCAGAAGACATAGAATCCAGCAAGGGCAGGAGAGGTCTCCACGTCAACCTGAAAAATTGGGTCTTTGAGGTTCTTCAGCCAGAGGCTGTGACCTGAAACAAACCAACAAATTTATCACAAGGAACTGTAAATTAAAATGTGACCACCTTTAGCCCCCGGAGCAATTACTCTGTATTTCCATCGAAACAAGTACTGACTCACCAGTGGTTTACATGTAATTATACAATGTCACTGCAACTATACTTCTGTTGTTCAATTCAATTCTTTTTTATTTGTATAGGGCCAGATAAAAATAAAAATGATCTTAGGGCGCATTATTTACAGTATAAACTCAACAAATCCCTAATCAGGAAGCACTTGGTGACAGTGGAGAGGAAAAGAACAGTCACTATATTGCACCCAGACTCATCATGCATCGTATAATGCAAATAAATATAGTATATAGTAGTCTTAAAGAGATTGAAATTGAGGAGCTGTGGCAATTACAGGAAGGGTCTGATGAATATTATATTTAATATTTTTTTGTAGATAAACTCATGAAGTCATTACTACTGAGAGCTTGACTTTTTCTCAGCCCAGCTACAGTGCTGAAAAGAAACCCAAAGTTGTTCTTGTTTTCCTTTAATAATAATATATGCTATTGAACAGTTTTTCCAGGCTAGGTAAAGTTTGTAGAATGTCACTTCCTTCCCAGGTTTTGCAGCGCAGATTGAATTGTACAATGAAGCTCATATCCTCTGATTCACTACTCTGTTTTTCAGAGGAGTTTTTAAGTGTGAACTGCTTTATGCAGAGAGGCTGCAATACGACAGCTATAGTGATTCAAAGTGTCACACTGTTTTACTGCGATATGTTTGCAGTGCCCTGGTGGTGGATTTTTAAGTTTTATTCGCTCTTAACTTAACCATTTCCATGTTTTTTTTAAAGTCTGCAGGCAGAGGTCCTACTGAATGGCTGAATAAACAGACTACAGAATAAACATGCTAGATAAGAATATATATAAAATAGTGCTGTCAATGGATTAAAAAATGTAACTGCATTAATCACAGTTATGGACTGTGATTAAACGCAATTTTAAAATATGAGGATTTACCTGGCAATATGATGAAATAAAGAAATGCATGACAAACTAGTTTAAAGAAACAGATCCAAACTTCCATCTGGAAGCTTTTTAAAATGAAACTTGCTGTTCAGCAAACCAGGTGTTGTGTCTTCTGTCATCATATTAAGTAGCGTAGCGTTCACTGTAACTTACCCTTATCACACAATCATATATATCTATGCACACTGTGATGACGGCAAGAATTTGGGGTCAGACCTGGAACCGGCGTCAGAAAGCCTCTCCATTGACAAAGAAACAATCAAACGCTTATTCTGCCGACACCATGATCACTACCTGACTAAATGCTCCCAAATGAAATCTCAGCAGGAATTACTGAAATGGTTAACAAAGGACAACAGATGCTGGAAATGTGGGCGTATTTCTCATTCAACCACTGACTGTGGAAGCCTGTCCAGTCCAGAATGCGGGGACCTCCATCGACATGTACTACATTCTGTTGCAAAGGAGAATAATGCCATAGAACATTCATATCCTCAGAGCAAAGTATATTTGTCTCAGACCTCAGTCCGTGTACTCCTTAAAGTTGTCCCAGTGGTCCTTTGGCACTGGGATGTCTCCCTGAACACATATGCCATATTAGATCATGGCTGAGTCTGTTTGATGATCCTACCTGCAGCCTTTTTTCCATCTCCAACTTGAAGGGGAAAAATAACTACTAGCACTTTGTACCGTCAGGTCAGAGCTTGCTCATATTGAGGGAAACAAGGTTCACTTTGAAATACCTCCAACTTCAGACACCACAGTCCCATCCATGATGCATTTACTGTAAAGGAAATCGACTTGATTGATCAAACTTATCCAGTTCACTCACTTCAACGACATTACCCTCACCTTCATGATATTCCACTTTGACTTTTCAAAAAAGTTCAACCTCTTGTCCTGATTGGCTCTTACAATCCCTATTTGATCTCACTATAGAGCTAATTCAAAGTGGGAAAGAAGATTAAAGACTATTGCAGTTTGCACCCCACTTGGTTGGACCCTTCAAGGCCCTACAGGACAAGGCTATACACCGACTCAATAGTGTCTTTTCTCACGCTTTATGAACCCATATGATTCTTTACTCAGCCATGTTGAGAGACTATGGAAATTGCATGTCTTACCTTTCCAAAGCAAAAGACAGGTAACTTGTTCAAAGCAGGACACTTATGCAATGTAAACACTGGCGGATTGGACTATAGTGGATGGCACTGGATGTTATGCAACTCCCTTGCTGCGCATAAATGGAGCCCGTAAACTGGTTTTTAACTGCTCTTTTCGCTTTTATGAGCTATCTTTAACCCTGTGGTGTCGACGCACGCGCCGGCGCGTTTTGACGCATCTTTTCCTGATAAGGCCGAAACAAACTTAAATTACTCCGTCAATTCTGATCGTACAGATAAAAGAAGTATATCATTCAAATCTGTAAAGAGTCTCGTTTTAGTGGTATACCATCATAATAACAACAAAACGTTGTGCTTTTTTTAAATAAAGAAAGCTGACAGGGTGTGCTCTCGGACTTTTCTGTCTCTGCCATTTCTCTTCACACACGTGTAAATAAAACAACCAGAATCTCAGCGAATACTTGGCTCATAAAAATAAGAATTATATGGCTAGAAAGCTTGAAATGTTTTCTTTTGAGTGAAACAATTCAAGTCAAAAACAAATCATCACTTTTTATTTAATCCGTATGAACGTAAGGAGAAGTCCGTTTTTTCCTGTCTCACCTCATTACAGGTAATGCGGTCCCGCCTTGTACACTGTTCACTGTTCACATGTAAATAATCTCAGGTGAACCAGGTAAATATGTGCACACCCCCGAGAAATGGCATAAAACGTCAAACTTCATCATAGAATTTACTCACTTTTTCTGCGCGTTTGGATGATGGCGCGTCACGGACGTAAAGAAGCGCTTCTTGTATTCCACACAGAGACAAATAGTTTAGCTTGTCCCCAGAGTAAAAACACTGATTTTAACTAAATGAGGATCGTTTGGCTCCTCATTGCTTTGTATTGTGCTGCACTAATCCGTCCCATCTACATTGACTGAAAGGCTCATTATGCGCGTCTTTGTCTGGTCGTTCAGTGCGTCTTTTGTGTTCTCAGGTAAATCACATGACTATTCATCCTCAGACACACCCTCTTGTATATGGCCTTTCTGGACAAAAAGTGTCTTAGAAAATTTAAATCAGTGTATTGTTTACTGTGAATGTGTGAACAAGATGACATTCACAGCACTCCGAAGTAAACACTTTAGCCTACAACATGCAGGTCTCCAAGGTCTTGTGAACCAATGCTCTGTTTGTGTTTTATGGTCTTATTTCAGTGAGTAAAAAATTGTAGTTTTGCACTAACCATGCATAAACACTTTTTTCTCAAAAACACAATCGTGTATAAACTTGCTGCTCACATATTATTGTAGCCAATTTTGTGCTGATTACAGTGTTATCAGACTTTAGACATTAATATGTTTAAAAGACACTGAAAAAAGCACAAATTTCAGGACATGTCAAAATTTGTCCAGGCCCCCAAAACCCCCTCAGACCCCAGAGGGTTAAATGAACAGCTTCTTCTGGGTCCAATGTTAAGTCCCTCGTTGATAGGAGTCCTGCTTCGCTTCCATCAGCATTCAGTGACTATTAGTGGTGATATCAAGGCAATGTTTCACTCAAGTACAGCTGGTACCTGAGGACAAACCCTTGTTGCTCTTAGTTTGGCATCACATGAAAAGAGAGGTGGTACCAGATGTTTATGAGTGGCAGGTACTTTTGAAACCACTAGTAGCCCTTTCTGTGCTTCCTTTGCCTTGCAAAAACATGTCAGAGATAACAGTACAGGGTACAATGGTGTTCAGCAGACTTGAGAATAATTTCTATGTTGACAACTGCCTGACTAGCCTTTCCAGTGTCCCAGAATCTAAGTCACTGGTTGATAAAATCTGTGAACATCTTGCAACACGTGGCTTTCAAATGCATCAGTGAGCAAGTAAACATCAGATTGTTGGGGCTCGCTTACCTCCAGAGAGTGTGGCGTTATGGCTCTCCCAAAATCAAATCGATCCAAGCGAATTTGCCTTAGGACCCAAATGGAACTGACGTTTTGAGCTATCAGTACAAAGCTCCACCAAAGTCCTGACTTTGAGCAGAATATATCAACAGTATGATCCTTTAGGGTATCTCATACTCTATCTTACCCGTGCAAAAATCCATGTCCAGCAACTGTGGTCTAAACAAAGAGATTGGGACCATCCCTGTTTACCGACTGACATCTGTGCTGCTTGGAAGACCTGGGAGAATGAGCTGCACAATCTTCAATGCATCTCCATCCCCAGGTGTTATACTCCAGGTGAAAGACCTGACACAATAAGTCATCATTTGCATGTTTTTTGCCCCCAAGAAACAACTTTCTATGCCACATCTCAAACTCTTCGGTGTGCTTGCCAGAGCTCAGCTAGCTCATCTCCTTCAGAAGGCGCTTACTATCCCACTTCAAAACACCACCTTATGGACTGATTCCACCTCAGGCCTGGAATGGCTTAAGTCAGAATCCTGTCGCTACAAGGTATATGTAGGTGTCCGGGTGGCCGAGATCCAGAAGCTCACTGACTGCCACTCATGGCGCTACGTGGACCTCCAGTAATCCCGCAGATGACCGCTGGGACCACTGGGACAATGATCACGAAAGGAAAGACCTTCCTGGAATTATCTGACACTTGTCATTGGAAGAATGGCCCTACCTTCCTTATCCCTCAGTTTTGATCATAGAGAAAAAAGCAATATATCATTCGAATATGTAAAGAGCCTAGTTTTCTTCGTATACACTCATAATAACAACAAAACCCTGTGCTTTTGTAAAATAAAGAAAGCAGATAGGGTGCGCTCTCTGTCACCTATCTTCACAGACAAATAAATAAAACAACCTGAATCTCAGCGAATACTTGCCTCAAAGACATGAGAAATATATGTATATATCATGAAGTTTGACGTTTTATGCCAATTCTCGGGGGCGGATACATAATTACCTGGCTCACCTCAGATTATGTCCATATGAACAGAGCACTCGGTGCTCATCCGGATTAAATAAAAAGTGATGATTTGTTTTCGACTTGAATTGTTTCATTTAACAGAAAACATTTCAAGCTTTCTAGACCAGATATTTCTCATGTCTTTGAGACAAGTATTGTCAAAACCCTGAGGTTTTATTTTGAAAGGACCAAAAACGCTCACAGGACCAGTACTCAGTGCAGACAGGGTTTATTAAAGAAATCAAAATACAGAACAAAAGCTCGGGTCAGAGAAGAACAAAAGGGTAGACGCCAGACAAGACAAAACACAGAACCTGGAACACGGAACTCTGGGAAACTAAACATACATCTGGCCGCACACTTACGCGGGGACAGAGACTCAGGAACACAGAACACAGGGAACTCGGAATACAATCTGGTCACTCACTCTCTCGGGGACACAGAGTCACACGGGAAACTCAGGAGATGGTCTGGTCACACACTCACGGGGACACAGACTCACACGTGAAACTCAGGAGACGGTCTGGTCACACACTCACGGGGACACAGACTCACACAGGAAACTCGGGAGAAAGACAAGGACAGAAACACAGGGCATCCAACCTGGTTCACGCACACACTGGGGGAACTCAGCAGGGGACGCTAACTGAACATGAAACTCAGAACAACCTGGGTCACGCACACACTGGAGACAACACAGGCCGACCGGACATACAACACCGACATACAGACAGACTGGGAATAATTAGACATACACAAGACACAGAGAGGGAAACTCAAAGAGACACATAAAAGGGCTACTTAACAAACGAAGCTCCAAAGAAAAAATCCAAACAAAGGAGAAAACTCTGGCAGGGTTGGAACAAAGGCTGGATAACTACTCTGACTGGAAACAACACGGACAACAACTAGGACAAACAACCTGGCACGACTGGGGGAAACAGAGGGGTATTTAACTAAGGGGAAAACAAGACACAGGTGAAAATAATCAAAATCAAAACAAGGTAAAACAAACAGACAAGGAGGATCCTGCAGAGTCTTTCAAAATAAAAGTCCAACAGAGGAAGTCCACGGCAGGATCCTGACAAGTATTTGCTGAGATTCAGGTTGTTTTATTTACGTGTCTGTGATGAGAGATGACAAAGACAGAGAAAAGACAGAGAGCGCACGCTTTCTTTATATTACAAAAGCACAGTGTTTTCTTATTATGAATGTATACAAATAAAACTAGATCCTTTACAGGTTCGAATGATATATTGCTCTTATCTGTACAATCAAAGCTGACAGCGTAATTTAAGTTTGTTTCAGTGTTATCAGGAGAAGATGCCACAAAACGCGTTGGTGCCTTCGTCGACCCCTCAGGATTAAACTCAGGTCCTGCACGGAAGTGTAGTGTTATTTACCTCTGCCAAACATTCTCTATGTTACAGGGGCTTTACTATATGAAATGGTCAAACGGCTTTCATTGAAAAAGTATGTTATATTGACAAATAATCAATATATATAATATAATCAATGAAATAAACAATCAGATATGTTCCTTACAAAACATATCTACATTTGCAGTTCAGTAGTAAAGTAACACAAGATCTACACACAATAATCACAGTTTACAGCAAACGCTGACCACAAGGCTTTTTCTTTACTTCAGTTTCTAAGTATGCATTCATTATAGTATGGGCTAAAGTTAGGTTTGTGCGTGTGCAGGGTGCTGTGGGTGTTACGTGTAAGCTGAGAGTGACACTTTGAACTGCTAGTACTGTATCAACAAGATAATCAACTTGTTGATACAATCAAGCTTGAATGGAGAATTGCTAATGCTGCTAATTCTCCACCGGGGGGCTACTTTTGAGGAACATCACTACTAATATGGGTTGGGGGTTGGGGGGGACATATTCTTCCTGCTGCACCCAGTTTTCAGTAGGTCAGTGATCACTTACCAAACCACTTACTAACACATGAGCGAGATCATGGTGTCAGTCAGTGTTGCTACACACCTATAGCCGCTGTCAGACACAT
Organism: Mastacembelus armatus; assembly: GCF_900324485.2. Classification (NCBI taxonomy): domain Eukaryota; kingdom Metazoa; phylum Chordata; class Actinopteri; order Synbranchiformes; family Mastacembelidae; genus Mastacembelus; species Mastacembelus armatus. The sequence continues at coordinate 19,761,987 of NC_046654.1, forward strand.
GACGATGAGCAGGACCACACACCACAGAATGTCTGTATTCAGACGCTTCTCCAACTTGCTGCGTTTATACCTTGGCCCACTGTTGTTCATCATGGCTTTACTCTCATGACCTAAGTTACACAGCAAAAGAACAACAGACCTTAGTCACAAAAATAGACAATTAGACTGCAGGAAATACATCAGTAAAACTGAAGATTTAGCCAGTTTTCATACTTGGGGATCATAAAATTTCACTCAATTTAATTCAGTTTTATTTATACTGTACCAAATCACAATACAGAATTGTCACAAGGTATTTTACACATTAAGGTCAAGACCACACACAATTATAGAGAAAACCCAACAAATCCCAAGCACTTAGAGACATGGAGAAGGAAAAACAGCCTTTAACAGAATGAGGCTCAGGGTGAGCAGCAACTTTTGTGCATTTGCCCAGACAATCAGACCAAATGTTTCATGCATCAGGATTTTTGACACAGGAATAAGAGTAAACTGAACAAGAAATGTCCTTTTACAATGAGATGAAAGTACAAAACCATGCTATTAATAATTAATACATATAGTTCTTGTTGATGTGCATAATTAGGGTATCATTTCTGAAAGGGTTAAATTCAAAATAACTCAAAAAAATTAAATCAATTTAAAAAATCTAAACTGATTTCATTACCAAGAGATCTTAGAATCTGGGGTTATTTTTAATGGCTTTTTTTTTAAAGATAAATATTTTCCATTGTCAGTGATTATCATTATTATTAGTAGCATTATTATTGTTTAAATCTTTTTTTATGTGTAGTAGTCGAGAAGTAAACTTCACTGAACATGAGTTAGCTATAACAGTTGTTTTGCCCTTTAAGTTGCAGCTCACAACCTTGTATTGTTTTGTATGTCTTCTGTCCATTGGTAGTATTGTACTCGTTTGTTGCAAATGGATGTTACTACTGGCTGCACAAAAATTTCCCCTTGGGGAGCTAATAAAGTATTGATTGATTGATTGATAGACTTGGAATAGCTTTGTACTTAATGTAGAAAGAGTTAAAGAGCCTTGTGTTGAATATTTTATCTATAGAAGATTTGAGACCAGTCTAAGGTCTCTTTTTAAGAAAGGGGACCAAAGGGTGTGTTCCAACTATATAGGGTCACGCTCCTCAGCCTCCCTGGGAAGGTCTATGCCAGGGTGCTGGAGAGTATCATGGGATCATGTTCACGAGTGAGGACGGAACATGAGATAGACAGATAGATCGTTGCATTGGCAGCAGCAATGCGGTCGATGTATCGGTCCAGTGTGGTAAGGAGCAGAGCGAAAGGCGAAGCTCTCGATTTACTGGTCAATCTACATTGAGCTCTGGGTCATGACCGAAAGGACAAGATCTCAGATACAAATGGCTGAAATGAGCTTCCTTTGCAGGGTGGCCAGGCGTTCCCTTAGAGATAGGGTGAGGAGCTCAGTCACCCGGGAGGAGCTCGGAGTAGAGCCATTGCTTCTGTTCCGGATGCCTCCTGGGCGCCTCCATATGCAGGTGTTCTGTGCATGTCCAACTGGGAGGAGGCCCCGGGTAAGTGTCCAGGGAAAAGGAAGTCTGGGCATCCCTGCCACGACCTGGCCCCAGATAAGCGGAAGAAGGTGGATGGATGGAAGATTTGAGAGAGCTTCACCACCAAGAAGATCATCAATTGGACTATAAAGACATTACAAATGACTGATGAGGCATGCTATGGAACCTTTTAGACTTCGAAAAAAGGAATTAATTTCCTTCTTGCTTCCTTACCTCCTTACGTGGCAGGAGAGACCAATATATATTGCATATATAGCAGATATATTTCTATATATATTGCATATATAGCAGATATATTGCATATATAGCAGATTCTCAGTTCTCTATATGAATCCCAACAATCAATTAATTATTTTTATCTTTTTATTTATCTATCTGTACACACTATGTTTATGTTGATTTTGGCAAGCTAAACTGAATCAGGTGGCCATTGACACATTTGCTATTGTTTTCAGTGTTTTGATACAGGTGTAATTTCTTTCAAACATGAACTTATGTTGAAGCCTCTTTAGTGATATCCATTATCTATACTGGTCCATATTCACTTCCTCATTAATAAGATTTTCAGCTACACATGAAGTCAATGCAAAAATGCAAGTGGAGGTGAAAATAAGGCAGAGATATTTATGTACATCCACATTTTTATTCATTAAGGAACAAAGATAAAGAAAATGAGAAACAGTGGAGAAACACAAAAGGAGGAGGCATGGACATACATGAATAAAATGAGACACATTCATACTGTGTTCAAGTTTAAAACCCCTTTAGAGGACACCTGCAGGATTTCAAATATGTGACTGTATTCCCTAAATTGAAAACTCAGACTGCATTAAGCAGTTAAACCAAATGGTGTTAATAAGTTGTGCTCTTACCAGCATAGACAACAATGCCCACCACAGTCTCAGTGTTGCGGATGGTGCAGCTCCTAAGCAGTAGGTTGCTGTTATGGAGGCCAACACGAACCCCACTGGAGTGCTCTCTGTGGACCAGTACACACACACACACACAAAGGCTCAGTTTCACAACATATGCCACTGAAAGACAATCAAAATTGTTGTTGTTGTAGTGTTCTGGCTTGAAGCAGGTCCTACTGCACTTGTAGACAGAAATATAATTTTTCCCAGCATCACAGTCCCAGCTGTGTCAAAAATTTACACTCTATCCTTCAGACACACATTTGCCTGATGTAATCACCTGAAGCTGTCTACCAGACAAAGGCAGAAGCCAAAACAGCATGTACATTAGATTGTATTTCAATTTTGCAGACCTAATATAGATATCCCTTTTCAGTTAGTAAAGGTAATCAATCAATCAAGCTTTTATTTAAAGTGCCATTTTACAAGAATGTGTCCTAACATACAACTAACAGAAACACACATCACATATCATAATGTCACAAATACAGCAAAGTACAAAGTGAAACTACAAAACTAAAACACCTCCTTCTTCTTCTTTTCTTTTCGGCTGTTCCCTTCATACCAGGTTAACTGATGGCTATGTAAGTGCAGCAGTTAGGCCAATAACATTACCAGGCATTTGTAGCTCATTCAAAATGCTCTGGCTAGAATCCTAACGAACACCAAGAACAGATTTCTCCAGTTCTCAGATTACTACATTGGCTTCCAGTTCAATACAGAATTGAATTTAAAGCTTGGCTTACCTTCTACAAATCTGTCTGGGTCGTTATACTTCAGTAATACAAGTTTTGGAGGTGTCTCAGATATGCAGGGACTAGTGTGGTGGTGATGCCCAGAGTACAAACTCAACAGGGTGAAATGACTTTTAGCCATTATGCACCTCACTGCTAGAACCAGATCACACCGGAACTTAAACTTGCTCAAACTGTAGCCACTTTTAAAACCTATTTTTGCACTGCTTCCAACTACTATGCCACTTTAAATTTCTGCTAGACTTAGATCAAGCAAAATTTGACAATTGTTTTCAATTTTGTACTTTCCAAATTTGTACAGTATAACTTAATGCTGTGGCGCTTATTGTTCGGTGGTTACTGACACTGAAGGGAAGAAGGGCGAATTGCATGTTGAGTGCTAAAATGTGGGAACCTGATTATGGTGAACAGGTTAGGATTTCCAAGAACCACAGAAAATGCATTTACAAAATTCAATCTAAGGTAACAGCAGTATCCTATTACCCAGGTGTGTAACTGTGTCATGTGGATGAATTTCATTTAACCATAATGCACTGCCGGCATTGGATCAGACGTGATACTTCAAAAGTCTAGATTCAATTCAATTAAGAACATGAAGTCCTCTTTGAGCAGCTATGTCATTCAATCCTGTATACATACTCCTGGTTTGGAGACAGGACAGTCCCCTGTGGAAATCCCACATTACTGATCACAGTATCAGACCCTCTGTTTTGGAGCCCTGGACAAGTTTTGACATGCCCTGACATTTGTGCTTTTTTCAGTTGCTTTTAAACATATTAATGGCTAAAGTCTGATAACACTGTAATCAGCATAAACTGGGCTACAATAATATGTGAGCAGCAAGTTTATACATGATTGTGTTTTTGAGAAAATAGTGTTTATGCATGGTTAGTGAAAAACTACAATTTTTTAGTCACTGAAATAAGGCCATAAAACACATACAGAACATTGGTTCACAAGACTTTTGAGAACTGGTGTTTGCTTAACAATGATGTGAAAGGCATCTTGTTCACTCATTCGCAGAAAACAATACACTGATTTAAATTTTCTAAGACACTTTTTTGAGTTGAAAAGACATATGCAAGAAGGTGTGCCTGATCATGAATAATCATGTGATTTACCTGACAGGGAATTACTGCAATGCAATGCAGATGCAAACATTTGTCATCTGAGTCGCATTTTTCCTCTGAGGACAAAGTAAACTCTTCTTTCCTGTCCAGAACCACAAGAGGTGCTTCTCCACCCATCAATGAGGTGAGACAGGAGAAACAGTGCCGCTCCTTACTTTCATACAGATTACGTAAAAAGAGATTATTTGTTTTCAACTTTCATTTAGAAGTAGACATTTAAAGCTTTCTAGACATTTATATCTCATGTCTTTGAGACAAGTATTTGCTGAGTTTCAGGTTGTTTTATTTACGTGTCTGTGATGAGAGATGACAAAGACAGAGAGTGTACGCTTTCTTTATATTACAAAATCACAGTGTTTTCTTATTATGACTGTATACAAATAAAACTAAATCCTTTACAGATTTGAATTATATATTGCTCTTATCTGTATGATCAAAACTAATGGAGTAATTTAAGTTTGTTTCGGTGTTATCAGGAGAAGATGCCACAAAACGTGTTGGCGCATTCGTCGACCCCTGAGGGTTAAAGTCAAATCTATATCAGATGAGCCACTGAGTGTTAAGACAACAACTTGACCTCAAGAGAGAATAAGTTGACCTTGACAAGCATCTGAAAACTCACTTTAATTTACTGCTTAAGAAGGCAGAAAAGTTAACCAACTTTTGACTCAAAAAGCAAAGGCTAGCGTTTCTTAAGCCAGACATAGGTTTCCAAAATGGAAAGGCTTGTAGGCCAGATGGCTATTTCCCGTTATTCTATAAAGTGTTTTAGGATTACTTAATAGGTCCCCTTCTAAATTTTTAATGGCATTCAGCAGACAAGGGCTCTCTCCCATGCTCCTAGTATTCAGCAGAACTTGGGGATTCAATTCACCCTAAATATTAGAAGCATATTGAAGCAAAATAGGCACGGCAGGGCAAGTTTATATGTATAGCACAATTCATACACATTTTTCAATTTCAATTCAAAGTGCTTTACAAAAATAAAAGACAAGTTAAATGTACATATGCAAGAATTAAAAAATGGATAAATTTTAAATAAAATAAGAAATTTACCTAGAATTAAATTAGAAGAGAAGAGTAAGTGCAGATAAAACACTTTCAGTTGTCATATACAGAGCTAAAAAGAAAAGTTTTTAGCTTGGACTTAAACATTGTATGAGTTGAGCCTTGTCTAACATCATTAGGGAGTCTATTCCTGATTTTAGCTGCATAAAACTGAAATATTGCTTCTACATGTTTAGTCCTGCCTCTGGGCACAAGCAGAAGGCCTGTCCCTGATGTTCTTAGAGTCTGAGGTGCTTCATATAGCACCAACATGTCAGAGATGTACTGTGGTGCTGAGCCATGAAGAGATTTATACACAAGCAGTGCTGTTTTAAAGTTTATTCTCTGAGGGACAAGAAGCCAGTGCAGAGATCTGAGGACAGGAGTAATGTAGTTGTAATTCCTGGTTCTAGTCAGGACCTGGGCAGCAGCGTTCTGAATGTACTGAGAGCCCCGTGAGCAGGCTGTTAGAGTAACCTAACCTGCTGTAGATAAATGCATAGATGAGTCTCTCCAAGTCTGGTTTAGACATGATCCCTTTGATTCTGGCAATGTTTTTGAGGTGGTAAAATGCTGATGATGTAATTGATTTAATGTGGCTGTTAAAATTCAAGTCTGAATCCATGATTGCTTCTAGATTTCTAACCTGTTTTTTAGATTTTAGAGAAAGGGACTCGAGGTGACTGCTGACACTTTCTCTTTGTTTCTGTGGTGCAAAGATGATTCAGTTTTGTCGGTGGCCCCGTCAGCACCCCGTCCACCTTGAATACCACAAGACCCTTGAGCAAGGAACCAGACCCCCAACTGCTCCCCGGGTGCCGCAGCATTGCCCCGGGTGTGTGCGCATGGTGTGTGTGTGTTCACTTGCTGTGTATGTGCACTTGGGATTGGGTTAAAAAGCAGAGCACAAATTCTGAGTATGGGTCACCATACTTGGCCAGTTAAGTCACTTTCACTTCATTGAATCGACTGGTCCATATTTACCTGCTGTAAGTGATGTAAATCTGAGTGTCACCTGCATAGTTATAGCAGGACACATTATTGCTGCATATTAATTGGCCTAGAGGAAACATAAAGATTGAACAAAAAGAGTCCCAAGATGGATCCTTGGGGGCCCCACAGGTCAAGGCCATTTGGTCTGAGACGCAGCTACCAATTTCAACAAAGTACTTCCTGTTTTCAAGATAGGACTTAAGGGCAGTATCAGAGATGCCTTTCCAGTCCTCTAACCTTTCTAACAGGATCACAGCACTCAGATCCAACAGTACTAAGACAGAGATTCTGCCAGCGTCAGTGTTCAGACGAATGTCATTTGTCACCTTGATGAGTGCAGTCTCAGTGCTGTGATGGGGCCTAAAATCTGACTGAAAAAGAAAGATAGCAAGTTGTTGGTAAACAACGTTTTCAAGATAAATATTGATGTAGTTCATAAAAAAATCAAGAAGGATCTCACTAGATGGAAGGACCTACCTGTCTCATGCATTGGTAGAGTAAACTTTATTAAAATTAATGTGTTGCCACGACTCCTCTATCCTATACAGTTGCTACCATTATACATCATTATACATCACCATATGGCAAGAGAAATTGAACAGGACCTTTCAAAATTCATCTACAAAGGATGTCTGAAAACCTTACAGTTGCCTAAAGATAAAAGAGGGCTTGCACTCCCTAATATTGTGCATTACAACTAGTCCTGCCACAGCAGAGTCATTCATGAATAGATTCATTGTTATCTGAAAGGAAGAGAGGACCCGATTGAATAATGGGCATGTGCTCCCTTCACATTAGTAAGTGAACGTGCGAGCAGGAAGAAACATTTCAAATCTTCAGAAATCCTCATTGGCAATCCTTTTAAAATTTGTTGAGATATGGTTAGATATGCTACTAGAAAGCTTATGGAGCTGTGCAAAATTTTGTTAATGCATAACCAAAGAATTTAGAACAATACTGACGTGCACAATCTGTAAAGATCCAGGCCAGTTTGTATTAGGGCTGCCACCTTTAGGCAAAATGCTGAACAAGAAGAGATCTATGATATTAAATAAGCTTCTACATCTTGCCCTTAAATTGTACTGTTCAAATGGTTCAGTGAGCAGCCTCTAACTGTAGCTCAAATTTTCAGAATCTTACTAATGGAGAGGCTCAGTGCAAAGTTATGGGGCAATGATGATAACTTTACGGATTTATGGCTGCCTTTGATGGAACACTTGCCCAGAGATCTAAGTTATATTATCCAGAAAGGTAAAGGTGCACTGGAGTGGCAGAACCCTGGTTTGACAGCATTAGGGTGTGTGTATGTAGGTGTTTGTATGCATATGGCCATGTACATATACAGTATGTATGTATATGTGTATTATTATTTTCATTATGTTTTTGTATTTATTTATCTCAATTCAGACTGCTACATGTTTTGTGTTCTTCATTCTTGAAAAAGGAATTAAAATATGATTAATACAAAAAAAAAATCATCTACATTTTCTCTAAGTTCAGGGGTTTACTGACATCCTTACGCCGTACAGAAAATGGCCTACAAACCCTGTAAGACAGCAGAGCATATAAAGTGATAAGTGACAGTATTGCATTGTTTCTGTGCATTGTGTTTATTTTCTGTCTTACATTCCACCCTTTCTGAGGATGTCCTTTGCCTGTGTAGTTTAAAAGTAATGCTACTATATTTAATAACACTAATAATTAATCAAGATACTGAAGCAGCAGTGCTATATAATACTTATATAGCACTTTTCGACACTCAAGTATACTGAAAATGCCTCTCGCACTATTTGTCCATTCACCCACTCGCTCACACATTCATACATATTCACCGGTGTATGAATGTGTATGCCACCAGGGGCAACTTGGAGTTCAGTGTCTTACCCAAGGACACCAGTGGAAGTGGTCCAAAGACAACAGGGAAGCCAAGGACTAAACCACCAACCATCTGGTTCATGGTCAACCTGCTCTACCTCCTGAGCCACAGCCACTGTCAGTCTATGCTGTTCTGTATGTTTATGTCCTCTCTTATTGTAGTGAATTCCAAAAAACAAACAATTCAACAGATGTTCAACAAGGGGGAGGGTGCCCTAACATGTTGATGGTTTCCCATGTAAAAGGTGTGAATACCTTTTGACAACTGCATTTAGATTTAAATGAAAACCTCCAGCCCTTTGGGGACTACACTATACTACTGACAGTCTCTAAAAGTTACATTTCTTTACAGCAAAATCGCCAGTGATAAATAAACTCTGAGAATGTTAATTTGACACTGTCACAAAGTTACTAAGTTCAGCAGCCTCTGCCCCAAAACCTCCTATACTATCTTTACACATAATGACTAAGGTTATGTTTAGGCAGCGTGTTCCATTCAGCCTTGAAAAATCACTGATCCGACACTTAAATCCAAGCTCAATAATTAGCCCACAAAGTAACACATGAATACAGCTCATGAGCAAATAGCCTGCACATGTCCCCATGATGTGTCAGTCACTACTGACAACAGTTACTCAGACCAAGCTGTGCAGGGCTCATGTTAGGGAGTAGAGAGAATATGATCCATTCTGAGGGTGTGAGATATTAGATTAGATTGTCTGGTCATCCATTTGATACTTTTAGCGTTTCAGTCTGCGTTTAATCTTATGTTGGGTTTCACAATCTGTCTGTACTTTAAAAAGAAACATTTTGTAACTTCATTCATAAATTAAAAGACATTTTCAGTTTATTGCCTGCCCATCAAACAGCTACAATATCACACACCCCTGAACTTTCAGTGATTCTCAATAACTGTGTGTAGTACTACAGTAAAGAAATATTCAGAAAGAAAGAAATATTCTTACTACAGGTGGAATACCTGTTGTAAGACAGACAACAAACAAGTTAAACTTCATCAAACAGAGCTGTCCTCAGTGCAGGAAGGTCAGATATGGCACTTTAATGCAATATTCGTTGCCCAAGGGATATTAAAATATCCAAAATTGTACAGTATGGCCCTCCAAACAATAAGTACATATATAGACAAATGTGTTCAATCATTGTCAGATGAAAAAAACTCACATGTATCCTTTGAAGTTGCTGAGGTCATTGTTGGGGTTCTCACATTCAATACGGCTGTTAAAGCTGTCAGGGTGGATTTCTAATCCCTTGAAAACACAAACACACATTTTTATTACTCATGTAGATTTTACATTGACTTACTACATTACTTGCCTCCAGACATATCCACCACTTGGGGAGCGGGAACAATCCTGCCACTACCTGGCAAACACTTACCCTGCATTTACACGATACACAATGTAATGTGCCAAAGAATAAGTAAGCAATCCTTTGGAGTTATCTAGACGTTGAGTCATGGCAGCTGGACATCTACTTTTTTTTCCAGAAGTCAACCTCTAGATAACTTCACCTGGATGACTGAGAATCTCCACAGAGATTCCTTTGAAGGCTTCATATCCAGACTAGAGAGCCTCGTGACAGGTCAGGCCAGATTTGCCTCATATTAATCCACTTCATGTATTACCTGCAGTGAAAAGTCTGAAACCACTTGTCTCTGTTTTAGGTTGGTCTCCCCATCCAGGTTGGCAGTCTCAATGTAGCAAATCCCACGGGGGTCAGAGGAATACAGCAACAGCATGTCAGCAGGGATGATTTCATTACAGGACAAATGGATGAAATCTCCAACTCGCACATCTTTCCAGCATTGGACAGTGTAAGCTTTCTGCTTGCTATGGAACAAAATGAATAGACAAATGAAAAGACAATCGATTAAAAATATGTTACGTAATTATGTTGTAAAAGCAATCAGGACCTGAGGAATTATGTTGAGGGAACGACTGAATAACATGTTAAAATGATCAAATATTAAGGTGATATCTTTACATAATTTTTAAAACTACCAGCTCTGTTTTGTGTTGTCCACATTAACATGAATTTTGTTTTAAAAGGCTGCCAGAAACATCTTTCCCATCTTTTCCTCTTCCTTACAAAAGTACAATTTTACATTCGTTTTTTTACTGTATTCCATTTGAAGGGCTGTAACTGTGTGCCAGTCACTATCCACTAATAAATGTCTTTGGAATGTGTTTCGGTGAAAAAAAAAAAATTGCTGGCTGGATTACTGGAAATGTAAGGAAATGTTACAGAAAATACCAAATTTCTTTCAAAACATGTTTTTAGTTGCAAATTAGTAGGCAGAGTGAAGCTGCACTTCAGAGTAGCAGAAAATAGAAAATACTCATGAGGTGAGATTGAGGTGAGACCCTTGAGCAAGGCACTGGACCCCCAACTGTATTGCTGCCCACTGTTCTGTGTTTGTACTTTGGGTGGAAATAGAATTTCCCCATTGTGGGACTAGTAAGGGGATTATGCAGAATGGACAAAGTCTTATGAACTAACAATACCCAAAGGATGCTTCTGATATAAATTACATAGTTTTTGATTCATCAGTTGACCTCATACAAAGTGCAGTTAAGAGAACAAAGCCTAAATCTAATCAGTATTTGCAGCCCTCCCCCTTGTCCTTTAAACCAGCAGCAGTTCTCTTTGGTTTGATCTGAACACAGTTTCCCGTGCTGCTTTGCAACACCTTGGTGAATTTGCAGTTCTTCTGTAAATTCAGGCTGTTCCATCATACTGTGTCTCTGCACGTGATCTCAGACTGACTCCACACTGCCCAGATCAGGGCTCTGTAGGGGTCAGACCATCGGCTTCAGGACTCCTGGTTCTTCTTGCCTCTGAAAATAGTTCTTGCTTGTTGTCCTGAACAATGTCTGCACAGTGAACCTGGGATCTATCACCTGAGGGTGTTATGTGCTCTAAAAAACTGTGCCTAAAAACTTTGTGCAGTACTGTATATTTTATGGGTTTATAATTATTGGTGCATTAGTGTGTTCACCACTTCAATGTTGCAGCTGGAAAAGGAGGAGCTAATGTTAACTGCTTACAGGAGCCTGCGTGAATTTCCCACTTGGGATCAGGACAGGTTTGTGATTATCCTGTATTTTGTTTCATTTATTCAATTTTGTTAATCAAGAAAATTAGTGAAGCTGCATTTCAGAGTAGCAGAAAATAGAAAATGCTCAAGTAAAGTGTGGATCAATATGTCATTAGATTGAGACCAAGCTAATTTGACCATAGGGACATGTTAAAGTAAAGTGTAACTAATGTACCAACAATTTTATCCACGTGTGTAAAAGCAACCTGAAACATTATAACTAAATGTTATACAATATAATGAGATGAAAATGAATGAATGTTGAAACTGAAGAGGGTAAGAGAACAGCGATTTTCATGATTGACTGTAAATGCAAATCACACATCAAGCTATATTTAACTCACACCAGACAGGGTAAAAACAGGGCATCCTGTGAATTATAAAAAAATTATAGAGCTATAGAAAGAGAGGTGATTGAAACCTTAAACTGTGCGTACATTTTCCACCCAGACCCATGTTGAAGTCTCCAATTAGAATACAGGAAAAACAGTAAAGGATGTAAACTCACTGCATACCACAAAACCAGAAGACACCTGGCATCACATTTTCAAGCGTGTGCAATATAACTTTTCTGAGAAAAGGACAAAGGTACACATCAAACCATTTGAAGCACAGTCAAAGTAAGGCTAACTTTTGCACTAAATTAGTTTACCTGATTCAGAAGCATGGTGGCTGAGTGGTTAGCACTGTTGCCTCACAGCAAGAAGGTGGTGGATTCGCAACCTGGCCTTTCTGTGTGGAGTTTGCATGTTCTCCCTGTGCTTGCGTGGGTTTTCTCCAGGTACTCTGGTTTCCTCCCACAGTCCAAAAACATGCATGTCAGGTTGATTGGTGAATCTAAATTGCCCATAGGAGTGAATGTGAGTGTGTGAGGTTGTCTGTCTTTGTGTGTCTCTATGTGGCCCTGTGATGGACTGGTGACCTGTCCAGGGTGTACCCCTGCCTTTCACCCAAAGAGAGCTGGGATAGGCTCCAGCAGATCCCCATGACCCTGGCTTTCAGGAAAAAGTGGGTACAGAAGATGGATGGATGGATTCAGAATGCAAAATATAAAGAATGCAAATTCATGCAAGGTTAATAATTTTATTGTGATTTTACTCCGTATTTAGGAATTCACTGTGGTGTTGCCCAACTTCATGGACTGGGGGGCCTGTCGGTCAAATGATCCACCAACTAGTAACATCCATCCATCCGTTTATTCTTAATTAGTGTCACAGGGATCTGCTGGAGCCTATCCCAGCTCTCTTTGGGTGAAAGGCAGGGGTCCACCCTGGACAGGTCACCAGTCCATCACAGGGCCAAATAGAGACAAACAACCACAAACAACCACACAGACTCACACACATTCTTACAATTTAGAGTCACCAATCAACCTGACATACATGTTTTTGGACTGTGGGAGTAAACTGGACTACAAGGAGAAAACCCACACAAGCACAGGGAGAACATACAAACTCCACACAGAAAGGCCCCTGCCAGGTTATGAACTTAGGACCTTATTGCTGTGAAGCCACCGTGCTGCCCCAACTAGTAACATATGGGGCTAAAAACAAAACTGCAAAGTTTGATGATATAATAGCTTGGAAGAATGCACACTGTTAAAAGCAGAGGTGAAATCAATAAGCAACATCCTGATGTAGGTGTTGCAAGTGTCCAGGTGAATCAAAGCACAGTGCAGTACGATGGAGAGAGAATTCTTAACCGATTTGTTTGGCATTGAAGGACTCTGGTGAGTGCATTAGTGTTCAACAGATGTAAGGGCTGTTCATCTGGAGAGAGCATAGTTCTGATAATTTGATGTTATGCTGGCCAAGTTGGGTGTAGAAACTGTAAAGTTGATTAGCCAGACTGGCACTGGTGGTGTTGTGGCTGTGCATTTTGATTTGTAGTTTGGACTTGCTTGATTTCCCAGCCACCACAAGGGTCCTCTCTAGAGGTGTGCAAAGCTTCTGTATTCAAAGCTGTAATTGCTCCCAAAGAGCTTCTACAACATTTTTAATAAATATGTTAAATATTAAAATATTCTAGAATTTGTGCCTGATCAGATGGCAGCAAAGTCTATATTTTTGACAACTTCTGTTGATTTCACTTAATTGCTTATGGATATTACTGTCGGAGAAGAATCTACACCAGCGATGACCTTCTTTTACTACAATGGAGCAAATCTGGAGTATATCACCCTGTTCCAGCTGAGCTGAAGAGGTCTGTCCATGGATGCCAAGCTGGTGATAAACTAAAGGCTAGGACAGGGGTGAGCAATCCATGTTCCTCGAGGGCCACTGCCCTGCTTGTTTTCCAACTATCCCTGCACTACCTACTGCTGATTACCTGGATCAGGTGTATTCAGCCAATCACAAGCTGGAACATACCATTCGCTTAAGACACTAAAAATGGAAAAACAAGTGGTTGCTGTTGCCGGTTTTTTAAAAATGTTTTTGATTGGGGTCGGATGTAGTGCTCATGACTTTTCCAGCGACGTCACTCCCTGTCTAATAGGTGGCCCGCAGTCTGTTGACATCACATTTTAGTATTGGGTTAGCTCGCTTGGAACCTCAGCTGAGGAAGTACTATGATTATGTCAGTACTGTCCAGCTTTCAGCTAACATAGGTCTTGAGTTTCTCTGATCCAATGGCCAAAAACAAAGCAGACCCATGATGTTATTTTAACTGTACCGTCATTCTATTTACTGTAACGTCATAGCGCTACTAAGTTATATACTGTATGTCATAAAATGATGTGTTTTGTATGACTGATTCTTTCTTTTCTAATGCTAATACAGGTACACTGTAGCCTTCCAGCTCTGTCCCCCTTCCATTACACACACCATAACCAGGAAACTCAGCAGGCAAAATCCACATCAGGCAGAAAAACAAGAGACACGACTGACCCTTGGAGGTTCCATACCAGTTTTTCTCAGACTGATGAAGCCACTTGGATGAGTGGTGAAACGTTTCGACCTAAAAATTGAACGTCCAGTTGCCATGACTCAACCTCTAGATAACGTCCCCTGGACAACTGAGAATCTTCACAGACATACTACAGTTAAGGAAAAGATTTTTGCATTTGTCGGAAAAAAAAAAACAACAGGAACAGATAGAGATTCATTTCATAATACCAAAACAGTTTGTAGGAAAACTGCATGCTTGCAAAGCAGAGGATGATAGCAGTTTGGCACAGGACTTCAGTATTGGACATAACAGAGAATAATGATAGCCAGATATTTCACTTTATGATGGAGATGATCCTGAAACAGGTCAATGGTACTGTTGCAGTGACATTATCTAAATAGTGGTGTTTATGATGACATGACGTGATCTCCTTTCCAAATGGTCGGCTAACCAGACATTTTGTATAGTCTCGTTAGCAGACTATACAAAATGTACATAATTCAAACATAAAAAAGTTTCTTTTGCTGACAGTTAATTTTCTGTGATTATTGGTGACACAACTGGAACCAAGCAACAGTGGGTGGACAGTGGGCCTGGCTCTCAGATGAAATTGCCTTGCTAGTTGGGCCAGCCATTGTTTAACCTCAGCAAAGTGAAGTCACCAAATACCTGATCTGTGCCTGGGTGAGGATAAGTTTTAGAGATGCCTTGTGCCAAGGTCAGAGTGGTGACATTTTCTGACTAGCAGAGGTCAAGTTAAAGATACTTCAGGTAAAAGTAAGTGTGTGCTCTGTATCTGTCATGACACCCAGCAGGTTAATGATGGCACAGCCTGACACCCACCACAGATCCTATTGAAAGGTCAACATTTAACATAAATTCTGGAATTACTGGAATGATCACCTAACTTGCGGTACATTTTACTATGCTTGTAACATTGTTTTAATTTTTGCCAATGAAATGTAGTTTGGGTAGAAATCCAATCACCCTAAACATTGGTAAAATGTATATAGGCTCAGTTTAGATTCAACTACACCAAAATCTCAATGATCTAATGATAATGCCACTCATTTCTGCAAGAGAAGACACGCACCTCTATTCAAGAAACCAATACATTATCTAATTCAGAACAAATTATTTTTTTTGGCAGCATGTGCAATCGCCTGTCCAGCGGCCATACCATCCTGCAAGTGCCTGATCCCGTCCAATCATGGAAGCTAGCCAGAGCCAGGCCTGGGTAGTACTTGCATGGGAGACCACCTTAGAAGACCAGGGGCCACTGAACTAAGTTTGCACAAGCCAGTGCAGTCTTAGGGTTGGTCCCAAGACCAAGTAAATGAGAGGGTTACGCTAGGAAGGGCATCTGGCATAAAACTTGTGCCAAATCAATCATGTGGATCAATCAATCCACTGTAGTGACCCATAATGAGAGCAGCCAAAGGGGGAAAAAAAAGTGCAATCACCTGTCTGCTACACAGTACATAAACACTAACAAAAACTTCTCTCAAAGCATCTTTGGTTTAACGGTTTTTCATTTTAAAGTTTAGTTTAGTTTAGTTAGTTTTCAACTAAAACTTACATATGATATCTTAGCATGCAACATGTGTCCATGTCAGTGTAATCCAGTGTAATTTCTTTTTTAATAAATTTGCAAAAATTTCTACATTTCTGTTTTTTTTCTGTCAAGATGGGGTGCTGAGTGTACATCAATGAGAAATAAAATGAACTTTTTTGATTTTGGCAAATGGCTGCAATGACACAAAGAGTGAAAAAATTAAAGGGGTCTGAATACTTTCCGTACCCACTGTACCTCCACTAGTGAATCCAATTATAAGCTCTGAGTCTACCTTCGCCTTAGAATAGTGACCTTAACTGAGGCAAGTGAGGCCTGCAGTTCTTTGGATGTTGTTGTGGGGCCTTTTGTGACCTCTTGGATGAGTCGTCGCTGCACTCTTGGGGTAATTTTGGTCGGCCGGCCACTCCTGGGAAGGTTCTCCACTGTTCCATGTTTTTGCCATTTGTAGATAATGGCTCTCACTGTGGTTTGATGCATTCCCAAAGCTTCAGAAATGACTTTATAACCTTTTCCAGACTGATACATCACAATTACTTTCTTTCTCATTTGTTTTTGAATTTCTTTGGATCTTGGCATGATGTCTAGTTTTTGAGGATCTTTTGGTCTACTTCATTTTGTAAAGTAGTATGTGAACAGGTGTGGCAGTAATCAGGCCTGGGTGTGGCTAGAGGAATTGAACTCAGGTGTGATAAACCACAGTTAAGTTATGTTTTAACAGGGGGGGCAAACACTTTTTCACACAGGGCCATGTAGTTTTGGATGTTGTTTTCCCTTAATAATAAAAACCTTCATTTAAAAACTGCATAAAGTGTTTACTTGTGTTATCTTTGACTAATATTTAAATTTGTTTGATCATCTGAAACGAAGTGTGACAAACATGCAAAAAATATAAGAAATCAGGAATCACACCACTGTACATAAAATCTATTCCATATGAGTTGGTTGACTGAATTATTATTGAGCATGATTTGGAAAGTTTATCATACCAGTTTAAGGCTCCAATGACTTACAAGATAGGTTTCCATATACCTAGGCACTTTCAATTAGAAAAACTAGATAGCCAAGCAGAAATTTATAAAATATTTTAGAAAGTTTAAGATTATGGATGTTCCTCACCCACAAAACACTCGTACTTCATTGTTGTTGACCTTCTTGTCAAACAAGTACCGCCTGTAGTCTTCCAGGGCATCTTTGATGGCAGTAACAGTCAGAACCACAAGCAGGGGAAGCATAGTAATTTCCTTCTGAAAGGCCTCAACCACTGGCACCCAGTTTAGTAATGCCAAGAACAGAAAGTAAAGGTTGGCAGCCCTAAAAAAGAAAGATCAGAGCAGCAAATAAGTACACAAACATATGACAGCAGCTACTGAAGTGTAGTCAGGTTTTACCAGACTAAATGTCACAGTCAGTTGCTTGGTTAAGCAGTTTGATACCGACTGAAAAATCTCCACAGCTGCTAAATTGATTGTCATGAATTGTGTGGTTTTCTGAAAATTGAAAACTAATAACCTAGCATTTTGTATCTAAATAACACACAGTGGTCTATGACATTATTACCACTTCCAGCCC